>NC_092326.1:17059195-17362225 GCF_036785885.1 Coffea arabica
ACTTGAGAATTAATCTCAAGTTGTTCATCGAACTTATCAATCAAGTAGTCTCCTTGACTGTGGCGTTCTTCTATCTATACTTTTGGTTCACTAAATTTGCTAGTCGTGGGTTAAGGAATCTCCTTAGTTCGTGGCTTGTGATTCTAGAAGGGTCAAAGTTCCGCCAAACATCCCAACTTGGTGTTTGTCTAGATCCGTCTCACATCAAAAACTAACATAAAAAAATAAAATAATAGTAAACAAAAATACCCTAAAAATTTGGTGTCTACACAACCACTGTGGAGGTAAATGAGTAGTATAGCTATTATAAAATAATTTAATCAAAATAAAAGGGTATTTTAACAAAATATGAGGGATTTTACAACTCCATAGATCACAAACTTAATGTAATCCACAAGCTTAATTACACTTCAATAATCTACTAGCCACCCAACCGTTATAGTTACCTATCCTCTTGCGTACCAATGATTAATTACCTAGCCAACCTCTAATTGTCTTCTAGTATCTTGTAATATAATATCCCTTAACACATAACTCCAACTAGTTATGAAACATTATCACATGTACCGCACTAGCGGGTTCCACGTCCAATACATACTACTAAAATCACACGAACTAACTTATATCAGGAAAATGTCTTGGAACTTAACTCCCTTCTAAAAATAGCTAAAAAAAAATTCATTCTAGAAAATGTATGCACGGAATTAAAATAATGGCTAGAAAATCAGAAAACTTTGGTGTTCTCACACTCTCTCTTCTTACATAAAATCCGGGGTGTCACAGATTCTGTGATGTCTGGTTGATGAATTCCTTTGTTTGGAGAATCCTCAAATTCAATTTCCAAAACTTCCTCCCGTTCATCGGCAACCTCTAATTCCATGGTAAGCGATTGGTCATCTTTTAATAGGAAGGTCGCAAGTAGCGCTAACACCATATTAACTTGAATGGACTGAGGGCTGTTCTTGATGGTTGAACCACCTTCTTGCTTTTTCGTCCATCTTTATTATTGTTACTTGATCAACCCCCCTCCCATGTGTTAAACCTCCACAACAGCTCTTGTTTCTTCCATCATTGACACCTTCATTTTTGTGTCTTAGTCATCTATCAAGGATCAACACCATATGGGAATTTGGGATTCCTAGTGGTATGCCACTGATCTATACCAACGTTGATGGGTTTCACTGATCTGGGTACCCATCGCCTCTTCATGGTAAGTTGAGAATTATTAGTAATTGATTCTAGTGGATTCACATCGAGGTGCCTCTGTTTGCCCCATAACCTTTCCTTACGCCATAACTTACTACAACACTCCATTTTTTACTTGTGCATGGCAGAATTTTTAGTCAACTTTGCCGATTCTCTGACATTTATAGAGATTGAATCAAGCTATGAATTTTATACCGTAGGAAGCCCTATGAGTCTAGTTTCAAAAGCAACAAACGGAACTCAATTTCGATTTTCCTATATGAAGTTATAGCCAATTCCCCAAAGCTGCGTAGAGCTTCCTGCGAAAATTTCCAAATTTTCTAACAACTTGAGAATATGAAACATTTCTTAACAAAATTTCACTCCCTTGGGTCAAATTCAACCATTAAAACAACAAAAAATTTAAGGCAAGTAAGTTCAAATAAGAGCCATAAAGACAAGTAAAATTTTGGGGCCTCACATTCTCTCCCCCTTAAAAGAATTTCGTCCTCGAAATTCTAATATTTGCTCGTACAAAACTTGATGTTACAGGATTTTCCTCCAATTTCTAAGTAGCTTTCTCTTAGTCATAGTGCTAGCTACCACAAACTTACCTAGAGGGAAAATCTCATCGACGCAATGGCTAAGTTGAAATGCTAAGGAAGTTAAATGAAGGCGTCAAATTGTGCAAAGTGATATAAATTTACGAACTCGATAAAAAAGAAAATTCGTAACTATGAAACTTGGTTACTACTCCTACTTAATAGTGAAATAAAACACTATGCCTCTCTTCTCATGACTGCAATTAAATCTCTAGACATTTACTACCCTTTCTAATCACCTTTCCTTCAATAAATACAACTTACAACGTAAGACGTTCACCGCGTAACTACGAAACTTGGTTATTACTCTTACTAAATAGTGAAATAAAACACTATGCCTCTCCTCTCATGACTACAATTAAATCTCTAGACATACTACCCTTTCTAATCACCCTTCCTTCAATAAATACAACTTACTACGTAAGACGTTCACTGCGTATCCTCCCACAGATACAACTATTTCAAATAACATTACTAATTATTGATATGTCCACTCTTTCTTTTCTTCTTCCCTCTATCCTTCATAGTAAGTTCCCCTTTCACTAATCACTTTACTTTTTCCTTTAGTTTTGTGGGAGTTTCCTTCACCCCTTTTAAGTTGAATGCTAGAAGTGTCGTGAGATGCAACTTAAATAGTGAAATGCATCAACTTAAACTTATTTCGCACCTCCTCTTGTATTCCTTCGTATTTCTTTTTCAATTTCATGTTCTTGTCCAGTCACTCAGTTTTCTCCATATACTCTTGTTTCCATCGTTCTTTCTAGTATGCAACTCATTTTTTTTGGCACTCTATCTCTTTTCAACGAATCTTTATTTTCTCATGTCCACTTTCCAAATTCTTCGTATCACCAATTCATTTAAACTCAAATGAGAGTCTGCCAGACAAATCAAAGTATTCAAAGGAGAAGCTAATCACAAATCACAACTCTAACCAAATGCCTCTTACAGTTGTTGCTACCAAGTCATCCAGAGAAACTCATCTTGGCTATACTTAAAGAAGATAGGTGAAAAATCTAAACACAAGTAGGGGAAAATCTCAAGATACAATGCCACTTACATCTATCCCGGGTCCTTAGATCTCAAGTTCCACACTATACAATCTTTAATAGGGTTGTTCAAGAAAAATCAATAATCTTTTCTGCCCAATAGTGCTTTTTACGATTGTCAATTAGGGCGGCCATTCTATGTTTGCCCAGAGGTAGCATACAATATTAAAATCCAAACCCCTTTTCTCCGAAACTCCCATACGTAATCCAAAACTCTCAACCTCAGAGGGATAGGAATCAAGCTGATAGGCAAGGGTAGTCAATCTAGATCCAAACCTATCACAAGAGAAATACATAGGTAGTTGTAATTAGAATACATCAAAAATAAACACAAAACAAGGCCACACATTCATTGGAGCAATTAGACAGGTCTGTAGTGCTAACACCTTAGACATTTATGCACTTATTGATCCACTCCCATCAATTGGTTTAATTCATAGGTCAAATAGTAGAATTTTCTGCATCTTGACTTGTGCCATCAACATTTACAATAAATTCAATCGGAATATCGACCATCATCCTAATACTCTTAACTCTTTAGTACACTGGTACAGGAATCTAAAATAAGATAATTCACAACTCGAGTTGGCCAATCCCAAGAGTAAATTATCTACATTTGAGATTCTTACCTGACATACATATTTACCGTCCCCAATTACCATCATAAAGGTTTGACACCTATAACATTCATGATTCACAGCTTATGCTCAAAAGAGCACTTAGTTCTTTACACTCATTCACAAAATCTGAACCATAACACCACTTGGCCCAAGCTCACCCCGCGCAAAGACCACACGAAACAGTTCTGATACCACCTATGACGACCTCACCTTCCCCTAGGCATACCCCAGGGTTTAGCGGACCACCTGTCTAGCTCTCGCCAAGACTCACTCACTTCAATAAAACAAGTTACAACTTCAAAAAAAATAAAGGAAACAACAATTGTCAAGCTTAAAAAGTACATTCATACTTATTTCTATCTCAAACATTCATACATATCCAAATATAACAAGAGATTCAAGTTCTAGTTGCACTTCTAACCCTAATCGAGCACTAGTGCTAGTAGAATTACAAACGTTAAATGTCTAGACAAAACTAGCCTTTCCACCTTCACGCCTATGCTCGTACCCCTTGTAAGGAAAACAAAAACTAATAGATTGAGCCAAATCTCAGTGAGATTCCAAAACATCATGCAACCCAAGTAACGAGTTGACCATTGTATAAAACTTGAAATATCAAAGTAGCGAGCATAAGAGTTCATAAAACTGAGCAATAACACTTCAAATAGCAAATTATTAGATATCCAACATTTCCAGATAAAAGGATACAGTCTGCTCTCGGGAGCAGGTTCCATAGCCACTTGTTCAAAATCAGTTGACACTCCGTCGACCCTAAAATCATAACAAGTCCAGTAGAGCACAACTTAACTCCAATCCATCTACTATTCAAACCCCCTACCTGGCCCGAACTCCAAGATAAACACTTGTGGTAATACTTGAGCATACCAATTAGTCAAGGAGATAACACTCCACTCGACAAAACTAGAGACCCATGGTTCGTTATCTAATCGACCAAGCCCTTGTCGGCTCGAATCGATTAACTAGCCAGTGGGGTTTGGGTTCCCAAGCAGTCAGTATAGTCAATGAGATAACATCTCCAATTGACTTAATCAAGATAAAAGTACGGAGACGGAATGAGAGACACCTCCCACTCGGATTGAGTGTGGTACATGCTATCGCTCAGCACTTACAAGTCAAGCATAAGTACAAATACAAGTACAGGTCAATCAAGTTCAAGCAAGTACATGATAATTCAAGAAGGGCAGGACGAGTGCGATAAGGTAGCCCTGACCAAGTCACAAATAATGCCTAGCATGTCACATTTCCAAGCATTTCAAGTATTTCAATTCAATATACAGGTCACATGCAAATCAAGTTACTTGTACATGCATGAATGACATATCAAGTGTTTAGTTGAGTTAGGTCAAGTGCGATAAAGTACACACTCGCCTATGAAATGTCAAATTTGGTGTTTAGTAAATTTCTAGCAACAATGAGCAGGGAACATGCAGCTGGAAACTCACAATGATTTACTACTTTCCAAAACCAAGTTTAGGTTCAACTCCCTGGTCAGAGTCAAAATCTGCGATAAAATATCGTATAGCAACTTGAAATCGATTAGGGTTTCAAAATATAGGAGTTTCGCTTAAACAAAACCAAGTAAATAGAACTCATTTAAGTAGTTCTCATTTTACTTATCAAACCCTAGAAAATTCATGCTCACTCTTTTAGGTTCGATAAAGAAACGATTAAAACGTTTAACTTCGTAACTTGGTATGAAAGAACTAGGAAATCGTATTTATAGTGGTCGCGACTTTCGCCTTTTAGAAGGGTACGGGTTTTTGGTAAAATTCAGCTTATATACTCCTATTAAGGAAAACTTGAGTACCCTAAACAATCTAAATTCAATTCAACCACAAATCACGGCTCAAATTCCAAGTTCGCTCGCTTATCCTACGGAAGGAAAATTTGAGCAACATACCCTTTGTATTTATCCATTTTTCTAGCCATTTAAGGTTCCATGTTTTTCCTCAAATCAACCCAATTCAAACACCACAAGTAAGCATGTCAAGATAGCTCTTCATCTAGGTTTAAAACCATCAAATGGTAACTCATTTCTAACAAATAATCATCCACTACCAATGCTGGAAATTTCTTGACAAAACTGAAAATTCATCTGTTGGAGCTAAAAAGTCACAATCATGCTACTAATCACCTCACAAATCCATATCAAAGCTCAATACCAACATATTAGAGATAAACATCATAAATCAAAGCTGAAAAATCACAAACCCTACCTGAAATTCGCTAATTTTCACCAAATCTAGAGTATCATCCATAATATTCCAAGATTCAAGGCATATACTCCATATTTTGCTAAAATAAGAAAGAAAAAGGAAGTTTTAAACTTATACCTTCCAAAACACTTGAAAAAAGTGAAGAACCAAGCTATTCTTCCCAAGAAACTCTCCATTCCTAGCTTACTAACTCCCTTGGTGCAAGTTTAATCGGTTTAGATCTATGGTTTCAACTCAAACAAGGCAAAATCCAAGGTAGGAATGGAAGTTTTTCTCCTCTCTTTCCCTCTCCAAGTTTTCAGCCAAGCCAAGCAAGAAATGAAGAAAATGTAGCCAAAAAGAAAGATAAGAAGAAAGGAAATATCTTGGCCGACACTTGTCGCTCAAGATTTGCTTTCTTTTTTTCCTTTTCTTTGGTCAATAATGGTGGCTGCCTTAAGGGTTAATTTAGGGGAAATTAAATGAAAAAGGAGATTAGGGTAAGAAAGTAGCGGTCAAGTGGGGTACTCAACGGTAACAAATGGCGCGCACGTCAGTTCAAGCCTATTTTCCTTAACTCTCTTGTACTTTTGTTTTAACTTATTATTAGAACTTCTAATCACACACTTCCTCTTACTTAATACACGCTCTTATCTACCAAATATAGTACACACACTTCACCAAGTGATCACATTACCAAAATGCACCAAAAAAACCCTAGCATGCACCATTCCTTTAGAAATATCATAACTTGAGTTATAAATGTCAAAAATTCATACAACTTAGCCTGTTAAAAACTAGACTTCAAAGACTAATAATCTTTAGCAGACACCTCAAAGAGATTCTGTGACAGCCCCACCTCACCCTAAGGCGAACCAAAGGGGTCGGCAGACCGCCTGCCCAGCTCTCGTCAGAACTACGAAGTTGAATCACGTAAACCCGATATAGTGCACAAACGAATCCCCAAGAAAACAATCAATCGAAGACTACTAAGTTGAGAAGCATGAGATCTACACCGTAAGATACCATCTCAAATGAATACACTTAATGTACATGATGAAACACTTATATACATTCATGGAAAATTGTACAACTAAAAGCGGAATACTTCATTAAAAGACAATTAGGGTTTTGATTACACAAGAGCTAACAAATAAACGTTTTACACCCGCTCAACCCTTTTTGCAAAATCACGGCTCAAAGTGTGGTTCCTGTAGACACCAAAATTTTACTCTTTTATTTATTTATTATTTTTGTTTTAATTTATCTCATAATTTCATCGTAGACATTTTTTAGCATTTTGGACATCAAGTCTTTTAATTTAGTTTTATTTGTTAATTTGACTCATTTTTATTTTGGCTTATTTGTCTATTAATTTTATTTTAAGACATTTAAGCATTAAGATTTTTCGAAAAAAAAAAAGATAATTGCTCACAAAAAAAATATTCTTTAAATTTTTTAGATGCAATTTATTTATTTTGTAAAAAAGAGAAAAAAAAAGAGAGCTCATGCACCATGCTGCACTTGATCCAAGCTCCTTCTTAATATTTTATTTCAAGGCAGTAGCATGAAACGGAAAAGAACAGAAATTTGCAGCGGTTTCTTTGATCCCAACCTTATCCAAAAACTGCCATCCAATGGCTCGGATCTTTGGTAATAATCTACCCTTCATTCTCACCTTTGAGGTGAGGGTTATAGGGACTTAGGGATTCCTATAAAAGGAGGAGTCGCAGCCAGAAGCAAGGGGGGAGCGGCTAGGTTTAGAAAAAATGGAGCAGGAGTGAGGAATAGAGAAAGCTTATGGTAAAAAGGAAGAGAAAACTGGGTTGAGGGCTGGACGAAAAGAAGGGGTGACGGCTGAGAGAGGAATCAGCAGAGGAAAAGAGAAAAACTAGAAAGGAAAAGGGAGAGCCGAGGGTAGAGAGGATCTGACGGCAGCTAAAGGGAGGTTTTTATAGAAAACCAAAAAAGTTGGCGGCTGGGTTAAGTAGAAGAGCGAGAGAAACGGGGTGGCGGCTGAGTGGAGAGAATAGAGTGAATAGCGGCTGAGGAAACTAAGCGAGAGAGAGAGCTCCAAGGGAGAAACCGAGAGAGAATGGAGCCGAGAAAAGAAAAATTATCGATAGTTTCTGAAAAGAAAGAAAAACAAAGGCAACGGGACAGCTGGAAAAGGATGGGAGGACAGAAAAGGGTGTCACGGGAAAATAGAAAAAGGGAGAAACAAAAAAAGGAAGCAGGGAAGAGGGAGATTTTCGTAAGAAAGGCTGGAGGATCGAAGCTGAAAAACAAGGAGAAAAGGATCCGCAGCTCATTTCCCTCGGATTGTGGTGGATTCCAGTCAGCTACTTCAGATTCCTATCAACAATCCAGTTCTTGTAGCAGCAAAATAGGTAATCCTCAACCTCTTCCCGTACGAAACCCTTGAATGTGGCTAGGAGGTGCGAAAGATTGTTTGCCTGCGAGTTTACCCCTTTTATAGCAATTTCCTCGCATGTTACTTGTCTTTTACAGTCTAAAGCTATTTTCTTTTGTTGTGTGTTTGGGTTTCCCTTTGCCGTTTGGGGGTATTATTTTTGTTTCCATGATGACCGAGGTTTCTCTGCTGATGGTATTACCTAGATTTCTCTTGCCCTGCTTAGGATTGAAGGAACTGATTAATGTTTTATTTCGTTGTGAGGTGAACAATGTTGTACGGGCCTGTTTTCAAGTGATGTTTCATGATAAGGCTATGGTGATTCACACAGGAATCTATCCTGTTCTGTTGACCTATTATGCCTAGAGAAAACCCAATGAAAGTGTAGCAAATCCATGAATAATAGCTCAGTTGCAAGATTTTTTGTAAAAACCATCGCTTCCCTCCCCTTGTATTTCGAATTTGTTTATGCTGACTTCAATGTTTCTGCTGTTTCCAAAAATGGTGATAAAGGTCCAAACTTTGAGTCTCTGTTCACCTTTTATGGCGATGCTAAGCTTGTTAGAGGTCATGATAAGTCAGTAAAGATGTATAGTTCAGTTGCTCCAACTGGCGCTTGTGATTACGTCTAATTAGTTTTAGTTCTGTATGTGTATAACCTGTTTTCTTTTCTTTTCCGCTAGGTTCAGTGTTTGGTAGAGGATTGGGGTTGCTTTTCCTATTAAAATGGCATGTTGTGGTTTCATTCCTTCCCTTGGCTATGATGTGAATCTCCATTCCTGGTTCGCTAGTTTACATTTGACGATCTGTGTCTCCGTCTCTTCATGGGTTGCCTGCGTATCTTTGTCCTAGAGATTCTGTTTACAAAAGCTAGGTGGTTTAATTGATGTTCTTGGCAATTATAGTAAAAGGTTGGGAGGGTATTTCTTGTTGGAATCTCAAGCCGTAAATAGTTGAAAGTTGCAGAAGCTTGCGGGCATAAAAGTTGCAGAAGAATAGCTCCAGTTTGCAGAATGTTTCTTCGTAGTATTTGCATGAAACTTCGCATGAAATTCTTCCAATTATTTGCATTGTTAATGGATGTTCAGCCATGTTTAATTGGAGTAATTTCAAAGCTATTGTATGAATCTGCTTTGCTGAAATTGCAGAAACTTGTGCATGAAAATATGCAGCAGAACCTTGCCGAGAGCTTCATCAGTTGCTGAAACTTTGTTGTAATATGTTTTCCCACGTTAACTTGCATTGAGTGTGCATGAAAAACTTTCAAAAATTGCTTTTTAACCTCCCAAGCCCCCTTTTGTTCTACTATGGCCTTACTAATTGAACAACTTAAGCAATTTCATCTCCTTAACGTGTTGTCTTCTTAGGCAGGTTTAATTTGATTATTAGGGTAGAACATGCATGAATTTTAGGATAATTTTTGAAGGTTTAACAATTGTTAATAGATGTATAGCGTGCTTTGGATTTTTGAGGAATTTTGAATAATTTGTTGTGCAAATATGATAAATAGGTCTTAAAGTCCTCTTTTGTAAAGTCTATCATTCGATTTTGGTAAATGCCGCTTTGAGTCACTAATTTTAGTACCTAATCTCAGTTTTTTTTATTAGGTTCTTTTCTGCCCTAATTTCCTGAATATAGATAATTTCTTTTATAAAATACTTTATGTGATTCTTTTTTAGTGTTCAATTTCGTTTTTGTGTTTAAGTGTCATTTTTGTGTTTAATTTTTGTTTCATGTAATTAATTATTAATTAAAGTGATGCCTTGACCCTTTTTATTATTTTGGAGGGTAAACGTGTAATTTCACTTCATTCGGGTTCCAACTCCAGGGAGGTACACCCTATCCCTTATTTCTCACTTTATTTGACCCTACTTGCCCTATGTGACTTTACATGTGATTGCGTGCCTTTTGAATGCTCTATTATTATTATTATTATTTTATTTATTTGTTTGCTTTATTGGCTTTAGTTTTGTATATTTATTTTAATTTAATTTGTAATTATTCAGGGAGAGCGATTAAATGCCAAAGTTGTAATAGTTAGGTTATTATTTTATTTATTTTATTCCGTTTCCCCTCTTAGATTGTAGTAGACTTCCCCCGAATGTAATAGTTAGGGCTTGTGTGTTATGTGCTTATGTATGCCTATGTGTTTATCGCTTTCCTAGGCCTTTGCATTTAGATGAGCATGCTTATGTGATATGTGCTACATGAAACTAGGTGCTTTGCATGTCTACTTGCTTTAATATTACATCTGATTATGTGGATGGAATGTACGTTACCGTGGCTAGTCCAATGCTAGTCATGGTCTTCCCCTCGAGCTCTCACAAGTCCAATGCTTGTGAATGTGCGTTAGTTAAGGGCTAGTCCAACGCTAGGCCCTTAGGAACCATCCGCATGTTAGATCATGATTGTGTGATAAAATCACTTCATCTCATGCATATTTTCACTTTTAGGGTCTTTATCATTTTTTGCATGACATCTCTCCTTATACGTATATCCTTTCCCCCCATATTTTCCCTTATATGTATATTACTTACCCCTTTGTATGAAACATGACATTAGACTTGCATTTCATTTAAGCATTAGACCTAGGTTAGTACATTTGCTTGGTTAGACTAGGAAAAACCCCTTGCGTATGGGATATGGACGAGTTTGGCTTTCTAGCCTTAGCACGCTCGTATTCCTTCTATTAAAGGAAACATTGAAAGTCACAAGTATAAGTCCCCCGCACCTATTATGATGCATTCCTTTAGGTCATACACATTTGTATATTATTATTTTCTTTACTTTTTCTTTTCTTTCGAGTCTCATGACTTGCATTATTCGTGACTTCTTCGAAGAGTCTTTATTGGGTGTCACAATTAATGTGATTGGTACCAAGTAAGCTTTGAAGATACATTTCGACCCTCCGACACCCTCCTAGGTCTAGGGTATGCATTCATATAGAACATCTAAATGTGATAAATCTTTAGGTTAAAATAAGAAAATCTTTGACTAAATCGCGCAACTAGCCTTGGCTAGATTGAAAGGGTGCATTGGATTCTTATCATTGCCTTCCATTTCTTCAAATGTGACTCCCGAATCTTTTTCTCTGATTTTCGTAGACTTGGAGTCGTTTAAAAAGGGTTTTCTACTTTTTTCTTTAAAAATTCATTTTTAGGTGACTTGGTACACCTTAACTCTATACCAAGTGGCGACTCCATTTTTCATTCAAAAAACCCTTTTTAAACTATGTTTTGGGTCAAATCTTCGTATTTTCATGTCCCATTTAGACCCATGTTTTTTCAATTTCTTTTTAACTCAAAAATTTATTTTTCAATCAAAAATTGAATCAAAAGCCATTTTTCGAAACTAATTTATTTTATTTAAAAAAATGAGGCGCGACAGTTTGGCGACTCCACTCGGGACTTAGAGAGTCCGAGCAAATTTGATTTAGTTAATCTTTTTCTTCTTTTAATCTTTTCATATATAGCATTTGGATGTTTAGGGTTGTATTTTTCCTTTTCTAGGATTTGTATTTCGCGTGTATCAACTCACTCCCTCACACATTTGCGTACGATTGATTTGATGGATGAATGGTTTATTTATGTGATCCCGCGCTTTGCATTGCATTTGGGTGGGGGGATATTACCCTAGAGCCTTGCATTGGTTCTTGATCCCTCCCCTCAAAAATAGGAAGCACCTCATACGTGCATGCATAGTCTTATTTACCCTATTTTTTTTCTTTTCTTTTTTCGTGGGCGTTTCCCACACCTCCTTGTAGGATTAGGATCGATTGTCTTGGGTAGGCGGATGGTGTGCTCTGCGCCCATAGCGCTACCTAAGGGATCACTCGAGCCACCGATCGAAGGCCCTGGGAGTGATGACCCTTCGCCTTTAGGTCTGAAGACTTAGGAGCCGAAACCTTATCGAGTCTAGATGCATTAGTGAGTCAAACCTCATGCATCCATATTAGAATTGCCTAGAGTAGAGTCGACCTTATCCTGAATTAGGGACACTGGGCACGAGGGGAGGGATTCCAACCCTCTTTCCTTATTTTGCTTTCTATATTTTATTATTTGATTGCCACAACATGTTATGTGTTATTTATTGAACTAACTTTCCTTGTCTCTTGTCTTTTGCATTCACAAACGTTTGGAAATAAGAGGCCTGACATGATCTTCTTTTAGGACCTACCCTTATAGATAGGTTTAGAAATTCTGATATATTTTATTCGTAAATTAATAATGGCATATCATTTTAGGCCTACCCTGGTATATAAAAGGTTTCTTAGGTCACGTTTCATTGCATATTTTATTGCTTTAATGAACTGGCATCATGCATAAGCCCTAGAAGGGAATGCCATTTAGGGGATTCCGTACTAGGATTAAACCGCCCTGTGTCTCGGATGTGACAGCCCCACCTCCCTCTAGGGCGTACCCCAGGGTTCGGCGGACCGCCTGCCCAACTCTCGCCGGAACTCAGTCGTTCACTACAATCCTTAAATGAATTACAATATAAATCTCAAATATACATCACATGGTCCACAAACATACATCCAAGTCTCCAATAATTACATGTCATAAGCGAAGCGGAAACGATTCTCAACTATACATAAAATGATTCCAAATCCAAATTATACAAGATATATGCCATCCAGTCACGTGAACAAGTCCTACAAGTCCTTCCTTCGCCACCAGCCCTGTGGAGGGGAATAAAATATTTTTGGGGTGAGCTAGAAGCTCAGCGAGTAACCATTAAAATCAGTAATCAAATCGGTTTCACAATAGTTCATTTCAATGATGTCATAAATCAAATGATAAGTCCAGAAACAATTACAGCATTTACAATACATTAAAATGGAGTATCAATAATTCAAGAAACATTGTAATTTACAATGGAAAGCGATAGCAACATTCATGAAAAAGATACGTTCGTTCTCCTGACATTTCCTCCTTCCTTCAAACTTTTGAAAAATGCATTTTCGTTTCTTTTGTAAATAAATGCCTCGCTCATTTGGTCATTCATTTCATTCACCAGACTCCACCAACCTCCACCAACCTACAAAGGTAATATTTGGGTATACCAAAACGTTCACCCAAGTCCCTAATCGCCTGACCGAGACCGTTTCTGGCTCGAGACGACCGGTAACAAGGGGCAATGGCCAGTTCAGCCCAAAAGGCTTACATCATGCGCAACTAACATTTCAATAATTAAATCCTTGAAAATTGCACAGTTATTTAGGTCGAGTGCGATAAAGTACACACTCGCCTAGAAAGCTCGTTTTGGAAATCATTCAAAACACTTAACACGTTATCAATCAATAATACAAGTCATGAAGTCAAGAAAATATAGCAAATAAGGAACACTCATATGCAAGCACACATGATATGCAAGAAAACAGTTCAAAAGTAACTTTGGAAACAGTTTAAAGGTAAATAATGCAAGAAAACGGTACAAAAGTAACTTTGGAAACAGTTCAAAAGTAAATAATGCAGGAAACGGTTCATAAATAACTTCAGAAATAGTTTGAGGTCACTCACCTCCATGGCTCAGAAATCATCCATCATATAACATTGCCTTGCTCAAATCCAAGTCTTAGATCACAAACTCAAAGCAATCAAACCCTTTAAAACTTCGGACAGCACTTCCCCTAAATTTGCTTACTTTCCCAGCCATCATG
This sequence comes from Coffea arabica, assembly GCF_036785885.1. Lineage (NCBI taxonomy): Eukaryota > Viridiplantae > Streptophyta > Magnoliopsida > Gentianales > Rubiaceae > Coffea > Coffea arabica. The sequence continues at coordinate 17,072,940 of NC_092326.1, forward strand.
GCTTCATTATATCTTCAGCCAGTCCCAAAGGTACACATACAACAACAAGTTCATCCAATAGCCATTCAGCAAGCTCCAAGTAATACGAGTACAATTCAAGCTAGGGAAAAGTTCGGAAATGAAAGTTAAGCTCAAAACCAGAAAAACAGTTTTGACGTCATTTTACGGTAATGGTACCAAAGGCGATACGATTGTCGGATGAAGGTGCAAGATACACCGTTTCAAAACTAAGAGATAGGGCTACAATATCACAGAATGTCACTCAACCCATTTTTGAGTGCAAACAGGTCAAAAATGCAAGATACCACATCAAAAACGTAAAACAGATTCACCAAAACGCATTCTAGCGGAAACATCATAACTCAGGCTCTACAAGTCCAAATCCAGAAATTCCAAAACCAGCTGAAAGCTAAGAAACATGGATAAATTTCATTAGAAGACATCAACAACCAATTCGGAAGCATTCCTGACCAAAACAACCAATTACAGAAGCAATTCCAAAATTCGGCTAAAACCAGGGTAGGAAGGGTAATTCTGTCTTTTCTCAAGCTACGCTACTCCGAGTGACCTGAAATTTTGCAGGCACCTCTAAAATATTATTACCTATAACTTTAATGAAGACCACTCAGTCCAGTTCTCACCCTAACGAGGTCAAATTTTCCAAAATAACTCCAGATTTTCTAGTTCGAAATTCACTGCGGAAATCAACTAGCAGTCCTGCTTTATTCACTCATATCGCAGCACACACAACTCCAATTCAGGTAATTCCAAAGCCATTTGAAAGCTAAGATACAGGGATAGAATTCTTAATAAGACATCAACAACCAAATCGGTAGTATTCCCAGTCAAACTACCCAATTACCAAAGCTGATTACTATTCTCGGATAGAAACAGGGTAGCAGGGGTATTTCAGTCTTTTCACAGGCTACCGAGCTTAGATTCGGCTGAAAATTTACAGGCAACTATAAAACCTCATTCTCTACAACTTTTATGTTTTGTGCTAAGGCCAATTCGGCCTCTAACCTGGTCAAACAGAAACGGGCAGAATTGAGGAAATGAAACCCTAACTGGAAATTTTTGCATTCAAGTCAGAAATTTTCCACTAAAACATCTCTTTAGCTATCACAAGTCATTAATTTAACAAAATCAAGAACAAAGAAAGGATGGCTAGACATGATACCTTGAAATATCAAGAAAGGTAATGGCTTAGGGGTTTTTCTTCCAAAACAACTCCACCAAGAGCTTCAATCTTCCTTAGCTAGCAAGTTTTATGGAGTGGTTTGCAAATTAATCGGTTAAAACTCAAGATTTGGACAAGAAATTGAAGTGGAAGATGAAGGAATTTTCTTTCTTTTCTCTCTCTCTAATTTCAGCCAAAGGAGACAAGAAAATGAATGAATTTTGGTCAAAAATCTGATTTTATTAAAGTTACCAATCTTGGTCAAAGTCCAACACCTTTTTGATTAGCCAATCACAATTAAGCTTATGAACTTCATTGAACCTTTAGGAAGTTTAGCAATTTATGATTAACCAAAAGTCACACTATGGCCCCAACTTCTTTTAATCTTTACAATTAACTCCAATGAGTTGTCAACAATATACCGCATTTACCGCACTAGCGGGTCCCACATCCATAACGCACTTCAAATTTAACGTGGACTAACTTGTATCAAGGAAATGATTTGAAAACTATATTTCCTTATAAAAATGTATAAAAAATGAATATATTGAAGAAAACAAACTTAGAGACAAGAAAACAAAATAATGTCGAGAAAATATATAAAAATTTTCGGTTTCTCATACTCATATTTTTCGGGGCGTCACATCGGATATATAATCCAATGAGACTTGCACGTTTATATTTTTTGTACTGTCCGAAGGGGTAGTGCATGAGGTAAGGTAGGATCTGATCTTTTCGAAGACGGCAAATTCACTGAATAAATTAATCGAGACATTGCAATCTCTGTTACACATCATCTTATGTGTTGACCAAAGCAGGCAATCCATTCGGACTTCGTCCTCATTTTTTAGGACAAAGGTCTCTTCTCACTCCAAATTTTTCAAATCATTTTTCACTCAATCAGTTGATCGGATTCATCAGGTATTGTATGGTGCCTACCCTAAAGGATTGCATTTTCATGTTAGGCCTACCCTTGGCATAAAAGGGTTCCCCCATAGGACATGCTTACCGATTTTACAATTTTGTTTACTAATTTTGGGTATTTTTCTTTTATTTTTTCCCCCTTCCCCTGCATTCATAAAAATATTTCAAGAAGGTGAAAATATTTTTCTATATCTGATAACCATTTTGATCCAATAAGGTTTGAAAATTACAAGTATTACTTGATTCTTGGGCAGGCCTTGCAATGAAAACATGAAGGATCTATCTGGAAGCGTTAGGCTAAAACCTCTAAGAGATTTCATAATTGTTTTTCAAAGAAAAATTCTGTATATTTGACTTGTTAATACATTTTGTTCCAAAAGAAAAAGAGACAAAAAGTGTATATATGTGGAGCTCTTTAAAAGTTTTCTCTCCTCATTTGCATTATAATTGGACGAGAAATTTTGTTTTAGACAACTATTGTTTTGTATATAATCATGTACATTTCATTCTTTCTTTTGCTCATTGGAGATTTCATGATGAATTTTAAGAAATATGACCAAGTTGAGATTTTTCAACCTCTTGCCTGAAATTCACAAGATTAGTGATCCAAACTGTACAATAAGATTGCTAGGGATTAAAAGAAACCACTCAAACTGAGAGGTCACTCAAAAGGCCCAATGAGATACCTTTTCTCCTTCACTATACAATCCCTATTTTGCCCACTTTTATTTGCCCCCTCCAAAAAAAATCAGTCGCATTGATTGATAAATTGCAAATTGGGGCAATCTTGGCTTGAAAATGCCCATTGTGTTTAATCAGATTCTATCCACATCTCAGTGAAAGCAAAAATGTACATTATTCTTATTTGTTTTGAAAATTTGGAATGATACTTCAAGCGTTCGTTTCTCTATCTATACAGATTTTATCATTTGCTCTCCCATTTGAGTTTTTGAAAGAATAATTTTGTTTCGAATAAGAGCTTTAATGATCACTACCCTACATTGGAAAATTCTTAGATATCAAAAAGGGAGTGGATTTTAATGACCATTTCGTTACTTTGGTTGTCATGAGGTGTAAGAATGATACTTTGGCCATCGTTTCTACAACCTAAACGCTGTTTACCCCTTTCATCCTCATTTGAGCTAAAATAGGTGGTTCTTTTCAAAAGCACTTACGATCGCAACCCACATTGGGGAAGGAGATTGGAGAATTTTGTGAAAAAGGGCAGAAAAAGGCAAAAATGCTAAAACCAAAAAGGGAAAGAACCGCAAATTGGGGAGATTCGATTTTTACCTGGGTTTCAATTTTGAAAAAAAAGAAGAAAGAAGGGGAAAAAGAAGAGTTTTGTCCAGCGGATCACCTATGGATCAACAAGGGTCTTCCTCAGTCAGTTAATTCAGATACAGGCAAGAAATTTCGCATTAATGAAAGTTTCCTTTCAGAGTTAATGTAAGGAACGGAATGAAAAGTTAGGTCATCTTCTTTTTCAGTCAAACCTTCTATCCCTAGTTCTCCCTTTTGAACATGCAGAATAAATCATTTTGTTTGGCAACCCCTGAGGATCGCAAACCCCACACTGGGACAAGTTTGAGTTGAAAAAGAAAGAAAAGTCCCAAGAGGTGAAAAGTGATAAAGCAACAAAATCAAAAGGAAAAAGAACCTCGGTTCAGCATAAACTGGAGCGAAATTTTTGGAAAAGTTCAAAAGAATGGCAGAAGGACAAAAAAAGAGAACAAAATGAAAGAGAAAAGAGTCTCAATTAAGAATAAACTGGGGCAAGTTCTGATTTAACCCTAAAATAGGGTTGGCGCAATAATGCGATCTTAGATCATTCAAACCGTTTTTGAAATCCGCTTTCAAACCTTAACCTTTCTAAGCACCCCACCTGACCCCATTACAAAAGCCGGAAGCCCTGACTTTTGTTCTTTGCAATATCTCTGTCGAGAAATTTTCTAAATTAATTGGCAAGTGATGCTCACATATTGATGTCAAGAAATTTTTTAGATGTATTTTTGAATTGATTAGATGACGTTGACACTGCTCATCATGTGAAAGTCCGCAAGGGCGCATTTGAAAAGAAAAGAAAAGGCAAGCAAAATGAATGCAAAAAAGAGTTCGATACTGAAAGTCCTCGTTAAGTAATGATAAAAGTCAAACGAAGTCCAGGATTTTTCGAGTTTAAAATAGGGGCAATTTTGGAAAATTACGATCTTCGGTGCAACGTCCTTGAAAGTCTTATTCTTTAACTATCGTTTTCAAGCCATATTACAAGCTCATAAAGTCCATCGTTGACTTATCCTTCATGACAATTCAAAGTGAGGATTATACTTCTGAGGAATCCATCAATCATTTGTGATCTTAAGGCTATAACATGTTTCCACATGTTTAACTATCATTTCTGCCCACATGTTAGAAGCCTAAAAAGCTTATATGTGACTAAATTTTCTTAAGAAATAAGAATGACAAACTATTTGCTTTCACTAAGATGTGATATGGAATGGATTACATACCATTGGGCACAAGAATAAGACAGATCCTAACCTCCCATTTTTCTTAGTCACCGCAAAATCAGAAATAATACCGACTTGATTGGTCCTGAAAGATGAGTTAACAAGGAGTGGTGACCCATTACCTTAAGTATTGATGCTAAAGTGGAAAAAATCTTTTGTAATTTGGTATTATTTTGAGAAATTCATCATGAAATTTTCTGTATGAGTTTAAGCAGCACATTTAATTTTCTTCACGTTATATGTTAGGAAATACAGATTCTTATTTTGTTTAAATAAATGGAGAGTTATCCAAACAAATTTTTGCAATCAAATGGGTCCACATTGGGGTAAATTTTTATTTGTAAGATTTTGCAAAACAAGCCTACATTGGGGCAAGTTTTTTCGCAGTACATTTGAGGATTTCGTCCAAAAGTCAAATAATATACTTTTGAATCAATCACACTGATCTGTTCATGAGTAGTAGTTGCATTGATTTTAAAATAAGAAATTTAAGTACATGTTGTACTTTAATAAGCCCTCTGTGCAGGTATTCATGGCTGAAATGATGAAGAAGCATCTATTCTGGTGAAAGACCGATACCGAAAAAGTGAAACAAGAAGAAAGAAGGAGGAAGGGTTCGATACTGGGGCAAATTATTTTTGAAAAAAAAATCCAAAAATCAAAAAAAATCAAAAATCAAAAAATCAGAAAAATCAAAATCAAAATCAATTTCTTGTTTCCTAGAAATCAAATTTAATTTTTGTTGGCAATGTCTCAGCGTATGCCACGCACCCTTCTATCCCCCTTTTCTTGACAATCACACTTAATTTCTTAACCGACCGAAGGCAGGCTCGGGTGTTAATCCCACTGACCGATTAAAACCATGTCGGCAGGCTCGGGTATGGATCCCACTGACCAATCGAAGGCAGGCTCGGGTATTTATCCCACTGACCAATTAAAACAATGTCGGCAGGCTCGGGTATGGATCCCACTGACCAATTGAAGGCAATTCGGATATTATCCACTGGCCGATGCTATGGCAGACTCGGGTTGTTATCCCACTGATCAATAGTGTGGTTGGTTCAGATATTTTTCTCACTGACCAATTGAAAGCAGGCTCGGGTCTTAATCCAACTGACTAATGAAGGCAGGCTCGGGTGTTGATCCCACTGACCAATTATTGATCCAAGTGACCAATTGAAGGCAGGCTCGGGTGTTGATTCTACTAACCAATTGACCGAGTTTCAGCAGGCTTGGGTTTAATCCCACTGACCGGTTGTCAAGGCAGGCTCGGGTGTTATCCCACTGATCAATTCTCAAGGCAGGCTCGGGTTTAATCCCACTGACCAATGCATCACATTAGAGCAAATCTTTGGATAATTTTCCAAGCAAGCCTTATACAGTTTCTTCGTACATACCAGCATTTCATTTTCACTGCCACTAGCCATGGGTCAGTCCCACTAGTGAGCATTTCATTTTTAAATTTTTTTGTTGAGGTCATTTTTTTTCCTTGTTCGGGTCAGTCCCGTTTTAAAATTTTCATCTGGGTTAGTCCCATTTTAAAATTTTGTTAAAAGAGGTCAGTCCTCATTTCAAAAACGGCAGTCGTTCGAATAAGTGGGATGACGAATGACACAGGTAAGTATTTGGTGTCAACGTATTTGTCTCAAGTTTCTTCGAAACTCAGACAAAGAGGGGCAAACTGTAGACACCAAAATTTTACTCTTTTATTTATTTATTATTTTTGTTTTAATTTATCTCATAATTTCATCTTAGACATTTTTTAGCATTTTGGACATCAAGTCTTTTAATTTAGTTTTATTTGTTAATTTGACTCATTTTTATTTTTGCTTATTTGTCTATTAATTTTATTTTAAGACATTTAAGCATTAAGATTTTTCAAAAAAAAAAAAGAGAATTGCTCACAAAAAGTGGGGCTGTTACAAGTGGTATCAGAGCCACTTCGCGTGGTCTCTGCGCGGAGTGAGACTGGGCCAAGTGGTGTTGTGGTCCTAATTTCATGAATATGTCTAAGTGCTTGTTTGAGCATAAGCTATGAACCTTGAAGTGTTATAGGTCTTTAATCTTTCTCATGGTATTTAAGGACCCTAGATAAGTATGTCGGACAGGAATTTTGATTTGTAGATGGTTTACTCTTGGGACTGGCCAGCTCGAGATGTGAACTATCTTATTTCAGATTCTCGTGCCCGAGTACCCCAGAATTGAGGTGATGCAAGCTACTAGGTATTTGAGCCCTGTGTTTTGGAAACGAGCCTTGTAGTTTGGAAACGTGAACAGGCTTTGTCTGACTAAAATGAGCACAAGAGATCAATGGACATCTAGTTTGGATAGTAAGTGACGTGAGAGACCAGACGGGCTGGTACTGGGATGACTTTTCGACCGTATATTACTAAGTCTATATTTGCTTACTTGCTTATCCGTCTTTTAATATAGCGTGTTATATTCGATATGTTATTGGTATGATAGATTTTGTTATGTTAGTCAATTTATTGCATTCATGCATGGAAGTACCCTTTTGGAAAGAAAAAAAAAAAAAAAAAAAAACCCCGCGGACATGGTCATAGCAGTGACACAAAACGAGACCAAGAGTCAAAGAGAAGAAAGGGAGGAAACAACACCTGAACCGAACATGGACCAAGAGTGCTACTTGTATTCAAGACTTTCTTATGACCCATTGTTTTGCCGACAGGCTACCATCTGAGGTCCAGCAACTCTGTAAAATGGCACGTAGGGTTGAGATGTATAATGAAATCGGGGGTATTCGAGACGAAATAGAAGTCCAAAAGAATCTAGTCGCATACTGGGAAGGGCGCTGGAAGCACGAGTATACATAGAAAATTGAGCTCCTGCACAAAAACTTAGAGCTAAAAAGGAAATATGAAGGGATTTCCGAGGAGGCCCTGGAAAAGGCTCAACGCATCAAGAATGCAAAGGTGCAAGTGAAAGCTTCCCAAATACGGAAAAGGGGTGCAGTGGGTAGCGTGAGTGAGGAACCTAGCGAAGCAATGACACCTTCTAAAGTACAGAGAGTGAACCAGTTATTCGGGCCGCCATGGACAATGGGGGCGGTAGATAAAAGATTTGTCAATGAAAGCCAAACCAGACAGGGGGAGATTTCTCCGAAAAGCAAAAAGATGACTTTCCACTTGACTTGTGACTATTGCGGAAAGGCCAATCACACTGATAATGATTGTTGGAGAAAGGGGAGGAGATGTCTGCGCTGTGGGAGCATCGAGCATCGAATTGCATATTGCCCGATTAAAGTGCGGAAAAAGAAAAGAACTCAACAACCAACCCAGACCGACCCTGCACCGTCAAGTGGAGAAGGGACTGGAATGAAGAACCTCGTTTCTTCTGACTCTGAAGACGGAGAAGGTACAGGCCATTGGTTACTTTAAATTTGAAGGAAAATTTCGAGGGCGAAATTTCTTTAAGGAGGAGAGAGTGTGAGAACCCGTAAAACCCTAATAGTTTTTCCTAGGGTTTATTACCCCTTAATTGCATAATTTTTGTATTTTCTGGCTTAGCAATATTTTCTTAGTGGATTTTATGAGCAATTATAGTTTTAAGATGATTTTTCTAGCATTGGAGAAATTTTAGAAAATTAAGAGTAAATAGTGGACGTGGGACCCACTAGTGCGAAAAGTTCGGAAAAATTCGGCCATTAAGGTTAAGTTTCGGATACTGTGAAAAATTTATCGGGTGTTAAGAGATAAGTAGTGTGTGTGAAGTGATTGATGTGAGAGAGAAAAGAAAGATAAGAAGGCATTAATGGAGGTGACAAGTGTCACTTTCCTATTGGGTGGACTTTAAGAATTACTATTCACAATTTTTGACCTTTGACAAAAATTAGTTAATATCTCCAAAAATTCACAAAATTCACCATTTTTCTTCCTTGTGTTGGCCGGCCCTCTCTCTCTCAAAGAAGAAGAAAATTCCTCAACTCTCAAGCTTCCATAATCTTCAATCTTCCATAAACAAAAGCTTAGACTAGATTTCACTCCATAAAATCCTATCTTCTAGTGCTAGTAAGGGTTGTAGTGAAGTTTGTTTGAAGCTCTAAGGTGTCCACAATCTCTCTTTCCCTTGTTTCTTGGTAAGTGATGCTACAACCTCTCCCCTATACCTAATGATGGTTATATTATGCTTAATGGTGGCATGAGTGAAGGAATATATGATTTGTTTCTTGATTTGGCTTGTTTTGGTGAATCTTTTATTTTATTGGGAATTTTTCTGGTTTAATATGAATGGGATGTTGTGGCCTTGTATGATGAATGGTAATGGTTGACAATGACTCTATGAGGTGTATTGGATAGGAAAATGCAATCAATTTTGGATTTGGATGAAAAATGGAAAGTTAGGGTTCTTATTTTTCCCAATTCTGTCCGGTTTTAGATCATAGGGTTAGAGGCAGAATTGGACTTTGCTCAAAACATGAAAGTTGTAGGTATTGATGTGTATAAGGTGCCTGTAAAATTTCAGGGCATTTGGATTAGTGTAGAGTGAGTTATGACGAAATTACTGTAGCTGTTCTGCTTTGATCAGAATGCGAAAACTGAGTTTGTATTTGGCTATTTTGACTGGAATTGGTCTGGATTTTGAAGTTGGTGTCTTCTGATGAAATGTAGCTGAATGTCGTGGCTAACATATGCCTTTGGAATTTCGGCATTTGGACTTGTATGGACTGAGATATACCGATTACAGTTTTCTGCGTTTTGCAAACCTGTTTTCGGAATTCTGGTATAGTATTTTGTATATTTGACCTAGTTGTGTTAGGAACTGGATTGAATGACCTTCTACAATGTTGTAACCCTGTTTCTTGGCTTTGAAACGGTGGGTTTTACACCCCCAACCGATAATTGTAGTGAGAGTTGTGCCATTACCGCATTATGAGGTCAAATCCGGTTTTCTTATCAAGGCTTAAGTTAAAGCCCTCTCTTAATTTCTGGTTTGCTATCATGCTTGTATATGTTTATAAAACCCTATTGGGGTTGTGATTGGCTTTGCTTTATGACTCGTTATCGAGTCTCATTGTACTTGTTGTGTGTTCTAGGGCGTGACGGTGGTTCACGACGTCCTTTTGAAGGAAGTGCTTGAAACAACATTTGCTTGATTAGTGAGTGTACTACTCACTTGTGTGCTATTATATGGCTTTGATATTTGAACTTGAGATGTTGAATGTTAATGGATTGATGTGAGAGTGTACTTTATCACTCTCACTTATTGTTTCACATGTTATTGAAAAGTTATTGGAAAGTTATATGAACTGTTATATGAAATGAAATACATGACTTGGTATCGATTGGACAAGTATCCAACGACTACAAATGTTATCATTGAGCTCAACCCCATTGGTAGTTGATTGAATCGAGCCGACAAGGGTTTGGTCGTGACAATTAATGAGCCTTGGGTAAAGTTATAAGGAATCTTGTAGTATGAGAGACTCTTGATTCCGGTATACTCGAGTAATACCACAGTGCAAGTGTTTGGAGTGCGGGCCCGGTAGGGGGATGTTTGGTGGAAGGAATGGGAGAGAAGAGGAGTCTACGGTTGGTTACTCTTCAACATTGACGGAGGGTCAATGAGGTTGGATCAAGAATGGAAGCGTGGAAATGGGCTCTTGAGAGCCGTCCGTATCCTTTTATCGATGTGTTTCATTCCTTAATTGTGTACTTGAAATGAAAGGTTATGCTATATGCTCTTAGTTGCTTATGTGGTAGTAACTCACTGGGCTTAAGCTCATTCCGTTCCATTTGTTTTCCTTACAGGAAAATGACCACTTTTGGAAAAGGTTGTGCTAGTTGGTTGTCAAGTTGAGCTAATGTAAATATATCTTTTGAATAACTCTGTGAATGAAACCCTAATGTGTATTGGGTTCATTTTCTTTTGATTGGCAAACCGAACATGTATATTCATGATGAATGGTTTTTGGCATGCCATTTGGTTGTAAATGTTAGATTTCAATGTATATATATGCTTGGTTGATATTTGGTTGGATTTCAGATCAACTCGTATTTCAAACGGCAAAAGAAAAATTTTGGCTACTCTCGGCCTAGTATCCGGATTCTGACGTGGCCGGTACTGCTCATCTTCGGCTTCGATTTTTATTTTTTTTTATTTTGTGCTTTTGACTAGTGTACGCGCGTGGGTAGGTTCAGGAACGCATTAGATCGACATTAATTGATCCGTTAGTCCTGGCGAGAGTTGGGCAGGCAGTCCGCTAACCCCTTTGGTTCGCCTTAGGGGAAAGTGGGGCTGTTACAAGATGTAAATAGAACTTTTGGTGGTTGTATATATTATAAGCAGTTCTCTTTTGGTTTAATATCGTTTTATTAGTTTTGTGTTTCGAGTCCTTGCGCGAGCTAGGTAAGCGACCCGCCGATACGCTTGGGTTCGCCCTTGGGAGAGGTGGGGTCGTCACATAATACCCAAAGGGACACTTGTCCCAATGCATGCCTGTCACTTGTCATCATTTTTACTTTTCCTTTTTTTTCCTTTTTCCCTTTTGTTCTTTTTTCCTCTTTTCTTTTTTTTCTTTTTTTTTTTGAAATTTAGTATATAGACAAAAAATAAATAAAATAAAACAAAATAAAGTAAAAACCTAAAATTGAAACAAATAAAGCAAAAATAAATTAATTAAACAAAGTTAAAAAATCAAAAATTTGGTGTCTACAGTTTGCCCCTCTTTGTCTGAGTTTTGAAAAAAACTTGAGACAAAGAAATAGACACCAAATACTCACATGTGTTATTCGGCTGCAAACTACTCGAACAACTGAGGACTGACCCCTTTAACAAAATTTTAAAATGGGACTGACCTGAACAGAAATTAAACGGGACTGACCCGAAACAGAAATTTAAAATCGGGACTGACCCGAAACAGAAATTTAAACGGGATTGACCCGAACAGAAATTTAAAATCGAGACTGACCCGAAATAGAAATTTAAACGGGACTGACCCGAACTGGAATTTAAACAGACTGACCCGAACAGAAATTTAAAATCGGGACTGACCCGAAACAGAAAATTTAAACGGGACTGACCCGAATAGAAAATTTAAAATCGGGACTGACCCGAGACAGAAATTTAAAATCGGGACTGACCCGAACAGGAAATTTAAAATCGGGACTGACCTGAAACTGAAAATTTAAACGGGACTGACCCGGACAGGAAATTTAATATCGGGACTGACCCGAAACAGAAATTTAAAATCGAGACTGACCCGAAACAGGAAATTTAAACGGGACTGACCCGGACAGGAAATTTAAAATCGAGACTGAGCCGAACAGAAATTTAAAATCGGGACTGACCCAAGACAGAAATTTAAAATCGGGACTGACCCGAATAAGAAATTTAAAATCGGGACTGACCCGAATAGGAAATTTAAAATCGGGACTGACCTGAGACAGAAATTTAAAATCGGGATTGTCCCGAAACAGGAAATTTAAACAGGATGCACACTAGTGGGACTGACCCACGGCTAGTGGCGATGCAAATGAAAAATGCTCTGGCAATCGGTCAGTGGGATTAAACCCGAGCTTGCCGTGATGAAAACTTGATTTGATTTTTTTAAAAAATTTTCGATTTGATTTTTTTGAATTTTGTTTTTTTTTTGAATTTTTTGAATTTTTTTTACTTTGACTTTTTTCCAAAATAATTTGCCTCAGTTTATTCTCAATTGAATTGGTTATTGGGATTACACCCGATCCTGCTTTGGTTGCATTGGCGGTATAAAGTCCAAGCGCAACGGGATGTTGGCGGCACAAAATCTAGGCCCAACGTGATCTTCATTTTTGTTCGACGAGCTATTTTCACAACAAGCCACTTCGAGGCTTTCCATTTTTGGCATTTCATTGAAACAAACTTCTCTGTCTGGAATAAAGATTGTCAACTGTTTGTTGTTCCATTGTGCTTTCCTTTGGCATGAAACATCAGCCTTGGCCCTTTCAAATATCTCTGCTCAGGAGTTCGGTGTTAGCGAAAGCACTTAGTGCCCTTTCGGGTTTTCGCTAAGGTCGCCTCACCCCTTTTGTTTTGTCTTGTGCTTTTTTCTTTCTTTTGTTCTCTTTTTTTTTGATTTTTCCAATTTTTCCATTTGGGAGAATCTTCTCAAAAATAATTTGCCCCAATTTCCACCAATTATTGTGCAGCCGATCATTTGATTTACGTTACGGCATGGTTGCTCCTCCTTAAGGCCTTGATTCGCAAGATTCTAACTTGCGCTTCTTCATCGATTTCAAGCCATGAATTCCAGCATAGGGGGTTTAACAAAGTATGACATGCACTTAAATTAATGCAACTACTACTCATGGGAAGAGCAGCGTGATTGATTCGAAAGTGTGTTACTTGACTCTTGGGCGAAAACTTCAAATGTATTACAGAAATTTTGCCCCAGTATGGGCTTATTTCACGAAATCTCATAAACAAAAATTTGCCCCAGTACGGGCCCATTTTGTAAAATCTCTCAAATGAAAATTTGCCCCAGTGTGGGCCCATTTAATTGCAAAAATTTGTTTGGATGTGGGCTTATTTTACAATATCTCATAAACAAAAGAATTTGCCCCAGTGTGGGACCCATTTGATTGAGAAATTTTGTTTGGATGACTCTCCATTTATCAAAGTAAGAAACTGTGTTTCCTAGAATCTTAGGAAGTAATCACATACCCACCTATAATGTGAAAAAATAAAAAGTTTTGTCTAAACTCATATAGCAAATTTCATGATGAATTTCTCAAAATAATACCAAATTTCAGAAGATTTCTTCCTCACCTTAGCATCGATACTTAGAGTAATGGGTCACCACTTCTTGTTAGCTCGTCTTTCAGGACCAATCAAGTGGAAAAATGAGAAGTTAGGATCTGTCTTATTCTTGTGCCCAAATTGTATGTAATCCATTCAATATCACATCTTAGTGAAAGCAAGTAGTTTGTCACCCTTATTTCTTAAGAAAATTTAGTCACATATAAGCTTTTTAGGCTTGTAACATGTGGACAGAAACGATAGCTAAACATGTGGAAAAAGGTTATAGCTTTAAGATCACAAATGATTGATGGATTCCTCATAAGCATAATCCTCACTTCGAGTTGTCATGAAAGATAAGTCAACGATGGACTTTATGAACTTGTAATGTGGCTTGAAAACGATAGTTAAAGAATAAGACTTTCAAGGACATTGCACCGAAGATCGCATTTTCCCAAAAATCGCCCCTATTTTGAACTCGAAAATCCTGAACTTTGTTTGACTTTTATCACCACTTAGCAGGCACATCAGCATCGAATCTTTTTGCATTTCCTTTGCCTTTATTTCGCTTGCTTTTCCTTTTCCCTTTTCTTCTCTTCTTTTTTCAAAGGTGTCCTCGCGGGTTTTCAAATGAAGAGCAGTGTCAACTTCACAGCTAATCAATTCAGAAGTACATTTAAAAAATTTCCTTGGCATCAGTATATGAGCATCACTTGCCAATTAGAAAATTTCTTGACAAAGATATTGCAAAGAAACAGAAGTCAGGACTTTCGGCTTTTGTAATAGGGTCTGGTGGGGTGCTTAGAAAAGTTAAGGTTTGAAACCAGATTTCAAAAGTGGTTTAAATGATCTGAGATCGCATTATTGCGCCAACCCTATTTTAGGGTTAAATCAGAACTCACCCCAATTTATTCTTAATTGAGGGTCTTCTTCTTTCATTTTTCTCTCTTTTTCTTTTCTTTTTTTTGGCGTTTTGCCATTCTTTTGAACTTTTCAAAAATTGCCCCAGTTCATGTTCAACTGAGGTTCTCTTTTCTTTCTTTATCTTTTGATTTTGTTGCCTTATCACTTTTCACCTTTTGAGACTTTTCTTCTTTTTCAACTCAAACTTGCCCCAGAGTGGGGTTTGCGATTCTTAGAGGTTGCCAAACGAAGTAATTTATTCTGAAGGCTCAAAAGGGATAACTAGGGATAGAATGTTTGATTGGAAAAGAAGAGGGTCTGACTTTTAATCCGTTCCTTACATTAACTCTGAAAGGAAAATTTTCATTAATACGAAATTTTTTGCATGCATCTGAATCAATTAACCGAGGATGACTTCCGTTCATCCATATCCGTGAAACATAGAGGATCCGTCGGACAACTTTTCTTTCTTTTCTCTTTCTCTCTTTTCTTTTCTCTTTTTTTTTTTCAAAATTGAAGCCCAGGTAGAATAAATTTTCCCATTCGGGGTTCTCTCTTTCTTTTAATTTTAGCATTTTGCTTTTTCTCCTTTTTGGAAAAATTATCCAATCTCCTTCCCCAATGTGGGGTGCGATCATAGGTGTTTTGAAAAGAACCACCGATTTTAGCTCAAATGAGGATGCAAGGGGTAAAACAGTGTTTAGATTGTAGAAACGATGGCCAAAGCATCATTCTTACGCTTCATGACAACCAAAGTAACGAATTGCTCGTTGAAAATCCATTTCCTTTTGATATTTGAAAATTTTCCAATGTAGGGTAGTGATCATTAAGGCTTTTATTTGAAACGAAATTATTCTTTCAAATGCTCAAATGGGAGAGCAAATGATAAAATCTGTATGGGTAGAGAAACGAACGCTCGAAGTATCATTCCCAAATTTCCAAAATAAACAAGGATAATGCACATTTTTGCTTTTACTTAGATGTGAATTGTGTGAGAACCCGTAATTTTTCCAATTTCTAGGTTTTATTATATTTCTAGGTTTTCTTATTTTCAATGATTTGTTTTCTACACTTTCTGTATCCGGAAAATTTTCTAGATAAATTTTATGAATAATTATAGTTTTTAGATGATTTTTCTCGTATTGGAGAGTTTTTGAAAAATTACGGAGAGATTATGGACGTGGGACCCACTAGTGCGAAAAGTTCGGAAAAAATTCGGCCAATAAGGTTAAGTTTCGGATACTGTGTAAAATTTATCGGGCGTTAAGAGATAAGTAGAGTGTGAAATGATTGATGTGGGAGGAAAAGAAAGATAAGATTGCATTTAAGAGGTGACAAGTGTCATCACTACATTAGCTAGGACTTATGACAACCATTCATGCTTTTTGACATTTTGACCAAGTTGTTAAATATCTTCAAAAATCACCAAAATTCACCATTTTCTTCTCCTCATATGGCCGGCCCTCTCTCTCCAAAAGGAAGCAAGAAACTCTTCAAGTTTTAGCTCCAATCTTGCTCAAGGTGAACCATTCAACCATTTGATCTTGCAATTACTCCATAAAACCTCTTCACTTAGTGTTTGTGAGTTGTTTGGTGGAGTTTTTTTGGAAAGTTAAGGTGATCAATAGCTCTCTCTCTCTTATTTCTAAGGTAAGTCATGATGAACCCCTTTCCTCCCTCTAATGATGTTTAATTTATGTTTGGTAGTGGCATAAGAGGCAATTTTATGGATTAATTCTTGATTTGTGGTTGAAATGATGAAGTTTTATTATTTTTGGGGATTTTTCTGTTTTAATATAAGCATGATTGTGTGGCTATCTAGGATGATTAGAAATGGTATATAATGACTTAAGGAGGTGGGAAAAGTGAACAATTGCAACCAATTTCTGGTTTGGGAAAAATTTCAGCAAGTTAGGGTTTTTGGGTTGCACAATCTGTCCGAATTTTTAGTACCTAGTTACAGGCCGAATTGGCTTTGGCTCAAAACATGAAAGTTGTAGGTATTGATGTGTTTGAGGTGCCTGTAAAATTTCAGGTCATTTTGAGTAGTGTAGAATGAGATATGTCGATTTTACTGTTGCTGTTCTGGGTGATCAGAATGCGTGAACTGCGTCTGAAATGGGTTGTTTTGGCTGGGATTGGTTTGGATTTTGTTGTTGATGTCTTCTGATAAAATGTAGAGGGATGTCTTAGCTACCATATTCCTTTGGAATCAATGCATTTGGACCTGTATAGACCGAGTTACACTGATTACAGTTTTGTGTGATTTGTAAACCTGCAATTACGGTTCAGGTTGTGGTATTCTGCATTTTGGACCTAGTTGTGCTAGGATTTGGACTGAGTGGCCTTGTACATTGTTGTAGCCCTGTCTTTAAGCTTCGATATGGTGGGTCTTACACCCTCATCCGATAACCGTAACGCATTTTGTGCCATTACCGCATTAGGAGGCCAAAACTGTTTTTGTTGTTGGGTCAAATGAGTTACATTTCCTGATTTTCTGGTTTGTTACTATGCTTAATTATGCAAATGAAACCTTATTGGGGTTGTGGTTGGCATGGTTTTATGACTCGTTATCGAGTCTCATTGTACTTGCTTACATGTTTTAAGGCTTACTCTTATTCCGGTCATTTCCTAGCTAACTTATGTACTTGTACTACTTTGAGCCTAGTGAACGGCTTTTGGGAAATGAGATGACTTTTGTGTGAAATGTTGGAACTGATTTGAGGAAATAATGAAGCCTTAATGGCTGGAAAAGTAAGAATTTTAGGGGAGGTGCTGCCCGATTTTCTAGGCCGTTTGGTTCCTTTAAGTTGGATCTGCCTTTTGGGTAGAAATAAAAAGGGCTTTTGGGTTGTTGGAACCTAGGTCTTTATGCTATCTTTTGTTCCCAAAAATCATGTTTTGTACCCTTGCATTAGTAATTATTTGGCGAGGCATACGACTAGTAGTCGAGCCTCATGTGCATTGTGTTTACTCGATTACGGATGTGAAACCTTCAATTGGTTTATTTTGGTTATTTTAGGGTTTCTTGGCGATTAAGGCCAATCTGAAGTAAAAACTTTTGAAGTTGAGCCGGTGAGTGTACCACTCCCCTCCATTGCTGTTTAACTTGATTTCTGCTCTGCAATCTGTTTAGTTGTTCGAGACGAGGGTGTACTTTATCACACTCGTTCTCTAGTCTGTTCATATGCCAATTTACTATGCAAAATTTGAATATGTTATCTGTGTCTGCATCTGTTCGGATTTCTATAACCTATGAGCTCAATCCTATGGCTAAGTTATTCGAGTCGGGCCGGCAAGGGCCTGGACGATTAGATAACGAACCACGGTAGTCTGTTCGGGGATTTTGGGTATTGAGACCCTTGATTCCGGGTATACTCGAGTATTACCATTTTGTTCGTTTGAGGTGAGCGGGCCCGGTAAAGGGGTGTTTGGTGGACGGAATTCGGTGATAAGAGGGGTCTACGGACGCGTTGGTTCTATATACGTTGACGGAGAGTCAACCGGTTTGGATCAAGTACTGCGCTGGAAATTTGGCTCCTGAGAGCCACCTGTATCCTTCTGATTTGAATCATTGGTTCCTTTGCTTTACATCTGACATGTGTGTCTGCTTTGTTAAATGTGAAATGCCATGATTGTAATGCTCTCTGTTTGGTACCTCATTGAGCGCAAGCTCACCCCTTTCTGTTCCTTTTGTTTTCCTTACAGGAAAATAAACCCTTTTGGTCTGGATTTGATAGATGGCTGCCAAATTGAGTTAGTTGAACATATCTTTTGTATAGCTCATGTATTAAAACCCTAAGTGTACTTTTGGGGCGTTTTCTCTTTTGATTTGGCAAACCGTGTATATGTATTAACTTTTGAAAGCTTTTGTATGTCATTTTGATTTGTAAACGCTAAAGTGCAGATGTAAATGTTTGTTAGCTATTTCGGTTGGGTTCTGACGGGTCGGTTACTATTCATGGCCGACTCCGGATTTCATTTTTTTTTATTTTGGGTTATTTTACCATTTTGACCTGTTTACGCTCGTTTGTAAGTTTCGGATCGCTATAGATAGTTCTAGTCTGCATCGTTAGTCCTGGCGAGAGTTGGACAGGCAGTCCGCTAACCCCTTTGGTTCGCCTTAGGGGAAAGTGGGGCTGTTACAGGTGGTATCAGAGCCTGCTTCGCGTGGTCTCTGCGCGGAGTGAGCTTGGGCCAAGTGGTGTATGGTCCTGATTTCATGAATATGTCTAAGTGCTCGTTTGAGCGTAAGTTATGAACCAGACATGTCATAAGTGTAAAGATCTTTATCATGGGATTCGAGGAAGATAGATATGTATGTCGGGTAGGAATCTGTAATATAGATGATTTACTCTTGGGACTGGCCAGCTCGAGAGGTGAATTGTCTTATTTCGGATTCTTGTGCCTGAGTACTCCAGAGTTGAAACGGTGTTAAGTATGTGAGATTTGCATTTTGGGAACATGAATAGGCTTTGTTTGGCTGGAATGAGTCCATGAGGTTATTGGATATCTAGTTTGCATGGTAAGTGACGTGAGGGATCGGACGAGGTTATTTAATTGGGTCTGGGACTATATCACCTTTACTCTTGATTTGCTTTGATACCGCTATGACATAACAGTGGTTTGAGTATTGTGCATAGGATTATCTGTCTAATTTGGCATGTATTGGTGTATTTGATTAACCGTTTTCTTGATACATGGTGTGTTATATGTGCATATGTCATTGGTGTAATTGGTATGCTAGAATTTGATTACTCTTGTCACTTTACTGTATTTATGCGTTGAATTACCTTGGGGAAAGGGGAAAAAGAAAAGAGAGAAAAAAAATATAAATATATATATATGTAAGGAATAAGCAGTCGTGGACGTGGTCGTGGCCGTGGAACTAAGCGAGGCCAAGAATCAAGAGAAGAAAAGGGAAACAATAACTGGACGAGGATCGAGAATGCCACTTGTACTTAGGAATGTATTATGACTCATTGTTTTGCCCGACAGGCTAGTACCCGAGTTCCAGCACTTCCGTAAGATGACACATTGGGTTGATCCGTATCAGGAAATTTCGGTTCTCCGAGATGAAATAGAGGTTCAAAGGAGGCTGACCGAGTACTGGGAAAGGCAATGGAAGCAAGAGTATTCGGAGAAACTTGAGCTCTTACACCAAAACATGGAGTTAAAGAGGAAATACGAAGAGATTTCCAAGGAGACTGTAGCAATGTCACAAGGTAATACTTCTATGGGGACGCCAGAGGAAGCTCAAAGGGCAGGAATTGTAAGGCCACAGGGGACGATCTTCCATGCCAAGAAAAGGGGCAAGAAAAGGGGTAAATTGCCAGAACAGGGTGAGCAAGGTAGGCCCTTGGCGAAGAAGGGTCGTGGAGCGAGGGGTGTGACAATTCTGGAGACACTTAAGGAGGATACGCCGGGAGGAAACTCAAGGGAAAAAAGACCACTGAGGGATATCTCACAAGGAGATCAGACCCCAATTCCTCTACCATATTGTGGCTATTGTAGAAAATCCAATCATTTTGAAGAGAATTGTTGGAAAAGAGGAGGGAGATGTCTGTGCTATGGGAGCACCGAGCATCGAATTGCTCATTGCCCGAGTAAAGCGCGTGAAAAGAAAGGAACCCAGCAACCAACCAAGACCGACCCTGGACCGTCAAGTGGAAAAGGGACTGGAATGAAGAATCTCGTTTCTTCTGACTCTGAAGACGAAGAAGGTACAGGCCATTGGTTACTTTAAATTTTGAAGAGAAAATTTCGAGGGCGAAATTTCTTTAAGGGGGAGAGAGTGTGAGAACCCGTAATTTTTCTAATTTCTAGGTTTTATTATTTCTAGGTTTTCTTATTTTCAATGATTTGTTTTCTGCACTTTCTGTATCCGGAAAATTTTCTAGATAAATTTTATGAATAATTATAGATTTTAGATGATTTTTCTCGTATTGGAGAGTTTTTGAAAAATTACGGAGAGATTATGGACGTGGGACCCACTAGTGCGAAAAGTTCGGAAAAAATTCGGCCAATAAGGTTAAGTTTCGGATACTGTGTAAAATTTA
Organism: Coffea arabica; assembly: GCF_036785885.1. Taxonomy (NCBI): domain Eukaryota; kingdom Viridiplantae; phylum Streptophyta; class Magnoliopsida; order Gentianales; family Rubiaceae; genus Coffea; species Coffea arabica. Next base: position 17,093,252 of record NC_092326.1, read on the forward strand.
TCGGGCGTTAAGAGATAAGTAGAGTGTGTGAAATGATTGATGTGGGAGGAAAAGAAAGATAAGATTGCATTTAAGAGGTGACAAGTGTCATCACTACATTAGCTAGGACTTATGACAACCATTCATGCTTTTTGACATTTTGACCAAGTTGTTAAATATCTTCAAAAATCACCAAAATTCACCATTTTCTTCTCCTCATATGGCCGGCCCTCTCTCTCCAAAAGGAAGCAAGAAACTCTTCAAGTTTTAGCTCCAATCTTGCTCAAGGTGAACCATTCAACCATTTGATCTTGCAATTACTCCATAAAACCTCTTCACTTAGTGTTTGTGAGTTGTTTGGTGGAGTTTTTTTGGAAAGTTAAGGTGATCAATAGCTCTCTCTCTCTTATTTCTAAGGTAAGTCATGATGAACCCCTTTCCTCCCTCTAATGATGTTTAATTTATGTTTGGTAGTGGCATAAGAGGCAATTTTATGGATTAATTCTTGATTTGTGGTTGAAATGATGAAGTTTTATTATTTTTGGGGATTTTTCTGTTTTAATATAAGCATGATTGTGTGGCTATCTAGGATGATTAGAAATGGTATATAATGACTTAAGGAGGTGGGAAAAGTGAACAATTGCAACCAATTTCTGGTTTGGGAAAAATTTCAGCAAGTTAGGGTTTTTGGGTTGCACAATCTGTCCGAATTTTTAGCACCTAGTTACAGGCCGAATTGGCTTTGGCTCAAAACATGAAAGTTGTAGGTATTGATGTGTTTGAGGTGCCTGTAAAATTTCAGGTCATTTTGAGTAGTGTAGAATGAGATATGTCGATTTTACTGTTGCTGTTCTGGGTGATCAGAATGCGTGAACTGCGTCTGAAATGGGTTGTTTTGGCTGGGATTGGTTTGGATTTTGTTGTTGATGTCTTCTGATAAAATGTAGAGGGATGTCTTAGCTACCATATGGCTTTGGAATCAATGCATTTGGACCTGTATAGACCGAGTTATACTGATTACAGTTTTGTGTGATTTGTAAACCTGCAATTACGGTTCAGGTTGTGGTATTCTGCATTTTGGACCTAGTTGTGCTAGGATTTGGACTGAGTGGCCTTGTACATTGTTGTAGCCCTGTCTTTAAGCTTCGATATGGTGGGTCTTACACCCTCATCCGATAACCGTAACGCATTTTGTGCCATTACCGCATTAGGAGGCCAAAACTGTTTTTGTTGTTGGGTCAAATGAGTTACATTTCCTGATTTTCTGGTTTGTTACTATGCTTAATTATGCATATGAAACCTTATTGGGGTTGTGGTTGGCATGGTTTTATGACTCGTTATCGAGTCTCATTGTACTTGCTTACATGTTTTAAGGCTTACTCTTATTCCGGTCATTTCCTAGCTAACTTATGTACTTGTACTACTTTGAGCCTAGTGAACGGCTTTTGGGAAATGAGATGACTTTTGTGTGAAATGTTGGAACTGATTTGAGGAAATAATGAAGCCTTAATGGCTGGAAAAGTAAGAATTTTAGGGGAGGTGCTGCCCGATTTTCTAGGCCGTTTGGTTCCTTTAAGTTGGATCTGCCTTTTGGGTAGAAATAAAAAGGGCTTTTGGGTTGTTGGAACCTAGGTCTTTATGCTATCTTTTGTTCCCAAAAATCATGTTTTGTACCCTTGCATTAGTAATTATTTGGCGAGGCATACGACTAGTAGTCGAGCCTCATGTGCATTGTGTTTACTCGATTACGGATGTGAAACCTTCAATTGGTTTATTTTGGTTATTTTAGGGTTTCTTGGCGATTAAGGCCAATCTGAAGTAAAAACTTTTGAAGTTCAGCCGGTGAGTGTACCACTCCCCTCCATTGCTGTTTAACTTGATTTCTGCTCTGCAATCTGTTTATTTGTTCGAGACGAGGGTGTACTTTATCACACTCGTTCTCTAGTCTGTTCATATGCCAATTTACTATGCAAAATTTGAATCTGTTATCTGTGTCTGCATCTGTTCGGATTTCTATGACCTATGAGCTCAATCCTGTGGCTAAGTTATTCGAGTCGGGCCGGCAAGGGCCTGGACGATTAGATAACGAACCACGGTAGTCTGTTCGGGGATTTTGGGTATTGAGACCCTTGATTCCGAGTATACTCGAGTATTACCATTTTGTTCGTTTGTGTGACAGCCCCACCTTCCCCTAAGGCGAACCAAAGAGGTTAGCGGACTGCCTGCCCAGCTCTCGCCAGGACTAACGGTACAGTATAAAGCGATCTATCACGTTTGAAACTTATAACGCGCGCAACAAGGCAAAAGGCCAAAATATCCCCAAAATAAAAGAAACGAACTCCAGAGTCGGCCATGAATAGTAACCGACCCGTCCGAAACCCAACCAACCATCGAAAACATATACAACATAACATTAGCCATTTACAAGCCACAACGGCAAGCCAAAACCATTCACTAAGGAAGTACACATTCGATTTGCCTATCAAAAGGAAATGAACCCGTTATACATTAGGGTTTCACTTCAAGAGCAATACAAAAGACATTTACATGCTCAATTCGGTAATTGACTATCCAATCCATTCTCAAAAGTAATTATCACCCTGTAAGGAAAACAAATAACACGGAATGAGCTAAAGCCCAGTGGTATACCACCCAATAAGCAATCAAAGTCATATAAGAATGAACTTTCATTTAAAGTGCACAAATAAGCAATGAAGCAAAACGGTAAAAGGATACGGTCGGCTCTCAAGAGCCCATTTCCACGCTTGCAATCTTGATCCAACCTCATTGACTCTCCGTCAATGTTAAAAGTACCAAACCGTAGACCACCCTTTACTTCCAATCCTTCCACCTAACATACCCCAACCGGGCCCGCACTTCATTTCAGTAGTTTTTGGTAATACTCGAGTTTACCGGAACCAAGGGTCTCATTACCACAAGGTTCCCCAGTACAGTCCCCGTGGCAATTCAATCTTCACGACCAAGCCCTCGCCGGCTCGATCCAATTGACTACCAAACGGGGTTGAGCTCAGTAATGCAGTAAGGCCGTTGGACATCGTCCAAACGACATCAATTCAGTTTCCATGAAATGGAATTCACCAACCAATATATCAAGTTCAGTAATGCAATAAAACGGTAGCCAATCAATGACAATATCAAAAGAGGTGAGGGCGGTCAAGTACACCCTCACCTTAATCAATTCCAATATGCAAGTAAGCCATCAAGGCATCACATAACATTTAACAAAGCCACATAGTAACAATTTAGTGAGTGGTATACTCACCAAGTAAGAAAGTGGTGTTTCATACACCGTGGTCACCAAGACGTCGTGAGCTACCGTCACGCCCTAGAATCATGCAACAAATGCAATGAGACTCGATAACGAGTCATATAGCAATGCTAAACACAACCCCAATAGGGTTTCATATGCATAAATGTGCATAATAGCAAACCAGAAATTAGAAAATGGCCTTAGTCTTGGCCCCAAATAGAAAACTGTTTTGCCCTTATTATGCGGTAATGGTGTAAAATTCTCTACGGTTATCGGTTGGGGGTGTAAGACCCACCGTTTCGAAGCTATGAAACAGGGCTACAACAATGTAGAAGGTCACTCAATCCAGTTCCTAGCTTAACTAGGTCGAAAATGCCAAATACTATACCAGAATTACCAAAACAGGTTTGTAAAACACAGAAAACTGTAATCGGTATATCTCAGTCCATACAAGTCCAAATGCCGAAATTCCAAAGGCATAAGTTAGCTAAGTCATCCAGCTACATTTCATCAGAAGACACCAACTCCAAAATCCAAACCAATTCCAGTCAAAATAGCCAATTACTATCGCAGTTTTCGCATTGTGCTCAAAGCAGAACAGCTACAGTAATTTCGTCATAACTCATTCTACATTCATCTAAATACCCTGAAATTTTACAGGCACCTCAAACACATCAATACCTACAACTTTCATGTTTTGAGCAAAGTCTAATTCGGCCTCTAACCCAGTGGTCTAAAACCGGACAGAATTGGGATTTTAAGAACCCTAACTTTTCAAATTTCCAACCAAATCCAAAATTGATTGCATTTGCCTATCCAATACACCTCATAGAGTCATTATCAACCATTACCATTCATCATACAAGGCCACAACATTCATTTCATATTAAACCAGAAAAATTCCCAATAAAATAAAAACTTCACCAAAACTCTTCAAATCAAGAAATAAATCATATAATCCTTCACTCATGCCACCATTAAGCATAATATAACCATCATTAGGTATAGGGGAGAGGTTGAAGCATCACTTACCAAGAAACAAGAGAGAGGAGGATGTTGGACACCTTAAACCTTCAAACAAGCTTCACTAAAGCACTCACTATCACTAAAAGGTAAGATTTTATGGAGCAAAAACTAAGTTAAACACTTGATTTGGTGGATTTGGACTTGTTAGAAGCTTGAATGTTGAAGAGTTTTGTCTTCCTTGGAGCTTGAGAGGGCCGGCTATGGTGGAGAGAAAAATGAGGAAATTTTAATGAATTTTGAAGATATTTAACCTTTGGTCAAAAAAGTCAAAATTTGGAATAGTATTTCTTAAGTCATATCCAATAGGGAAGTGACACTTGTCACTCTCATTAAATGCATTCCTATCTTTCTTTTCTCTCTCACATCAATCACTTCACACACTCTACTCATCACTTAACACCCGATAAATTTTAAACAGTATCCGAAACTTAACCTTATTGGCCGAATTTTTCCGAACTTTTCGCACTAGTGGGTCCCACATCCAATATATATTCTTAATTTTCTAAAAATTCACCAATGCTAGAAAAATCATCTTAAAACTATAATTGCTCATAAAATCCACTAAGAAAATATTTCTAAGCTAGAAAATGCAGAAAACATGCAATTAAGGGGAAATAAACCCTAGGAAAATAATTAGGGTTTTACGGGTTCTCACACTCTCCCCCCCTTAAAAGAATTTCGTCCTCGAAATCTCTCACCTTAATTCCCGAAAAGGTTTGGGTATTTCTTTCGCATTTCCTCTTCCATCTCCCAGGTAGCTTCCTCCACTCCGTGGTTTCTCCATAGCACTTTCACTAGCGGAATCTTCTTGTTTCTGAGCTCTTTGACTTTTCGATCGAGTACCTGAACCGGTTTCTCTTCATAGGCCAGTGATTCATCTACTTCGATATCCTCCGGTTGTAAAACATGAGATGGGTCAGGATGGTACTTCTTTAGCATCGAGACGTGAAATACATCGTGGATTCGAGAGAGACTGGATGGTAGCTCCAATCGATACGCGACCACTCCAACCCTCTGAAGGATCTTGTAGGGTCCAACGTACCGCGGTTGAAGCTTCTTTCCTTTACCCGTTGTAAGACTTCGTAAGGGTGTGATCTTGAGAAATACGTAGTCCCCAACTTCAAACTCCAAGTCTTTTCTTCGGTTATCCGCGTAGCTCTTTTGGCGACTTTGGGCAGTTTGGATTCGTTGCCGTATCAACTTAACCTTCTCGTGAGCCTCTTCCATCCACGGAATAGTTGTCGGGTCTAGTGTTTTCTTTTCGCCAACTTCATCCCAGTAAATCGGCGACCGGCACTTGCGTCCGTAGAGAGCTTCGTACGGAGCCATTTGAATTGACGAATGGAAGCTATTATTGTATGCAAACTCTACTAAGGTCATGTGCTGACCCCAATTGCCTCCGAAGTCCAAGATGCACGTTCGCAGCATGTCCTCGAGAGTTTGAATTGTCCGTTCTGACTGGCCATCCGTCTGAGGATGATAAGTAGTGCTTAAATTGAGTTTCGTCCCCAGGGTTTCTTGGAACTTCTGCCAAAACCGAGATACGAACCGTGGATCCCGATCAGAAACGATGCTTACAGGAACACCGTGTAGTCTTACAACCTCATCCATGTACAGTCGAGCCAATTTGTCCATTGAGTACTTGTAACGGCCCCACCTCCCCCTAGGGCGTACCAAAGGGTTCGGCGGGTCGCCTGCCCAGCTCTCGCCGGGACTCAGTCGTTCACTACAGTCCTCAATTAAATTACAATATAAAAATCAAATATGCATCAAATTCTCCAAGAATTACATATCACGAACCCACTTAAGTCCAAACGTTCATACAATCCCTAATAACAACTATTACACAAGAAGAAATCCAAAACTCAAACCATACGTGAGATAATCCATCCGGTCACATGAATACGTGCTACAAGCACTTCCTTCATCTCGAGCCCTGTGGAGGGGAATAAAACATTTTTGGGGTGAGCTAGAAGCTCAGCGAGTAACCATTAAAATCAGTAATCAATTCAGTTTCACAGTCGTTCATTTCAGTGATGTCATGATTTCAAGATCAAATGTACACTTATTGCTCTCGTGAGCCAGCAAAATCGTTGTACTTAAACACCCAACACTCCAAACAAACATTTAACAGTAAACAGTCAGTGGGGAGCCATTTGCTCCAGATGAACAGTACACAGAGGTGGAGACGTTGGTGTTCAGCACACGAATTCCAAGCACTCATTTAAGCCAAAACATGTCATGGGCCACATGCAAGCACTCATGATATGCAATCAAGTAAATAGTGCAAGAAACGGTTCATAAGAAGCTTTAACAATAGTTTGGGGTCACTCACCTCCACGGCTCAGAAACCATCCATCATATAACATTGCCTTGCTCAAATCCAAGCCTTAGATCACAAACCCAATGCAAACAAGTCCCTTCAAAGTTCGGACAGCACTTCCCCTACATTTGCTAACTTTTCCAGCCATCATGGCTTCATTATTACTTCAGCCAGTCCCAAAGTCACACAAATAAGTTCATCTAATATCCATTCAGCAAGCTCCAAGTAGTACAAAGACAAGTCAAGCTAGGGAAAAGTCCGGAAATGAAGGTTAAGCTCAAAACCAGAAAAACAGTTTTGACGTCATTTTGCGGTAATGGTACCAAAGGCGCTACGATTGTCGGATGGGGGTGTAAGACCCACCGTTTCGAAGCTAAGAACCAGGGCTACAACAATGTAGAAGGTCACTCAGTCCAGATCTTAGCACAACTAGGTCGAAAATGCAGAATACCACAACCTGAATCGTAATTGCAGGTTTACAAATCACACAAAACTGTAATCAGTACAACTCGGTCTATACAGGTCCAAATGCACTGATTCCAAAGGCATATGGTAACTAAGACATTCAGCTACATTTCATCAGAAGACACCAACATCCAAATCCAAAGCAATTCCAGTCAAAATGGCCAATTACAAGTGCAGTTTTCGCATTCTGATCAACCCAGAACAGCAACAGTAAAAACGCCATATCTCACTCTACACTAATCCAAATGACCTGAAATTTTGTAGGCACCTCAAACACATCAATACCTACAACTTTCATGTTTTAAGCCAAGGCCAATTCGGCCTCTAACTATGAGATATAAATTCGGGCAGAATGAAGAATCAAGAACCCTAATTTTTCAATTTTTGGTCCAAAACAGAAATTGATTGCAATTGTCCACTTTTTCCACCTCATAGAGTCCTTAAACATCATTTCCAATCATCATACATGACCACATAATCATACTCATATGAAAACAGAAAAATCCCCAAAAATTATAAAATTTCACCAATTCAACCAAAACCAAGAAATAATCCATAAAGTTGCACCTTATACCACCACTAATCATGATTTAAGCATCAATTAAAGAAGAAGGGTGATTCTTCACAACTTACCTTAAGAACAAGAGAGAGAGAGCTATTGGTCACCTTAACTTTCCAAGAAACTCCACCAAACAACTCACTATCACTCCCTTATGTGTTTCTATGGAACAAAAACAAGTTTAGATGGTTGAATTCTTGGATTTGAGCAAGAGAGAATCAAGAAGTTGAAGAGGTTTTCTTTCTTCCTTTCCTAGAGAGAAATTCAGCCAAGCTTGAAGAAAAATGGAAGATATTTGGTCAATTTTTGGTTTTATTTAGTAATTGGTAAAAGGTTGAATAGTAAGTCAATTGTAGGATTTAATCTCCAAGTGACACATGTCAAGACACTTGTCCCTCTCATTAATGTCATGCCTAACCTTTTTGTCTTTCTCACACCTATGCACTTGGCACCTCTAAATATCTAATAACACCCGGTAAATTTTACACAGTATCCGAAACTTAACCTTATTGGCCGAATTTTTCCGAACTTTTCGCACTAGTGGGTCCCACGTCCATTATATACTCTTAATTTTCCAAAAACTCTCCAAGGCTAGAAAAATCATCTAAAAACTATAATTACTCATAAAAATTCCTCAGGAAAATTTCCTAAGCCAGGAAATGCAGAAAACATGCTATTAAAGGAAATAAAACCCTCGGAAAAGATTAGGGTTTTTACGGGTTCTCAAACTCTTTTTTTTCAGGGCGTCACAGTACTTCATGTTCACCGGCAAGAAATGGGCCGACTTGGTTAATCGATCAACGATCACCCAAACGGCATCGTGTCCTCTTTGTGTCCTCGGTAAACCTGAAACGAAGTCCATGGTGATGTTTTCCCACTTCCACTCGGGTATCTCCAAGGGTTGTAACAAACCCGATGGCTTTTGATGCTCCGCCTTCACTTGCTGGCAAATGAGACATTTCTGCACATACTGCGCGATTTCCCTCTTCATATTGTCCCACCAATAGGTTCCTTTCAGGTCTTGATACATCTTGCTGCTACCCGGATGGATTGTATACTTGGACCTATGAGCTTCCTCCAAAATTTCTGTTTTCAACGAATCGTCCTTTGGTACCACCATTTGATTTCGATACTTCAAAATACCCTCAGGACTCAAATTGAAGTCCGTTGTTTCTCCCTTTTCCACTTTCTCTCTCCACTTCCGTACCATCAAATCCTCGCCTTGCGCCTCTTTTATACGTTCCAATAGAGTGGAGGTCACCCTTACATTGCTAAATATCACCTTACGACTCCCAAGACAGGGTTTCCACTCACATACGGATTCTAACAAATCCCACTCCTTAATCATTAGCCCTGCCACTTGCACTTTACGACTCAAGGCATCTGCTACCACATTTGCCTTTCCCGGATGGTAATTGATCGTGCAGTCGTAATCTTCCAGGAATTCCATCCATCGCCGTTGTCTCATATTCAGTTCCTTCTGGGAGAAGAGGTACCTAAGACTCTTGTGATCCGAAAACACTTCGAAGGTCACCCCATATAGGTAATGCCTCCACTTTTTCAGTGCAAACACAACTGCAGCTAATTCTAGATCGTGAGTCGGGTAGTTCTGCTCGTGAAGCTTCAATTTCCTAGAGGCAAAAGCAATCACATTCCCGTTCTGCATCAAAACGCATCCCAATCCTTCTCGCGACGCGTCTGCATATACTGCAAACCCGTCCACTCCCTTTGGCAAGACCAGTACCGGAGCCATGGTCAATCTTTTCTTTAGTTCCTGAAAACTCGTTTCGTATCGGCCATTCCAGATAAACTGGCCATGCTTCTTTGTCAGGTCAGTTAGAGGTCCTGCCAATTTGGAAAAATCCTTAATAAACCGTCGGTAATACCCAGCTAGCCCTAGAAAGCTACGAATTTCCGTGGGGGTTTCTGGCCTCTTCCAAATTGTCACGGCCTCAACCTTTGCCGGATCCACTGAAATGCCTTCGTGGGAGATCACGTGCCCTAGGAATGCCACTTTTTCCAACCAAAACTCGCATTTACTAAACTTGGCGTACAGCTTATGTTCCCTCAATGTCTGCAACACCACTCTCAGATGCCCCTCATGCTCCTCGCGTGTCTTAGAGTAGACCAAAATGTCATCAATGAATACAACGACAAATCGGTCTAGATAGGGTTTAAAAACCCTATGCATTAGGTCCATGAAGGCGGCGGGAGCATTGGTCAGTCCAAAGGGCATCACGGCGAACTCGTAATGCCCGTATCTTGAATTGAAAGCAGTTTTCGGAATGTCCTCCTTCCTAATCAACAACTGGTAGTATCCCTGTCGGAGGTCCAACTTCGAGAAGACCACTGCTCCTTGCAGCTGGTCAAACAACTCGTCGATGTGGGGCAGTGGATACTTATTCTTGATGGTCACGTTGTTCAGCCCCCGGTAATCAATGCACATCCTCAACGTTCCATCCTTTTTCTTCACAAATAGGACCGGAGCTCCCCAAGGAGACTCACTCTCGTGAATGAATCCCCGCTCCAAAAGGTCTTGCAATTGCAACTTAAGCTCTTTAAGTTCTGCAGGCGCCATTCGGTAAGGGGTTTTGGAGATAGGTGCGGTTCCAGGTAAAAGATCTATTCGGAATTCTATCTCCCTTTCCGGAGGTAAGGCCACTAACTCATCAGGAAAAACATCCGAAAACTCCCTTACTACGGCCACGTCTTCCACCTTTAACTTATCCGTAGGGGTATTAATTAAAAAGGCCAAAAATCCTTGAGCCCCTCTACTTATCAGTTTCCTAGCTCGAATGCCCGAAATGAGAGCAGATGAGGCTAACCTACCCCTTATATCCAACCTTAAGGTTGCCTCGCCAGGAATGCGAAATTCTACTATTTTCATTTTACAGTCCAGTTGGGCGTTATATTTGGCTAACCAGTCCATACCCAGAATCACGTCGTACCCCTTAATGGACAAGCTAATCAGGTCTCCTAGAAATCTCCTTTCACCTACCCATACATCGCAATCCCTATAAACCATACTAGTCACCAAACGTTGATTCCCCGTAGGTGTACTAACCTCTAAGTCATATGGTAAGTTAGCAGGTTTTATATCGATGCCACACATGAAATCAGGGTTAACAAACGAATGAGTGGCACCAGGATCAATTAAAACTTTGGCAAAGCGGTGGAAAATAGGGATCGTACCTTCTACGACCTCGGAAGACTCTGGGATCTGGTGGGGCTCTAAGGAATATACCCTAGCCGGAACTTTTGGTTTGGATCCGTCTCCCTTGGCCGATCCAGTATTGGTCCTCGACGGTAGTTGACTCCCCTTTCCGTCTTGTTTCAGGACCGGACAAGTAGCTAGTTGATGGTCCGCACTTCCACACCGCAGGCATTTACCCAGTTTCCTCCAGCAATTATCCTCGGTGTGGTTTGTCTTCCCACAGTGCCCACAGGGACCGCGAGGTGCAGAAGCCGAGCCACTCTGAACGTTTCCCCTCGGTCCTCGCCCAGCTTGACCACCCCTGAACGGAGTCCCTCTGCCTGATCCGGACTGTCGACCACCACCCATGCCCCGTCCAAATTTGGAGGGAGTGCTCTTCTCACCCTGTCCAGAAGTACTCCCAGGAAAGCCACGCTTCTTGGCCTGGAAGTTTCGGACCTGTAGCCATGCACTTTTCACTCCTTGGGCTTTTTCCATTGCCTCGCTAAAAGTAGTGATTTGAGCCGCCGCGAGGTCTTTCTGGATCTCAACGTTCAAGCCCTGAATAAAGCGCCTCACCCGTCGTTGCTCGGTCATGATTAGTTCAGGCGCGAATTTGGACAGGCGGGTAAACTGGCTCTCGTACTCCGCCACCGTCTGAGCCCCTTGCCGGAGCCGGATAAACTCGTCCTCCTTCCTCTCCTGGACTAGAGGAGGGAAAAACTTAGCATTAAATTCTCGGATGAAGTTCACCCAAGTTCTCGGTGTCTGTTCCCGCTCCCATTTCTGCCTAATTACGTTCCACCAGGAACGGGCAGCTCCCTCGAGTTGAAACACGGCAAAGGTGACCTGCCGTTCCTCTGGGTAGTGTAGGGCCGCGAATATATCTACCATCTTCTCCAGCCATTTCTCAGCAACATCAGGGTCGGGTCCCCCAATAAACTTTGGCGGAGAAAACTTTTGAAACCGTTCTAGCGCTCTATCTTCACTCTCGACATGATGGCCAGGGTTTCCGGGGTTAGGGTTTGGGTTCTGGCCCTGTTGTTGCACTACTTGTGCGAGTAGGTTGGTCATTTGCTGCATGGCAGCAGCTATTTGTACATTGGGGTCTAATTGCGGTCCAGGGTTAGGTCCAGTAAAGGGTTCCCCCGTTTCCCTAACCGGTGCGGTTTGTCTAGTTCCGCGCCCGCGTCCCCGACCACTTCGTGTTCCTTCCATAGGGTATACTTTGTCTAGGCAAGAGTACTAAACCAAAGCGGTAACAAAACATGTAAGTAACACATAACTTTTCACATAACACATATTGATGCATTTCAAACAAGATCACAAGCACACATATATACAAGCCAAACATATATTTACAATCAGTCAGTCAAGTACGGCCAAAGCACGTACGTACATACACGATCCTCCCGAGGATAGGCCTATCAAAAGAAATTTACACGTAGCTAACCCTACATCCAAAACGGTTAGCTAAGGCTCTATCCCTATCCCTATGTACATACCAAAACCACCACCTATCCAAAAGAAGCCTCTAAGATCAAGGCCTAATCAGTCGCCGGGGTCTGAAACCCAGGCGATGGGGTAGACTCCTCCCCAGCCTCGGCCCCAGCATACGAGGCCTCATCACTAGACTCCTCGAGTCCGTCATCGCACAGATTAAGGATCGCCTCAGCACGACCCCTGACCTTGCGAGCTCGCTTAGTCTCGCGCTCGCGTGCATCTCTCAACTGATCACATAGGTCATCGACTCGATCCTCGGCCTCATGCACGTCATACTCTAGCTCCATGATACGTGCGGCTTGCTTCTCATTGGTTGCCTTAGCCTGAGTCACCTCGGCTTCCAGCGTAGCAACCACAACTTCAAGCTTAGTGTTATCCTTAGCAAACTCCTCACGTTCCTTAGCCACCGCCAACACTAGGGCGTTCGGATAGGCGTAGTTGCTACGGCACTCGCACTGTCGAACGCGGCTGGCCGGGCTCCAATGCACCACGGCCCCCTTTTGCCTAAGTTGATACTTAATTGGCGGCAGCGAACTACGAGGACGATCTCCTGCCGGGCGGTCACTCGGATCACCACTCGCATCCATCCTATAACAAAGGAAAATCACATGAATAAACTTAATAGGCATAAACAATAGCATCCTCAAGTCGAGCACTTCTATTATACCCAGGCTAATTCAAACCTAGGCTCTGATACCACCTGTGACAGCCCCACCTTCCCCTAAGGCGAACCAAAGAGGTTAGCGGACTGCCTGCCCAACTCTCGCCAGGACTAACGGTGCAGTATAAAGCGATCTATCACGTTTGAAACTTATAACGCGCGCAACAAGGCAAAAGGCCAAAATATCCCCAAAATAAAAGAAACGAACTCCAGAGTCGGCCATGAATAGTAACCGACCCGTCCGAAACCCAACCAACCATCAAAAACATATACAACATAACATTAGCCATTTACAAGCCACAACGGCAAGCCAAAACCATTCACTAAGGAAGTACACATTCGATTTGCCTATCAAAAGGAAATGAACCCGTTATACATTAGGGTTTCACTTCAAGAGCAATACAAAAGACATTTACATGCTCAATTCGGTAATTGACTATCCAATCCATTCTCAAAAGTAATTATCACCCTGTAAGGAAAACAAATAACACGGAATGAGCTAAAGCCCAGTGGTATACCACCCAATAAGCAATCAAAGTCATATAAGAATGAACTTTCATTTAAAGTGCACAAATAAGCAATGAAGCAAAACGGTAAAAGGATACGGTCGGCTCTCAAGAGCCCATTTCCACGCTTGCAATCTTGATCCAACCTCATTGACTCTCCGTCAATGTTAAAAGTACCAAACCGTAGACCACCCTTTACTTCCAATCCTTCCACCTAACATACCCCAACCGGGCCCGCACTTCATTTCAGTAGTTTTTGGTAATACTCGAGTTTACCGGAACCAAGGGTCTCATTACCACAAGGTTCCCCAGTACAGTCCCCGTGGCAATTCAATCTTCACGACCAAGCCCTCGCCGGCTCAATCCAATTGACTACCAAACGGGGTTGAGCTCAGTAATGCAGTAAGGCCGTTGGACATCGTCCAAACGACATCAATTCAGTTTCCATGAAATGGAATTCACCAACCAATATATCAAGTTCAGTAATGCAATAAAACGGTAGCCAATCAATAACAATATCAAAAGAGGTGAGGGCGGTCAAGTACACCCTCACCTTAATCAATTCCAATATGCAAGTAAGCCATCAAGGCATCACATAACATTTAACAAAGCCACATAGTAACAATTTAGTGAGTGGTATACTCACCAAGTAAGAAAGTGGTGTTTCATACACCGTGGTCACCAAGACGTCGTGAGCTACCGTCACGCCCTAGAATCACGCAACAAATGCAATGAGACTCGATAACGAGTCATATAGCAATGCTAAACACAACCCCAATAGGGTTTCATATGCATAAATGTGCATAATAGCAAACCAGAAATTAGAAAATGGCCTTAGTCTTGGCCCCAAATAGAAAACTGTTTTGCCCTTATTATGCGGTAATGGTGTAAAATTCTCTACGGTTATCGGTTGGGGGTGTAAGACCCACCGTTTCGAAGCTATGAAACAGGGATACAACAATGTAGAAGGTCACTCAATCCAGTTCCTAGCTTAACTAGGTCAAAAATGCCAAATACTATACCAGAATTACCAAAACAGGTTTGTAAAACACAGAAAACTGTAATCGGTATATCTCAGTCCATACAAGTCCAAATGCCGAAATTCCAAAGGCATAAGTTAGCTAAGTCATCCAGCTACATTTCATCAGAAGACACCAACTCCAAAATCCAAACCAATTCCAGTCAAAATAGCCAATTACTATCGCAGTTTTCGCATTCTGCTCAAAGCAGAACAGCTACTGTAATTTCGTCATAACTCATTCTACATTCATCCAAATACCCTGAAATTTTAAAGGCACCTCAAACACATCAATACCTACAACTTTCATGTTTTGAGCAAAGTCTAATTCGGCCTCTAACCCAGTGGTCTAAAACCGGACAGAATTGGGATTTTAAGAACCCTAACTTTTCAAATTTCCAACCAAATCCAAAATTGATTGCATTTGCCTATCCAATACACCTCATAGAGTCATTATCAACCATTACCATTCATCATACAAGGCCACAACATTCATTTCATATTAAACCAGAAAAATTCCCAATAAAATAAAAACTTCACCAAAACTCTTCAAATCAAGAAATAAATCATATAATCCTTCACTCATGCCACCATTAAGCATAATATAACCATCATTAGGTATAGGGGAGAGGTTGAAGCAACACTTACCAAGAAACAAGAGAGAGGAGGATGTTGGACACCTTAAACCTTCAAACAAGCTTCACTAAAGCACTCACTATCACTAAAAGGTAAGATTTTATGGAGCAAAAACTAAGTTAAACACTTGATTTGGTGGATTTGGACTTGTTAGAAGCTTGAATGTTGAAGAGTTTTGTCTTCCTTGGAGCTTGAGAGGGCCGGCTATGGTGGAGAGAAAAATGAGGAAATTTTAATGAATTTTGAAGATATTTAACCTTTGGTCAAAAAAGTCAAAATTTGGAATAGTATTTCTTAAGTCATATCCAATAGGGAAGTGACACTTGTCACTCTCATTAAATGCATTCCTATCTTTCTTTTCTCTCTCACATCAATCACTTCACACACTCTACTCATCACTTAAAACCCGATAAATTTTAAACAGTATCCAAAACTTAACCTTATTGGTCGAATTTTTCTGAACTTTTCGCACTAGTGGACCACCCACATCCAATATATATTCTTAATTTTCTAAAAATTCACCAATGCTAGAAAAATCATCTTAAAACTATAATTGCTCATAAAATCCACTAAGAAAATATTTCTAAGCCAGAAAATGCAGAAAACATGCAATTAAGGGGAAATAAACCCTAGGAAAATAATTAGGGTTTTACGGGTTTTCACAGTTTGAGGTGAGCGGGCCCGGTAAAGGGGTGTTTGGTGGACGGAATTCGGTGATAAGAGGGGTCTACGGACGCGTTGGTTCTATATACGTTGACGGAGAGTCAACCGGTTTGGATCAAGTACTGCGCTGGAAATTTGGCTCCTGAGAGCGACCTGTATCCTTCTGATTTGAATCATTGGTTCCTTTGCTTTACATCTGACATGTGTGTCTGCTTTGTTAAATGTGAAATGCCATGATTGTAATGCTATCTGTTTGGTACCTCATTGAGCGCAAGCTCACCCCTTTCTGTTCCTTTTGTTTTCCTTACAGGAAAATAAACCCTTTTAGTCTGGATTTGACAGATGGCTGCCAAATTGAGCTAGTTGAACATATCTTTTGTATAGCTCATGTATTAAAACCCTAAGTGTACTTTTGGGGCGTTTTCTCTTTTGATTTGGCAAACCGTGTATATGTATTAACTTTTGAAAGCTTTTGTATGTCATTTTGATTTGTAAACGCTAAAGTGCAGATGTAAATGTTTGTTAGCTATTTCGGTTGGGTTCTGACGGGTCGGTTACTATTCATGGCCGACTCCGGATTTCATTTTTTTTTTATTTTGGGTTATTTTACCATTTTGACCTGTTTACGCTCGTTTGTAAGTTTCGGATCGCTATAGATAGTTCTAGTCTGCATCGTTAGTCCTGGCGAGAGTTGGGCAGGCAGTCCGCTAACCCCTTTGGTTCGCCTTAGGGGAAAGTGGGGCTGTTACAAATTGAATATAATTAGACACAATGGACATTTTTTAAGCAAAGATTACCCCAATTTGTAATTTATCAATCAATGTGACTGATTTTATTTTGGGGTTAAGTGAAGGAGAAAAGGTATCTGGTTGGGTCTTTTGAGTGACCGCTCACCTTCTTTTTTTCTTTTAAACTCTGAGCACCCTTATTGTATAGCTCGGATCACCAATTGAGTGTACGTAAGGATTTTAGAAAGCATACACTTGTGAAATTTCAGGCTGGAGGTTGAGGAAATCTCAATTTAGCTTTATTTCCCAAAATTCATCATGAAATCTCCGATGAGCAAAAGAATGAAATGTACATGAATACAATAATTATCCAAAACTTTATTGCTGAAAAAGTTTAAAACAAAATTTCTCGTTCAATTATAATACAAATGAGAAGAGAAAAACTTCTGAAGAGCTCCACATATATACACTTTTTGTCTCCTTTTCTTTTGGGCTAAAAATATATTAACAAATCAAATATACAGAATTTTCCTTTGAAAAAAAATTATGAAATCTCTTAGAGGTTTTAACCTAACGCTTCCAAATAGATCCTTCATGTTTTCATCGTAGGGTATGCCCAAGAGTCAAATAATACTTTTCACACTTTCCGGATCAAAAATTGTTATCAGATATAGAAAAATATTTTCACCTTATTGAAACATTTTTATGAGTGCAGGGGAAGGGGGAAAACAAAAAAGAAAAAAAAACACCCTGAGTTAGTAAGCAAGACTATAAAATCGGTATGCATGTCCTATGGGCTCGCCCTTTTTATGCCAAGGGTTGGCCTAGCATGAAAATACAATCCTCTAGGCTAGGCACCATACAATACCTGATGAATCCAATCAACTGATTGAGTGAAAAATAATATGAAAAAGTTGGCCAATTGGAGTGAGAAGGGACATTTGTCCTAAAAAAATGAGGACTAAGTCCGAATGGATTGACTGTTTTGATCAACACATAAAACGATGTGTAAAAGGGATTGCAATGTCTCGATTACTTTTATTCAATGAACCTTAGACTTAAACCCTAAAAAGGATTAAACAAGTCAAGAGGATAGGATGAAATTGATGATTTATTCAAAATTGACTAGATTACCTTAAAAAGGGTAAAATGGTCAAATGCATTGAACGAAACTTGATTATTTATTCAAAATTGAACGGATAACCCTAAAAATGAATTACACTAATCAAATGAATTGAATGAAATCAATTGATCAAACAGATCGAGTGAAATGATGATTTATTCAAAATCGACCGAATTGCCCTAAAACTCGGCAGATTGGTCAGCTGAATTGAATGAAACTGAAGATCTCTTCAAAATCGACTCGATTGCCCTAAAAATGGGTAAATCAATCAAATGAATTGAATGAAATTGGCGATCTATTCAAAATTGACTAGATTGCCCTAAGAATTGGTAAATTAGTCAAATGATTTCTAAATCGACTATACTGCCCTAAAAATGAACAAATTGATAAAATGAATTGGATGAAATTAATGAATAAAATGGACCAATGGAGGGAATTGAATTGACAGCTTATTTGAAAATCAATCTATCCACCGGTAGTTTCAAAAATTTATTGCGATGCATTAGTCTATGAGCCTTCTAAAATCAAATTTTGGCCTCAATTTATTTATCGTCTCAATATTGAGGAATTACTTGTGAATTTCTTCAAATTAATGTCCTTTAAGCAAGGGATTTTTACCAATTTTCATAAAATGGCCAAAAGGTGATTATTAGACGCTCATATTCCAAAGATCGCTCTTGAAAATGATCGGATCCTACCTTACCTCGTGCACTACCCCTTTGGATGGTACAGGAAATATAAATGTGCAAGTCTCATTGGATTATATATCCGAGACACAGGGCGGTTTAATCCTAGCACGGGATCCCCTAAATGGCATTCTCTCTAAGGTGGATGCATGATGTCAGTGTATTAAAGCGATAAAACATGCAATTTGAAATGAAATATGACCTAAGGAACCCTTTATACGCCAGGGTAGGCCTAAAATGATATGCTATTATTAATTTACGAATGAAATATACCAAAATTTCTAAACGTGCAAATAGCCTATCTATAAGGGTAGGTCCTAAAAGAGGATCATGTCAGACCTCTCATTTCCTAACGTTTGTGAATGCAAAAGATAAGAAACAAGGGAACGTTAGTTCAACACATAATCACATAACACGTTGGACAATTAGATGTTATAAAAAGCAACAAAGACAAATAAGGAAAGAGGGGTGAGATCCCTTCTCTCGTGCCTAGTGTCCTTAATAGGGTAAGGTCGACTCTACCTTAGGCAATTCTAATATGGATGCATGAAGTTTGGCTCACTAATGCATCTAGACTCGATAAGGCTTTGGCTCCCAAGCCTTCAGACCTAAAGGCGAAGGGTCATCACTCCCAGGGCCTTCGGTCGGTGGCTCGAGTGATCCCTTAGGTAGCGCTATGGGCGCAGAGCACACCATCCGCCTACCCAAGGCAATCGATCCTAATCCTACAAGGAGGTGTGGGAAACACCCACGAAAAAAGAAAAAAATAGGGTAAATAAGACTATGCATGCACGTATGAGGTGTTTTTTTATTGAGGGGAGGGATTAAATACCATAAATGCGGACGGAGGTTCTAAGGCGACTACCCCCCACCCAACAATGCAAGCGCGGGATAACATAAATAAATCATTCATCCATCCAATCAATCGTGCGCAAATGGATGAGGGAGTGAGTTGATATGCGCGAAATGCAAAAATACTAAAAAAAGGAAAAAATGCAATCCTAAACATCCAAATGCGATATATGAAAAGGTTAAAAGAAGGAAAAGATTGACTAAATCAAATTTGCTCGGACTCTCTAAGTCCCTAGTGGAGTCGCCAACTGTCGCGCCCCATTTTTAAATAAGAAAAATAAAAGATGAGTTTAGAAAAAATGGCTTTTGATTCAATTTTTGATTGGAAAATGAAATTTTGATTTAAAAAGAAAATGAAAAACATGGGTCTAAATGAGACTTGAAAATGCGACGATTTGACCCAAAATATAGTTTAAAAAGGGTTTTTTGAATGAAAAATAGAGTCGCCACTTGGTATAGAGTTAAGGTGTACCAAGTCACCTAAAAATGAATTTTTAAAGAAAAAAGTGGAAAACCCTTTTTAAACGACTCCAAGTTTACAAAAGTCAGAGAAAAAGATTCGGGAGTCACATTTGAAGAAAGGGAAGGCAAGGATAAGAATCCAAGACACCCTTTCAACCTAGCCAAGGCTAGTTGCGCGATTTAGTCAAAGATTTTCTTATTTTAACCTAAAGATTTATCACATTTGAATGTTCTATATGAATGCATACCCTAGACCTAGGAGGGTATCGGAGGGTCGAAATGTATCTTCAAATCTTACTTGGTACCAATCACATTAATTGTGACACCCAATAAAGACTCTTCGAAGAAGTCACGAATAATGCAAGTCATGAGACTCGAAAGAAAGAAAAGGAAAATAAGAGTAATTATACAAATATACGTGGCCTAAAGGAATGCATCATGTCGGGTGCGGGGAACTAATGTTCGTGACTCCAATGTTCCCTTTAATAGAGGGAATACGAGCGTGCTAAGGTTAAAGAGCCAAACTCATCCATATCCCATACCCAAGGGGTTTTCCTAATCTAAGCAAGCAAATGATTTAACCTAGTTTCTAATTCTTAAATGTGAATGCAAGTTTAATGTCATGTTTCATACAAAGGGGTAAGTAATATATATATACGGGAAAATATGGGGAAGGGATATACGTATAAGGAGGGATGTCATGCAAAAAATGATAAAATACCCTAACAAGTAAAAAAATGCATGAGAATGTAATGTAGTCATACAAATATGATCTAGCGTCGGAGGTCCCTAAGGGTTTAGCATTGGACTACCCCATATCTATGAATTCTCACTAGCATTGGACTAGTGAAAAAGTCGGAACAAAGGACCACAACTAGCGTTGGACTAGTGTGTATTCGGGAAAGGGACCACAACTAGCATTGGACTAGCGTGGTGACGTCACACATTTATTACAATCAAATAAATCATGTAAAGGCTAATAAAGCAAATAAACACATAAATCACATATAACACATAACACATAAGCATGGTATCTAGATGCAAGGCCCTAAGAAAGCAAGTAACACGTAGCACGTAAGCATGCAAATCACAGAGGGCAAATAAAGCAAAGGAAGCCCTATCTATTACATTAGGGAGGCCCTACTACAATCTAAAGGGGAGACAAAATAAATAAATCTCTACCTATTACAAATTTGGCATTCAAGTGCCTTTCAAATGATCAAAATTGAACTAAAATAAATATTCAAAACTAAAGCCAATAAGTAAGTAAATGATGAAGATAAAACACTTTCAATAGGCATGCAATTAAACACATAAAGTCACATAGGGCATGTAGGATCAAATAAAGTGAGAAATAAGGGATAAGGTGTACCTCCCTTGAGTTGGGGCCCTAATTGAATGAAATCACTTATTTACCCTCCAAAATAAAAGAAGAGTCAAGGCATCACTTTAATTAAAAAAATAATCACGTGAAATGGGAATAAGCATGAAATTGAATCAATCAAAGGCACTTGAAAAGAAGGCAAACAACCGATGCTTAAAGAATTAAAACAAGTAGGGCCTTAATTGCAAGGATTAACAAAGTTATGGGGATCAAATCATAATCATCACAAAGATCTGAGGTCAAAAGTACAGAAAACACAAAGTTTAGGGACCTATTTGCAATAAAATTAGGGACCCAATTGAAAGAAGTTGAAAGTGTCTAGGGTCACAGTATAGTTAAGAAGAAATCCAGGGACTGATTTGCAAATCCAGTTACCAGATTCTTAAAAAACTAGCCATTGGGCCATTTTATTCATTTCTTGGGCCGAAACCCCTCTTAGCCCAACCGAAGCCCAAGCAAAACAAACAGGCTAGCCTATCTTAAGTCCAAGCAAAGTCCAACTAAAAAATATGCGTGGGTTTTATCCCCTAGCCCATGTCAACAACCCAAAAAAAATAAATCATTAATCCACTTATCAAACCCAACAATAAGTCCAAACCAACCCTAATTTTATTTTATGAAACCCAACAAGATAAAAACCCAACTAAAGTTTGCTAATCTCTGATTATGCATCAAAATCCCAACATTAATCTATCCAAAAATCACATAAAACATGTAAAAGGTAGATTAAACTAAAAATGAAATAGGTTAGATTATTCCAAGCTTTGGGCCATAGCAGAATAAGGGAAAGCTCAATGCAACAAAAAGCAGGGACCGAATTGAAGGACTTATGAAGGTGTTGGAGGCAAATTATGAAGCTCAGAAAATCCAGGACCAAATCACAAAACAAAAAGAAAATGGAGGCACTGAAATTGCAATTTTGGACAAGTGATCATTGTGATGGCCCCACCTCCCCCTAAGGCGAACCAAAGGGTTTAGCGGACCGCCTGCCCAGCTCTCGCCGAGACTTACTGCATTCCTCAAGTAAATTACAAGGTACAACTCGAATAATACATCCAATTCTCCAAAAATTACATATCACAAGCGAATCGAAAACTAGTTCTAAGCGTAGAATGTAAATATGCCTCCGATTCAATTCCAAATATTTATACAGGCCCAAAAGTACATAAACCAAAGCCAAATCTAAACTATACAAGATGTACGCCATCCAGCCACACAGAGATCCAAATACAAGTTCTTCCTTTACTTCGATCCCTGTGGGGAGAAGAAGATAATAGGAGGTGAGCTAGAAGCTCAGGGAGTGACCAGTAAATCAACACCCAAGTATATTTCACAATAAAGCATTGATATGATGTCATGATGCAATAATCAAATGTTCATTTATTGCTCACGAGAGCCAGTGAAATTCTTGTACTCAAATATCCAATGCTTGTTTAGATCAGGTAACCGTGAAACAAAAGTAAGGAGCCATCGTGCTCCAAAGAATGTGTAAACAGTAGTGGAGATATTGGTTCTAAGCATAAGATTTTTCAGGAACTCATTGGAGCCAAATTATGTCATGGCACACACCCGAACCCAAATGATATGCAATGGAGTCATAAATGCAAGAATTTGTTCAAAAGTAACTTTGGAAATAGTCGAGGGATCACTCACCAACCACGACTCACGAACCTCATCCATCATTTATTATTGTCTTGCTCAAGTCCAAGCCCTAGATCACAAATGGAAATAAGGACTAAAACGATCAAAGCGGAAAAACAATAAAGGAATGCATCGGGCGTGCGCGGAAATGAAAATGGTACAAAATGGGTTACACGATTTTGCCCATAACTGGAGCTGTGGTTATCAGATCAAAATGCACTAGGTAGTGTCTCGAAGCTTAGACGAAGAGTTACAACTTTCATGAAGACACCTCAACCTAGTTTTCAGTGTATCCAAGTCAAATTTGCCAAATATAGAACTAGAACTCCAAAGGCTAGTTTATCTTTCTCTTGAAACTTTAGTAGCATGCCCCTTGTGTTTACCTAATTTTCCAGCCATTTATGGCCTCATTATTTTTCCTCAACCAATCCCAAAGTCATACATATCATAGATTCAAGTAAATAGCCGTTCCATAGGCTCATAACAACATAAGAACAAAAATCAAAGTGATAACAAGTGCGGGAAATGTAACCTAGCAAAAAACAGATTTGACATGTGGTTACGGAAAGAACACATCCAAGGCTACGCTTATCCGATTGCAGAGTAAATTATACCGTTTCGAAGCTAAGACATAGGGCTACAATTTTCATGAAGATCACTTAGTCCAGTTTCCAATGTAACCTAGTCAAATTCCCAATTTACAGAACCAAAATCCAACTAGTCGGCTAATTAACCGCACTACCTTTAAATGACTCTATCTCAGGTTACCAAGGTCCGATTAAGGTGTTCTTGGAGGTGTTTAAAAGATAAGACAGAATACTAAAACTTTCATGTTTTGGAAAATAGCTAAATTTGTACGGACCATAGTGAATAAATACGATTAACTGGATGAATTGTCCAAAACGGATCAACATAATGCAATAAAACCGGACAGAAAGAGGGGAAATTTTTCCAGAAATCTGGAATTTTTTGTTTTCAATCCAACCTTTCTTGATTTCTTGCTCTAATCATCACTAAAACCACTTATATAAGCTTAGATACCACATATATCATCCATATAGAAAGTATTATATAACAACTTAAACCAAAATAAAAGAATCAAAGCCATGGTTTAGCCTTATACCTCAACAAATGAAGCTTGTAAGAGTAATACTTCACCTCCTCTTGGAATTCTTGTTTCCCCTAGCTTCTCAAGCCCACAACTCACACTTTAATCGTTTAGAATTTTAATTCCTCACTTGGATGGCTAAAATCAAGAAGAAGGAAGGTGGTTGCTGCTCTCTCTTTCTCTCCTCTCTTGTCTCGGCTAAGGCAGAAATAATGAAGAGGAAAGATGCAAAAATTGGGGATAAGAAGGAAGACCGCCTTTTGGTCAAGAAACCCTTAGGTGGCGACACACCTTTCATTTTTCTCTTTCTTTTCCTTGCTATTTTTAGTCCACATTTTTGGTCAAGCTAGCTGGCAATGAGGTGGAATATTTTGCTCAAGTATTAATGCTCATGTGATAAGAAAGTGGTGGTCAAGTGGTGTGTTCAATCGGTAGTGCGCGGTACCCGTTCGTTCGTGCCGTTTTTCTTTAAAACACACGTACTAGGGTTTTTACTTCCTATTCACTAACTTTTTATCAATTCTTCTAATCACATATTATTTCTCACCCAAAAGTCACTCTTAAGTACCAAATTTGATCCTCGCTCCGTACCGGATAATTACACAACGGATACAGGAAAAATCCTATTTCACTTCGAATTGAAATCGGAAAGGAAAATCCTAATTTTCTATGATCATTGGCACTTTTTCTAGGGTGATTAAGTAGCAATATGGTATAGAATAATAATTTCCAAATAAAAGGAAATTTTTCAAGAAATATGTAAGGAATTTGCAAGTCCTCACACGTAAGCCTCCCCTATTTCCCTTAGCTTCCCCTCTGTTTTTTTTCCCTTTCCGTTGCTTAACCCGCTGCCGTTTCCTTTTCTTTTCTTCAGTACGCCGAAGCTTTCATCTCCACTCTTTGCCTTGACTTCTGGTTCTTCTTAGCCGCCCCTAGCCCCTTGTTTCTAGTTCTCTCCTTTGTTGAAGACCTTTTCTCTTCTCTGTTTCTTAGCCTTTTCCTTCCCTTAATTCCTTTTTTCAAACCCGTAGCTTCCTTCTCACTCTCAGCTGTCCAAAACTATCTCTCAAAACCCTAGCCACCCTTCTGATTTTCCTCTCCCTCGGCTCTCAACTCTCTCGGTTATCTCTTCAGCCGCAAACTTTCTATCGCCTCTTTGGCTCCTCTCTCACTTCCTCTGTTTTTCACCACCGAAGCCCCCTTTTTTTCTGTCCTTTTTTTCTTCCTTGGGCCTACAAGTGTCTAACACCTAACCTTTTGGGTGCCTTGTTCTCTAATACCCCAAAGGGACACTTGTCCCAATGCATGCCTGTCACTTGTCATCATTTTTACTTTTCCTTTTTTTTCCTTTTTCCCTTTTGTTCTTTTTTCCTCTTTTTTTTTTCTTTTTTTTGAAATTTAGTATATAGACAAAAAATAAATAAAATAAAACAAAAGAAAGTAAAAACCTAAAATTGAAACAAATAAAGCAAAAATAAATTAATTAAACAAACAAAGTTAAAAAACCAAAAATATGGTGTCTACAATAAAAACATAAAATTACATCCAAATAAACTTGTAAACCAAGATATTTCACATCAATAGACAGAAATGTAACATCACAATGGTAGGATACGGGTGGCTTCAAAACCAGTTCAATTCCCTGAGCTTGAACGTCTGTTGACACTCCGTCAACAAAAATACTCATGGTCCGTAGACTCCACTTACTTTCCCCGTTCACCTTATCAACCCCTGCTGGCCAGTCAACAGCACACAACAGCTCAAGCAAAATAAATCACTTAGCTTTGAACAAAGCTTTAACAAAGAACGAAATCCCAAGATTAGCATGGAACTAATTTCGACCAAGCCCCGACTGGCTCGAATAGTTCGTCTATCCTTGGAACCGGGCTGGAATCAAGCCATGAGATATCCAATCTCTCAATAGATGATATCTCTCAACAAAGTATGTCGCGCCCCATTTTTTAATAAATAAATAAATGGTTTAAAAATGTATTTTTTTGATTCAATTTGTGATTTGAAAAATGAATTGTGATTTAAAAGGAAAATGGGTCTAAATGGGGGTTTTGAGAGTACGACGATTTGACCCAAAAATTATGGTTTAAAAAGGGTTTTTGAAATAAAAAAACGGAGTCGCCACTTGGTAATGAGTTAAGGTGTACCAAGTCACCTAAAAATGAATTTTTTAAATGAAAAAATGGGAAAGAGTAGTAAGAAACCCCTTTTAAACGACTCCTAGTCCACGTAAACCAAAAAAAAAAAAAAAAAGGTTCGGAAGTCACATTTGACGAAGGGGAAGGCAAGGATAAAAATCCAAGGCACCCCTTCGACCTAGCCAAGGCCAGTTGCGTGATTTAATCAAAGTTTTTCTTATTTTAACCAAAGAATTTATTACATTTCGATGCACTACATGAATGCAAAAGAAAGAAAAAATGCAAACCTAAATTCTAAAATGTCTCTTGTAAGGTTTTTGGTCCCAACCACATGAATTGTGGCGGCCAACAAAGGAAAACCTTATAGAGGTCGATTAATGCAAATGATGGCTAAAGTGCAAGTGTGCAAGTGTATAAAAAGGTGCACGTGTGAAATTGTATGAAAAGTCCAAGTGTTT
Source organism: Coffea arabica (assembly GCF_036785885.1). Lineage (NCBI taxonomy): Eukaryota > Viridiplantae > Streptophyta > Magnoliopsida > Gentianales > Rubiaceae > Coffea > Coffea arabica. Next base: position 17,119,647 of record NC_092326.1, read on the forward strand.
GTGTGCAAGTGTATGGAAAGGTGCATGTGTGAATTTGTATGAAAAATCCAAGTGTTTGTGTGCAAGTGTATAAAATATAGTGATAAGTGCATATAGGTGTAATTAAGTGCAATTTTGTGAAGTAGAAATCAAAATGAACAATAAGAAAAGGAAAAGTGATGAGGAAATGTGAATTGAAAAAAATGAGTAAGTGATAAATGAGAATGAATGAACCTAAAGGAATGCATCAGGTCGGGTGTGGGAATGACTCCTAACTTTTTCGACTTCGATTTTCCCTTTGATTAGAAGGCAAAACTAGCGTGCTAAGGCTATCGAGTAGCCACACTCGCTCGTTTCCCTTATCGGAAGGGGACACTCAAGCAAAATGAACCCTATAGCTAGTATGGGATGCAAAACCTAAAATGAGAGGAAAAGGGGTTTGAGGATCATGCCAAATGATAAAACTAAGGAAAATGCGTGATATGTGGTGAACAAGCAAATGATGTACTATCGAGGGAAAATCCCTAAGGGTCTAGCGTTGGACTAGCCCATTCTATGAATTCCGACTAGCGTTGGACTAGTGGAAACGATAAAAGAAGCCACACCTAGCGTTGGACTAGTGTGGTGACGTACATTCATCCATTCCATTCATCCACACTATGGAAAGCAAGTAGACATACTAAATACTCATAAACACGTAGCACGTAACATTTAGCATGCTCGACTAGATGCAAGGACCTAATAAAGCGATTAAACACTTAACACGTAGGCATGCAACCAACTAATGAACCTATTACATTCACTAACTAAAACAAAAAGGGGAAGGGGAAAATGGACCAAATTGCTCGCCACAGCCCTATCTATTACAAGCCAAGAGGTGTACACATACCCCATTTAAAAGAATAATTTAATAAAAGCAAGAATGAATGAAATAATGGAACTTAAGAATGGTAATGAGAGCAAACTAGGCATGCGATTCACACTTAGCACATTGGATCACATAGGAGAGACAAAAGGGATAAAAGAAATTATACCTCCCTTGAAATGAAGCTCTAATGGAGTGAAATCAACTTATTTACCCTCCAAAATAATAAAAGCATCAAGGCATCACTTTAATCAAGAAAATAATCACAAAAGATAAAAATAAATCATGAAATTAAATGAATTAAATCATATAAACAATCTACATGCAAGAAATTAAAACAATGAAGGACTTGATTGCAATAATTAACAAAGTTTGGAGGTCAACATTAAAGAAAAATAAAGTTCAGGGACTCATTTGCAATTAAAGTAAGGACCCAATTGAAAGCATCGAAAGTTTGTAGAGCCATAGTGAAATTAAAGAAAAGTACAGGGACTGATCTGCCAATGCAATTCCTGGTTTCTTAACGGATCAAGCCACTGGGCTATTTTATTTGTTTGTTTGGGCCAGAAACCATCTTAACCCAACCGTGACCCAAGCAAAACAGATGGGCTAGTCTATTTTAGGTCCAAGCAAAATCCAACTAAAACATATGGGCTTTATCCCTCAACCCATGTCAACAACCCAGAAAAAACAAATCATTGATTCCTTTGTCAAACCCAAACAACAAATTCAAACCAAAACCTTTGAATTGTAACCTTCCTAAACCCAACAAGAAACCCAACAAATATTATTACCCAAAAACCCAAACTATACTAAACCCAACAAGATTAGCAAATCAATTAAAATTAGAAAGTCACCATTATGATCTAAAACAAGAATTAACCTAGCTAAAAGACTACTTATGCATATTAAGAGTTTGATTAAAATCTAAAAGGGAGAAACAAGCTCACTTTTCCAAATTTTCGGGTCATATCAAAATAAGAAGACTTGGGAGGTTCAATCATGACGAAAATAAGGACCTAATTGGAGGGATCATGAAGGTTTTGGGGTCAAAATTAAAGAAAAGTAAAGTCCAGGGGTGGTCAATTTATGTTTCAAATCATGACTTAATTGAATGAAATCTGGAAACTACACAAGCTTTAATGTGATTTCACCAAAGAGTAGGGGTCAATTGGCAAATTTCCAGATTTGTACAAACAAATGGTTCTCTGAATCTTTCTTCTTCAACGAATTTCACCAGAATTTCATCTCCTTTCGCAACAAAATCCATAAGCAAAACAGAAAATCAAAAACCAAAGGGAAAATGAAACAAAAAATTAAACCAGAAACCTCTGTCAAACACTCTCTTGGCCCTCGGTTCTTCACCTGCGAACTCGCTGGCTATCTTCTCCGTATGTATACATAAAAACGCAGAAAATCTCTTCTCTTTGGTTCAAGACTTTGGCTTAGGTATTTTAGCAAACAACAAATAAGCATGAGAAACTTAAGCAATTCTCTACTCAAATGAAGTCTCAATTGGCCCCAAAGTTATCAGAACAAGAAGAAATTACAATCCAATCAATACATAAAACGTATGCTAAAAATCTTGAACAATCAGTGGGACAATTGCAAGAACACAGCCACGGCAGACATGCTCAAAGCTTGGGGATGAACTGAAATTCAAAGAAGGGGAAAAGGTTAACTTACAGTGCTCTGGCTCAAACGGCAGTGACGGCGGATTCTGGTGGTAGTGGCAGCTCCGGCTGTCCCTTCGCCCTGCTTCCTTTCACGTTCAAGCGGCAAAAGACCGTTGACAGGTTCAGGCTTGACATGGCCCGTTGCCCTCTCGGTCTGCCTCTGCTCACCACCCCCTGCAGCAGCCATTTCTCCTCCACGACGCCAGTCTCAAACTCAACAACGACAGAGGATGAGGCAGCGGCATCGACGGCCTTAGCAGCTGGAGTGGGAGAAGTAGAACCCTCCTACTGGTTGTTTTGACCACGAGGCCGCGACAATTTGAGCGATGCCGACGTTGCTGCAGTTGCTCCGAGCTTTATCCGCCGCACCCTTCCTCTGTTTCTTTCTTCTTCTGTTTCTTTTTAGCCTCCGATGAAGCACTCCCCTTTTCCTCTCAACCGAAGCTTTTTCGATTTTTCAGTTTTTCCTCTGTTTTTTTGGCTTCCCCAAATTCCGCCCTCACCCCCAATTTCCAGATTTTTCCTGCGTTCTTTAGCCGAAGCTCCCCCTATTTTCCCCCTTTTGTTTCTGCTCTTCTTTTTTTTCCGTTCCTGCCTGCTGAAGCTTCCTCCCCAATTGTTTCCTTGCCGACCCAGCTCCCCATTCCTACTCTCTCTATTTTTCCAGCTTACCCCCCCTTGACTCAACCGCCAGCCTCTCTTCTGTTTTTCTCTGTTTTGTTTTTCCCCGTAGCTCCCCAAATCTCCTCAGCCGTAAGCCTCCCTTCCTCTGTTTTTTTTTTCAAACCTCGCCGCTGCCCTTTTTGCTCTCTTTTCCTTTTTGTTCCTTTCTTTCATTTTTCCTCCCACCAAGGCCCTTCTCCATTTTCATTTTTTTTCTGTTTTGTCTGTAACCCCCCTAGCCGGCCATCCCCAATCCTTTTCTTCTTTTTTTCTTTTTTTTCCAAAATCCCTATCTTCTAAGTGACTAAGCACTTTGCCACCTATGTGATGTGTTGTTAAAAAACTAAAAGTGACATTTGCCTCCATGCATGCCTATCCACTTGTCATTTTTTCCTTTTTCCTTTTTCCTCTTTTCCCTTTTTCCTTTTGTTTTTCCTTCTGAAATTTAATGTGAAGCCAAAAATAGCTAGAACAAAAATAAAATAAATAACAATAATAAAAATAAAATAATAAAATAATAATAAATAATAATAATAAATGAAAACTCTAAAATTGAAACAAATAAAGCTAAGATTAAAATAAAGTTAAAAATTAAAAATTTGGTGTCTACAGTTTGCCCCTCTTTGTCTGAGTTTTGAAAAAACTTGAGACAAAGAAGTAGACACCAAATACTTACCTGTGTTATTTGGCGGTGAAAACGTCTCAAACAAATGGACGCTTTAGAAACGGGGACTGACTCCTTTATCAAACTGTGAAATGGGACTGACCCAGACAAGAAAATTAAACAGAAAATTTAATCGGGACTGACCCGAGACAGGAAATTTAAAATCGGGACTGACCCGAGACAGGAATTTTAAAACGGGACTGACCCGAACAGAAATTTAAAATTAGATGAATTGAAGTGAGATGGAGTGTTGGTGGGGTTGACCCATGTTTATTGGTGATGCAAATGCAAATGAAAGAAGCGAAAAGAAGTGTTAATGGGACTGATCCACGGCTAGTGGCGGATGCAAATGAAAGGCACACTAGTGGGACTGACCCACGGCTAGTGGCTGAACAAAATGAAATGCGCACTAGTGGGACTGACCCACGGCTAGTGGCGGATGCAAAATGAAATGCTTACTGGCGGGACAAACCCAGCTCCAGTAACAATGAAAATGAAATGCTTACTGGCGGGACAAACCCAGCTCCAATAGCAATGAAAATGAAATGCTTACTGACGGGACAAACCCAACTCCAGTAGCAATAAAATGCTTTTGACAATCGGACAGTGGGATAAAACCCGAGCCTGCCGAGGTCGGAGGGATAAAACCCGTGCCCAACGAAAGTAAAAGCGGTCAGTGGGATAAAACCCGAGCCTGCCGAGGTCGGTCGGAGGGATAAAACCCGTGCCCAACGAAAGTAAAAGCGGTCAGTGGGAAAAAACCCGAGCCTGCCGAGGTCGGTCGGAGGGATAAAACCCGTGCCCAACGAAAGTAAAAGCGGTCAGTGGGATAAAACCCGAGCCTGCCAAGGTCGGAGGGATAAAACCCGTGCCCAACGAAAGTAAAAGCGGTCAGTGGGATAAAACCCGAGCCTGCCGAGGTCGGTCGGAGGGATAAAACCCGTGCCCAACGAAAGTAAAAGCGGTCAGTGGGATAAAACCCGAGCCTGCCAAGGTCGGTCGGAGGGATAAAACCCGTGCCCAACGAAAATAAAAGCGGTCAGTGGGATAAAACCCGAGCCTGCCGAGGTCGGAGGGATAAAACCCGTGCCCAACGAAAGTAAAAGCGGTCAATGGGATAAAACCCGAGCCTGCCGAGGTCGGAGGGATAAAACCCGTGCCCAACGAAAATAAAAGCGGTCAGTGGGATAAAACCCGAGCCTGCCGAGGTCGGTGGGATAAAACCCGTGCCCAACGAAAGTAAAAGCGGTCAGTGGGATAAAACCCGAGCCTGCCGAGGTGAACTTGATTTGATTTTTGATTTTTTGAGTTTTTGATTTTTTTTTTTTCATCATTTTTTGATTTTTTGATTTTTTGAGTTTTTGATTTTTTTTCCTGATTGAGAGAGACTTGTCGAAATAATTTGCCCCAGTATGATGAATTGGTCAGTGGGATTAAACCCAAGCCTGCCCAATGGAATGTTGGCGGCACGAAGTCCAGGCCCAATGTGATCTTGTGAAGTTGGCGGCACGAAATTCCAGGCCCAACGGGATGTTGTGAAGTTGGCGGCACCAAGTCCAGGCCCAACTTGATATTTGTGATGTTGGCGGCACGAAATCCAGGCCCAACGTGATATTGTGAACAAGAAATTGAATTTGATTTGTCAAGAAAGAAGCAATTAAATTTGATTTTTCAAGAAACAAGAATTTGAACTTGATTTTTGACTTTTGAATTTTTTTTTCAATTTTTCTGATTTTTCGAGAGAATCTTTTTTCAAAATAATTTGCCCCAGTGTCGAGTCCATTTTTCCCTCCTTCTTGCTTCTCTTTGCAGTATCGGCCTTCCGCCTCACTGGATGCCTTTCGTCATTTTGAACTATGAATACCTGTACAAGGGGTTCATCAAAGTATGACTTGCACTTAAATTCCAGGAAAAGAGCAGCGGGATTGATCCGAAAAATGTTATTATTTGATTTTTGGACAAAAACCTCAAATGTATTACAAAGAATTTGCCCCAGTATGGACTTATTTCATGAAATCTTACAAATAAAATTTTGCCCCAGTGTGGGCTCCCTTGATTGCAAAAAATTTGTTCAGATGATTCCCCATTTATTTGAACCAAGAAAAATCGCACCTTCCAAAATTTAGAAAGTAATCATTTGAACGTTGAATGCAGAAATTTCATGATGAATTCCTCGAAATAACACCAAATTCAAGAAAATTTCTTCCTCACTTTTAGCATTGGTGCTTAGGGTAACAGGTCACCACTTCTGGTTGGCTCATCTTTCAGGACCAATCAAGTGACTTTATTATTTTTTGAAATGGCTAAGGAAATGGGAGGTCAGAATTTGTTTGGTTGTTGTGCCCAAAATTGTAATGCATTCAACATCACATCTTAGTGAAAGCAAAGAGTTTGTCACCCTTATTTTTCAAGAAAACTTAGTCAACATACAAGCTTTCTAGGCTTGTAACGTATGGACAGAAGCGATAGCTAAACATGTGAAAATTGGTTAACCCTTATGATCACAAATGATTGATGAATTTTTAAAAGCATAGCCTTCACTTCAAGTTGTCATGAAAGATAAGTCAACGATGGACTTTATGAGCTTGTAATGTGGTTTGAAACGATAGTTAAAGAAATAAGATTTTCAAGGACATTGCACTGAAGATTGCTCTTTTCCAAAATTGCCTCTATTTTGAATTTGCAAATCTGAACTTTGTCTGACTTTTATCATCACTCAACAGGGAATTTCAGCATTGAATGTTTTTGCACTTTTCCTTTGCATTTATTTTCCTTGCTTTTCTTTCTTTTCTTTCTTTTTCCAAAAATGCCCTTCGCAGGTTTTCACATGATGAGTAGCGTCAACTCCATACCCAAGCAATTCAAAAATACAGCTAAAATTTTCGACATCAGAAATTTTCTGGACTGGGCTATTGCAGAGAACAGAAGTCAGGACTTTCGGCTTTTGTAATGGGGTCAGGTGGGGTGCTCAGAAAAGTTAAGGCTTGAAAGCAGATTTCAAAAGCTGTTTAAATGATCTAAGATCGCATCATTGTGCCAACCCTCTTTTTAGGGTTAAACCATAACTCGCCCCAGTTTATTCTCAACTTGAGGCTCTTTCATCATTTTCTTTTCTGATTGAATTTTCTTTTGGCCTTTTGCCATTTCTTTGAGATTTTTCAAAATTGGCCCCAGTTTATACTCAACCGAGGTTCTCTTTTCTTTTCCCTTTTGATTTTTCTTTATCACATTTCACCTCTTGAGGCTTTTCTTTTCTTTTCAACTCAAACTTACCCCAGTGTGGGGTTTGCAATTCTCAGGGGTTGCCAAACGAAATAATTCATTCTGAAGGCTCAAAAGGGATAACTAAGGATAGAATGTTCGCTTGGAAAAGAAAAGGGCCTGACCTTTATCCCGTTCTTTACATTAACTCTGAAAGGAAACTTTCATTAATGACGAAATTTCTCGCATGTATTTGAATTAATTGACTGAGGAAGACGCCTGTGAAGCATAGATGATCCGCCAGATGAAATTCTTCCTTTTCTTTTTTCAACATTGGAACCCAAGTGGAATCAAATTTCCAATTTGCGGTTCTCTCCCTTTTAGCCTTAGCATTTTGGCTTTTCTCTCTCTTTTGGAAAATTCTCCAATCTTCTTCCCCAGTGTGGGGGGCGATCATAAGTGCTTTGAAAAGAACCAGCAATTTTGGCTCAAATGAGGATGCAAGGGATAAAGCAGTGTTTAAATGGTAGAAACGATGGCCAAAGCATCATTCTTACGCTTCATGACAAACCAAAGTAAAGAAATGCTCATTGAGAATCCATTCCCCCTTCTGATATTCGAAAATTTTCCCATGTAGGGTTGTGATCATCAAGGCGCTTATTTGAAACGAAGTTATTCTTTTAAAGGCTCAAACGGGAGAGCAAATGATAAAATCTGTATGGGTAGAGAAACGAATGCTCAAAGTATCATTCCAAATTTTCAAAACAAATAAGAATAATGCACATTCTTGCTTTCACTTAGATGTGAATTGAATCTGGTTAAACCAATAGGCATTTTTCAAGCAAGGATGGCCCCAATTTGCAAATTATCAATCAATGTGACTGATTTTATTTTGGGGTTAAGTGAAGGTATCTCATTGGGCCTTTTGAGTGACCATTCACCTCTTTTCCTGAGCACTCTTATTGTATGGCTCGGATTGCCAATCGAGTGTAAGGATTTTAGGAAGCATATACTTGTGAATTTTCAGGTTGGAGGTTGAAAAAATCTCAATTTAGTTTTATTTTTTCAAAATTCATCATGAAATCTCCAATGAGTAAGAATAAAGAATGAAATGTACATAAATATACACAAAACAATAATTGTCCAAAAATTTTATTGTTGAAAAAGTTTGAAACAAAAATTCTCATTCAATTATGATACAAATGAAAAGAGAGAAACTTGTAAAGAGCTCCACATATACACTTTTTGTCTCCTTTTCTCTTTGGAACAAAATGTATTAACAAATCAAATATACAAAATTTTCCTTTGGAAATAATTACAAAATCTCTCAGATGCTTTAGCGTAGAGCTTCCAGATAGATCTTTTATGTTTTCATTGTAGGATCTGCCCAAGAATCACACAATACTTGCAATTTTGACACCTTATTAGATCAGAAGTGTCATCAGATATAGAAAAATATTTTCCCTTTTATTGAAGTGTTTTTTATGAATGCAGGGGAGGGGGAAACAAAAGAAAAATACCTTGAGTTAGTAAGAAAGAATATAAAATCGGTATGCATGTCCTATGGGGGGACCCTTTTTGTGCCAAGGGTAGGCCTAGCATGAAAATGCAATCCTCTAGGGTAGGCACTATACCATACCTGATGGATCTGATCAACTCATTGAGTGAAAAATAATTTCGAAAAAAATTGATCAATTGGAGTGACGAGAGACATTTGTCAAAATGAGGTCAACGTCCGAAGGGATTGATCACTTTTGATCGATACAAGAATTTGCAAAACGCACGGGTAGAGATTGGGATTCGTTGACCAAAATTTCTCAGTAAAGCACGGGTCAAAACCTCAACTGATCAAATGGCTGGATGCAATGGATGGTTTTCCCAAAATCAACTAAATTTCTCAATTTGGAATTCAACATTGAAACCCTAATTGGTTAAACGGGTTGAATGAAATTGATAATTTATTTAAAATCGATCGCATTGCCCTAAAAAGGGAAACGGGTCAAATGAATTGAATGAAATTTAATTTATCCAAAATCACCCTAAAAGGGGTAAATTGATCAAATAAATTGAACGAAACTTGATTTATTTAAAATCGGCTCGGTTGCCCTAAAAGTGGGTAAATTGGCCAAATGAATGAAATTGAATTAGTGATTTATTCAAAAATTGGCCGAATGACCCTAAAAAGGGTAAATTGGTCAAATGAATTGACGATTTATTCAAAATTGATCATGAATTGACAAAATGGATTGATTGAATCGGCCGGCCATTGATGGTTTCAAAAAATTAGTCTATGAGCCTTCTAAAATCACGATTTGGCCTCAATTTATTCATCGTCTCAACAGGAGGAATCATTTGTAAATTTTTTCAAATTAATGTCCTTTTACGCAAGGGAATTTTACCAATTTTGATAAAATGGCTAAAAAGGGATTATTAGACGCTCATATACCAAAAAATCACTCTTATGAAGATGATCGGATCCTACCTTACCTTGTGCACTACCCCTTTAGATGGTACAAAATGTAAACGTGCAAGTCTCACTGGATTAAGTATCCGAGACACAAGGTGGCTTATTCCTAAACAGGGGATTCCCTATGTGGCATGCCCTTTCTATGGTTTATGCATGATGCCAGTTTATTAAAGCGATAAAATGTACAATTCGAAATGAAACGTGACCTAAGGAACCCTTTATTTGCCAGGGTAGGCCTAAAATGCTATGCAATTACCAAAATCTATGAATGCAATATACCAAAATCTTTAAACGTGCAATAACCTATCTACGAGGGTAGGTTCTAAAAGAAGGTCATGCCAGACCTCTTATTTGATAGGGTTTGTGAATGCAATGGGGACATAAAACCAAGAAAAGTTAGTTCAGCCAGATAAATACACATAACACATTGTAGCAACGAAATCAATTCAAAGAAATAAAGCAATAAAAGGGAGAAAGAGGTTGGACCCCTCCCCTCGTGAATAGTGTCCCTAGCTCAGGATAAGGCCGACTCTACCCTAGGCAATTCTAATATGGATGCATGAGGCTGGGGGTTCGCTAATGCATCTAGACTCGATAAGCTCAGGTCCCCGAGCCTTCAGACTTAGAAACCAAGGGTCATCAATCCCAAGGTTCTTTGTCGGTGGCTCGAGCGATTCCCCAAACACCGCTACGCACACATCGTGTCGCGGCTACGTGTTTGAGTGAATCTATCAAAATCCTCAACCTTCGACTAAAAGCTAAAGGTTATCAACCCATAGCTTAAAGCGGAAGATTGAGTGACCCATCGGATCGTGCTACACACACATCGTGTCGTGATCACACGTCCAAGTGGGTCACCTAATCCTAATAGGGTGGAGTGGCGTGACAAGCCACTAAAAGAAAAAATAAATGGGGGGTAAAAATAATTAAAGCGTATGCACGTATGCTAGTGCTCGTTTGGAGGGGAGGGATCAAGAACCAACGCGAGGTTCTAAGGTGATGTCCCCCACCCAAATGCAATGCAAGCGCGAGATAAACAAGTAAACATACATCCAATCAACCAATCATACATTTCACGAGCGAGGGAGTAGTTGGATACGCGTGAAATGCAAAAATCCTAATAAAAGGAAAAATGCAATCCTAAACACCCAAATGTAATATATAAAAAGGTTAAAAGAAGAAAAATGGTTGATTAAATCAAATTTGCTCGGACTCTCGAATGTCCCCAGTGGAGTCGCCAACTGTCGCGCCCCATTTTTTAATAAATAAATAAATGGTTTAAAAATGTATTTTTTTGATTCAATTTGTGATTTGAAAAATGAATTGTGATTTAAAAGGAAAATGGGTCTAAATGGGGGTTTTGAGAGTACGACGATTTGACCCAAAAATTATGGTTTAAAAAGGGTTTTTGAAATAAAAAAACGGAGTCGCCACTTGGTAATGAGTTAAGGTGTACCAAGTCACCTAAAAATGAATTTTTTAAATGAAAAAATGGGAAAGAGTAGTAAGAAACCCCTTTTAAACGACTCCTAGTCCACGTAAACCAAAAAAAAAAAAAAAAAGGTTCGGAAGTCACATTTGACGAAGGGGAAGGCAAGGATAAAAATCCAAGGCACCCCTTCGACCTAGCCAAGGCCAGTTGCGTGATTTAATCAAAGTTTTTCTTATTTTAACCAAAGAATTTATTACATTTCGATGCACTACATGAATGCAAAAGAAAGAAAAAATGCAAACCTAAATTCTAAAATGTCTCTTGTAAGGTTTTTGGTCCCAACCACATGAATTGTGGCGGCCAACAAAGGAAAACCTTATAGAGGTCGATTAATGCAAATGATGGCTAAAGTGCAAGTGTGCAAGTGTATAAAAAGGTGCACGTGTGAAATTGTATGAAAAGTCCAAGTGTTTGTGTGCAAGTGTATGGAAAGGTGCATGTGTGAATTTGTATGAAAAATCCAAGTGTTTGTGTGCAAGTGTATAAAATATAGTGATAAGTGCATATAGGTGTAATTAAGTGCAATTTTGTGAAGTAGAAATCAAAATGAACAATAAGAAAAGGAAATGTGATGAGGAAATGTGAATTGAAAAAAATGAGTAAGTGATAAATGAGAATGAATGAACCTAAAGGAATGCATCAGGTCGGGTGTGGGAATGACTCCTAACTTTTTCGACTTCGATTTTCCCTTTGATTAGAAGGCAAAACTAGCGTGCTAAGGCTATCGAGTAGCCACACTCGCTCGTTTCCCTTATCGGAAGGGGACACTCAAGCAAAATGAACCCTATAGCTAGTATGGGATGCAAAACCTAAAATGAGAGGAAAAGGGGTTTGAGGATCATGCCAAATGATAAAACTAAGGAAAATGCGTGATATGTGGTGAACAAGCAAATGATGTACTATCGAGGGAAAATCCCTAAGGGTCTAGCGTTGGACTAGCCCATTCTATGAATTCCGACTAGCGTTGGACTAGTGGAAACGATAAAAGAAGCCACACCTAGCGTTGGACTAGTGTGGTGACGTACATTCATCCATTCCATTCATCCACACTATGGAAAGCAAGTAGACATACTAAATACTCATAAACACGTAGCACGTAACATTTAGCATGCTCGACTAGATGCAAGGACCTAATAAAGCGATTAAACACTTAACACGTAGGCATGCAACCAACTAATGAACCTATTACATTCACTAACTAAAACAAAAAGGGGAAGGGGAAAATGGACCAAATTGCTCGCCACAGCCCTATCTATTACAAGCCAAGAGGTGTACACATACCCCATTTAAAAGAATAATTTAATAAAAGCAAGAATGAATGAAATAATGGAACTTAAGAATGGTAATGAGAGCAAACTAGGCATGCGATTCACACTTAGCACATTGGATCACATAGGAGAGACAAAAGGGATAAAAGAAATTATACCTCCCTTGAAATGAAGCTCTAATGGAGTGAAATCAACTTATTTACCCTCCAAAATAATAAAAGCATCAAGGCATCACTTTAATCAAGAAAATAATCACAAAAGATAAAAATAAATCATGAAATTAAATGAATTAAATCATATAAACAATCTACATGCAAGAAATTAAAACAATGAAGGACTTGATTGCAATAATTAACAAAGTTTGGAGGTCAACATTAAAGAAAAATAAAGTTCAGGGACTCATTTGCAATTAAAGTAAGGACCCAATTGAAAGCATCGAAAGTTTGTAGAGCCATAGTGAAATTAAAGAAAAGTACAGGGACTGATCTGCCAATGCAATTCCTGGTTTCTTAACGGATCAAGCCACTGGGCTATTTTATTTGTTTGTTTGGGCCAGAAACCATCTTAACCCAACCGTGACCCAAGCAAAACAGATGGGCTAGTCTATTTTAGGTCCAAGCAAAATCCAACTAAAACATATGGGCTTTATCCCTCAACCCATGTCAACAACCCAGAAAAAACAAATCATTGATTCCTTTGTCAAACCCAAACAACAAATTCAAACCAAAACCTTTGAATTGTAACCTTCCTAAACCCAACAAGAAACCCAACAAATATTATTACCCAAAAACCCAAACTATACTAAACCCAACAAGATTAGCAAATCAATTAAAATTAGAAAGTCACCATTATGATCTAAAACAAGAATTAACCTAGCTAAAAGACTACTTATGCATATTAAGAGTTTGATTAAAATCTAAAAGGGAGAAACAAGCTCACTTTTCCAAATTTTCGGGTCATATCAAAATAAGAAGACTTGGGAGGTTCAATCATGACGAAAATAAGGACCTAATTGGAGGGATCATGAAGGTTTTGGGGTCGAAATTAAAGAAAAGTAAAGTCCAGGGGTGGTCAATTTATGTTTCAAATCATGACTTAATTGAATGAAATCTGGAAACTACACAAGCTTTAATGTGATTTCACCAAAGAGTAGGGGTCAATTGGCAAATTTCCAGATTTGTACAAACAAATGGTTCTCTGAATCTTTCTTCTTCAACGAATTTCACCAGAATTTCATCTCCTTTCGCAACAAAATCCATAAGCAAAACAGAAAATCAAAAACCAAAGGGAAAATGAAACAAAAAATTAAACCAGAAACCTCTGTCAAACACTCTCTTGGCCCTCGGTTCTTCACCTGCGAACTCGCTGGCTATCTTCTCCGTATGTATACATAAAAACGCAGAAAATCTCTTCTCTTTGGTTCAAGACTTTGGCTTAGGTATTTTAGCAAACAACAAATAAGCATGAGAAACTTAAGCAATTCTCTACTCAAATGAAGTCTCAATTGGCCCCAAAGTTATCAGAACAAGAAGAAATTACAATCCAATCAATACATAAAACGTATGCTAAAAATCTTGAACAATCAGTGGGACAATTGCAAGAACACAGCCACGGCAGACATGCTCAAAGCTTGGGGATGAACTGAAATTCAAAGAAGGGGAAAAGGTTAACTTACAGTGCTCTGGCTCAAACGGCAGTGACGGCGGATTCTGGTGGTAGTGGCAGCTCCGGCTGTCCCTTCGCCCTGCTTCCTTTCACGTTCAAGCGGCAAAAGACTGTTGACAGGTTCAGGCTTGACATGGCCCGTTGCCCTCTCGGTCTGCCTCTGCTCACCACCCCCTGCAGCAGCCATTTCTCCTCCACGACGCCAGTCTCAAACTCAACAACGACAGAGGATGAGGCAGCGGCATCGACGGCCTTAGCAGCTGGAGTGGGAGAAGTAGAACCCTCCTACTGGTTGTTTTGACCACGAGGCCGCGACAATTTGAGCGATGCCGACGTTGCTGCAGTTGCTCCGAGCTTTATCCGCCGCACCCTTCCTCTGTTTCTTTCTTCTTCTGTTTCTTTTTAGCCTCCGATGAAGCACTCCCCTTTTCCTCTCAACCGAAGCTTTTTCGATTTTTCAGTTCTTCCTCTGTTTTTTTGGCTTCCCCAAATTCCGCCCTCACCCCCAATTTCCAGATTTTTCCTACGTTCTTTAGCCGAAGCTCCCCCCTATTTTCCCCCTTTTGTTTCTGCTCTTCTTTTTTTTCCGTTCCTGCCTGCTGAAGCTTCCTCCCCAATTGTTTCCTTGCCGACCTAGCTCCCCATTCCTGCTCTCTCTATTTTTCCAGCTTACCCCCCCTTGACTCAACCGCCAGCCTCTCTTCTGTTTTTCTCTGTTTTGTTTTTCCCTGTAGCTCCCCAAATCTCCTCAGCCGTAAGCCTCCCTTCCTCTGTTTTTTTTTTCAAACCTCGCCGCTGCCCTTTTTGCTCTCTTTTCCTTTTTGTTCCTTTCTTTCATTTTTCCTCCCACCAAGGCCCTTCTCCATTTTCACTTTTTTTCTGTTTTGTCCGTAACCCCCCTAGCCGGCCATCCCCAATCCTTTTCTTCTTTTTTTCTTTTTTTTTTCCAAAATCCCTATCTTCTAAGTGACTAAGCACTTTGCCACCTATGTGATGTGTTGTTAAAAAACTAAAAGTGACATTTGCCTCCATGCATGCCTATCCACTTGTCATTTTTTCCTTTTTCCTTTTTCCTCTTTTCCCTTTTTCCTTTTGTTTTTCCTTCTGAAATTTAATGTGAAGCCAAAAATAGCTAGAACAAAAATAAAATAAATAACAATAATAAAAATAAAATAATAAAAATAAAATAATAAAATAATAATAAATAATAATAATAAATGAAAACTCTAAAATTGAAACAAATAAAGCTAAGATTAAAATAAAGTTAAAAATAAAAAATTTGGTGTCTACAAAGTACTCACCCCAACGGCACACAGCACAAGGGGTTCAACTCAAGCCGTGTAATCACCCCAACAGCACACAGCAAAAGGGTGTTACTCAGCACCAAGCATGTATTCTCACTTATTGAGTAAACAACAGAGAATGGGCTTAGGTCGAGTGAGATAAAGTACACCCTCGCCTAAGTACCCATTCAACATATACAAATCACATCGATAATTTATCATATAAACCAACCCAATTACTCAATCAAAATAGTTAGTGCAAATCAAGGCACTTTATACGGGTCCACCGACTCCGTCCGGTTCGTCACTGCCTGTGATAGAAGATTATGCTCAACTATCAGTCAACCAACCATTGCAAATGGAAGTAAGGACTGAAATGGCCAAGACGGCAAAAATGGCAAAGAAATGCATGTGCGCGTGCGCGGAAATGAAAACGGTATAAAAATAGGTTACACGGTTTTGACCATAACTAGAGATGTGGTTATCCAATCAAGGTGTACTAGGTAGCATCTCGAAGCTAAGACAAAGGGTTAAAACTTTCATGAAGACCACTCAATCCAGTTCATAATTGATCTAGGTCAAAAGTACAAATTACAGAACGAAAAGGTCCTTGTCAGTACGGTTGTTAGTACTGAATTCAAATGACAATAACTCAGGCAATACAATTCCGTTTCAGGTGTTTTTAGTTTCGTTGGAAAGCTGAAACATAGGGCTAAAAGTTTCGTGTTTTGGCCAAAGGCTAATTTAATACGGATCAAGGTGAAGAAGCACAGCCAAAATGAGGAAATGTCAAAATTGTTCGCAAAACTATACCTATGGCAGCAAGGGTAATTTTGTCTTTTCAAGTGCTACAGTGAGATGAAATTTTATAGGTAACTATAAAACATCATTTCCTACAACTTTTATGTTTTGACCTAAGGCTGATTCGACCTCTAACATGGACTAAACGACACGGTCAGAAATAGGACAATTTTAGCATTAAAACTGGAAATCAATTCTTACAAATCACACTTCTTGCTGACCAAATTTTTATATGCTACAAACCTAGCAATTTGTAACCATGATTTCACTTCCATACACTGAGCATAAGCATTACCACAACATGAACACCAAGAACAACCATCCATTTCAACAACCAAAGCTGAAAATTACACTAGAAGGCTAGAATTTACTATAACCAGTACTAAAATCATGAAAGCTACCTAAACAAGCCATAACTTTCACTTGTAAACCAATAAGTAGCACAATCATGAACTAATACCAACCTTACCTGAAATTGGAGAAGCACAACAACCCCTAGGAAGCTTGAACCACCAAAACCCTCCACTCCAAGATAGCAATCCACCTTCCTAGGCAATTTCTATGGATTCTTTGGCAAATCTATCGGTTAGTTTGCAGGAGTGAGCAAGAAATCAAGAACCCAGAGTTGAAACTTTTCTCTTGAACCTCACAAGATGCTCTCGGCCCTCTCTCTCTCTTTTCCTCTTAGTTTTGGCTTTGTTTTTCCTTTGATTTACTAACTTAGAAAATATTTAAGCCAATGGTCAAAATATACTTTTTTTCCACCAATCAAAATTGAGCTTAGGAAAAACCTAGAAACTCTTAGATTACTAGTACACTTACTTTACTAATCCTCACACTATGGCCCCAACAACTTCTAATCTTTGCAATTAACTCCATAGATCACCAATTTAATGTAATTCACAAGCTTAATTACACCTCACTAATCTACTAACCACCCAACTGTGATAAATTACCTATCCTCTTGCTTACCAATGATTAATTACCTAGCCAAGCTCTCATTGTCTTCTAGCACCTTATAAAATAATATCCCTTAACACAGAACTCCAACTAGTTGCCAAAAATTATTGCACGTACCACCTAAATACCCTTTATTAGTGCTTCCCTTTCGAGTGAGATAAAGTACACCCTCGCCTAAATACCCATTCAAGATATACAAATCACATCGATAATTTATCATATAAACCAACCCAATTACTCACTCAAAATAGTTAGCGCAAATCAAGGCACTTTATTCGGGTCCACCGACTCCGTCCGGTTCGTCACTGCCTATGATAGAAGATTATACTAAACTATCAGTCAACCGACCATCACAAATAGAAGTAAGGATTGAAACGGCCAAGATGGCAAAAACGGCAAAGAAATGCATGTGCGTGTGCGCGGAAATGAAAACGATATAAAAATAGGTTACACGGTTTTGACCATAACTAGAGATGTGGTTATCCAATCAAGGTGTACTAGGTAGCGTCTCGAAGCTAAGACAAAGGGCTACAACTTTCATGAAGACCACTCAATCTAGTTTGTGAGAACCCGTAAATTTTCGTATTTTCTAGGGTTTTGTTTTATTTAATTTCACGTTTTTTTGTAATTTCTTAGAAAATTTTCTGACTCGTTTTATGAGTAAATAGGGTTTTTAAAACATTTTTCTAGTATAATTGAGTTCATGAGATTTTTGGAGCGTATACTGGGCGTGGGACCCGCTAGTGCGGAAAGTTCGGTAATATTCGGCCAATTAGGTTAAGTTTTGTATACAGGGTTTAATTTACTAGGTGTTAAAAGATAATTAGAGGATATCATTTGGATGAGTGTTGAGGAAACAAAAGGATAGCTTAGCATTTATAAGGGTGACAAGTGTCACCTTGTGATTTATTCTTGAATTTTGACCACTATTCATTACTTTACTAATTAAAACAAAAAATTGACCAAAAATTTCTCATTTTCTTCATCTTCTTGGCCAGCCATCTTCAAGAAAAAAGGAAGAAAAACCTCTCCACTTTCTTACCTCTAATCTTTGTAACAGCCCCACTTTCCCCTAAGGCGAACCAAAGGGGTTAGCGGACTGCCTGCTCAGCTCTCGCCAGGACTACGGATCAGATTAGAGCTATCCGCTTCAATCCGGAACTTACAAACTCGCGTAAACAAATCAAAATAGTAAAACAACCCAAGATAAAATGAAATGAAATCCGGAGCCGGCCATGAATAGTAACCGACCCATCAGAACCCAACCGAAATAGCTAACAAACATTTACATCTGAACTTTAGCGTTTACAAATCAAAATGACATACAAAAGCTTTCAAAAGATAATACATATACACGGTTTGCCAAATCAAAAGAGAAACGCCCCAAAAGTACACTTAGGGTTTTAATACATGAGCTATACAAACGATATGTTCAACTAGTTCAAGTCGGCAACCGATTATCAAATCCAGTCCAAAAGTATTTATTTTCCTGTAAGGAAAACAAAAGGAATAAACCCTAGGAAAATAATTAGGGTTTTACGGGCTCTCACATTATTTATGTGATCCTGTGCCATGCATTGCATTTTGGGTGGGGGGATATTACCGTAGAGCCTCACGTTGGTTCTCGATCCCTCTCCTCCAAACGAGCACTAGCATACGTGCATATGCTTTATTTTTTATCCCCCATTTATTTTTCTTTTAGTGGCTTGTCACGGCACTCCACCCTATTAGGATTTTAGGCGACCTACTTGGACATGTGATCGCGACACGACGTGTGCGTAGCATGATCCGAGGGGTCACTCAATCTTCCGCTTTAAGATTTGGGTTAATAACCTTTAGCTTTTAGTCGAAGGTTGAGGATTTTTTTAGATTCACCCAGACATGTAGCCGTGACACGACGTGTGCGTAGCAATGTCTGGGGAATCGCTCGAGCCACCGACAAGGAACCTTGGGAGTGACGACCTTTGGTTTCCAAGTCTGAAGGATCGGGGACCTATGACCTATCGAGTCTAGATGCATTAGTGAGCCAAACCTCATGCATCAATATTAGAATTGCCTTAGGATACAGTCTGTCTTACCCTATTAGAGACACTATTCACGAGGGGAGGGATCCAACCCCCTTTTCCTTTTCTTGCTTTACCTCTTTATATTGCTTTGCTACAATGTGTTATGTGTTGAACTAACCTTTCTTGGTTTTGTCCTTATTGCATTCATTAGCCTTAGGAAATAAGAGTCCTGGCATGGCACTCTGTAGGAGCCCACCCCGTTTGATGTGACACGTTTAAATTCAATGCTTCGCATTTGTAACATGAACACATTTCATTTTAGGCTCACCCCGGCATACAAAAGGGGGTTCCCTTTAGGCCACGTTTCATTTGTGTACTGCATATATAGTCGCTTTGATAAACTGGCATCATGCATAAACCCTAGAAAGAGAATGCCATTTAGGGTATCCCGTGTTAGGAATAAGCCACCTCGTGTCTCGGATATTTAATCCAAGGAGACTTGCACGTTTATATTTTTTGTACCATCCAAAGGGGTAGTACACAAGGTAAGGTAAGATCTGTTCATTTTCAAGAGCGATCTTTGGAATATGAGCGTCTAATAATCACCTTTTGGCCATTTTATCAAAATTGGTAAAAATCCCTTGCTTAAAGGACAATAACTCGAAATAATTCACAAATGATTCCTCATTGTTGAGACGATAAATATATTGAGGCCAAATCTTGATTTTAGGAGGCTCATAGACTAATGCATCACAATGAATTTTTGAAAATTACCAATAGGTGGACAATTCTACTCAATTTTGAATAAATCACCAATTTCATTCAATTGACTAGTTCACTCATTTTTAGGGCAATCCAGTCGATTTTTGAATAGATCACCAATTTCATTCAATTCATTTAATTAGTTTACCCATTCTTAGGGCAATCTTATCGATTTTGAATAAATCATCATTTCACTCGATATGTTTTGATCAATTGATTTCTTTCAATTCATTTGGTTAGTTTAATTCACTTTTAGGGTTATCCATTCAATTTTGAATAAATAATCAAATCTCATTCATGCATTTGACCATTTTACCCTTTTTTAAGGTGATCCGGTCAATTTTTGAATAAATCATCAATTTTGTCCAACCCAGTCAGCTAATTAAGGTTTTAATGTCAAATTTCAAATTGAGAAACCTAGTTATTTTTAAGAAAATCAACCATTGCATTTATTTGATTTGGATGAATTAGGGTTTTGGTCTGTGTTAGGAAATTGCAAATTTCTTCAAATAGCAAACTCGTCAAAGTTAAATTAATTTGTACAAATTCTTGGGCCAACCAAAACCATTCATTCGTTCGGATTTGTTAAAAGGTCTCCCACTATTCGATTAGCCCAAAAAAAAAATTTTCAAATTGTTTTTCGAATCAAATGTTACCAAGTTGATTGGATCCATCAGGTATGGTACAGTGCCTACCTCAGAGGATTACATCATTTTAGGCCTACCCTTGGCACAAAAAGGGTTCTCCCATAGGACATGCATCCGAATTTTTTGGATATTTACTAACTCTTGTCTTTTTCTTTTCCTTTTCTTTATTTTTATTGGAATAGCTAAGCGAGGGCTAGATCTAAAGGCAATTCCTTTCAAAATTCTCAGGTAATATTTAAACATAGCTTCCCATCGAAGCCCCATCATAACGCGATCCCGTAGTCAAACCCAAAGGAGTCGTGTAAACATGAGTTCACAACCGGAACAATCGGATAGGTCTGCTACTACCGCCCAGCCTGAGACTACGAGTTTGGGGGTTCAGCTAACCGAAATGCTTACTAAATTTGGTGAGATGGCTACCGAGATGGCAGCCCAAAGAAAGTTGATTGACGAGCTAATCAGCAGCGGAGTTCAACCCGAGCCCGTACCCGTCCGGCAGCCTGAGCAAGAGCCATTTGTCATACCTTCGACTCAAGCCACCGTTACTCCATCCTTCCCTATTCCACCCGAAGAAACTTTCACCTATCCCACCGCGAATTGTCCATACACTTACCCTCCTAATCCTTCATTTTTTCCTACTCACACGCAAATCCGACCACCACAAGTCACTTCGAATATGCTTCCAGAGCAGCATACTTTTTATCCCACCACTACAGAGCCCTTATTGCCAGACCATCCTGTGCAAACCAAGCCAGAGATAGGAGAATCTTCTGCTCCTGTTGATATGAAATTGCTCAAGCGCCTTGACCGTTTTGATGAATTTATGAGAAAAAGTTAGGGGTTGAACAAACAAGGAGTCCTGGATTATGATGAGCTTTGCCTTTTTCCGAATGTGCAATTGCCTGAGGGGTTCAAAACCCCGAAATTCAACAAGTATGATGGGACGGGTAATCCCAAGACACACCTCTGACTGTTCGCCAACAAATTGGGTAAGCCAACAGATAATGAAAATCTACCTTTAAGGCTATTCCCAGAAAGTCTGGAAGGCGATGCACTTGATTGTTATTCAAATTTGAAGCCTGATGAGATAAAGACTTGGCTGGACCTGTCTAATGCATTTATAAGGCAATATGAATACAACTGTGAACTAGCACCGACACGGACCACACTAGAGGGAACAAAGAGGAAGCTATCTGAGGATCATAAAACCTATGCTAAAAGATGGAGGAAAATAGCTGCAAAGGTTGAGCCGCCAATGACTGAAGATGAAATCATCCGCACCTTTATTAAAGCACACGATCCCCCGCATTTTGAGGAAATCTTTCGCATGACTGGATGCTCATTTGCTGCTATTGTCAATAAGCTTGAGGAATATGATGATTTTGTGAAGGCTGGAAAGATTGTTAATGTGTCTGCCCTGAAAACTCAAGTGGAAGCTTTGCAAGGCCAAAGTAATAGTGGAAAGAAGCAACAACTCCAAAAGAAAAAGGGGGAAATCACTGTTGTCTGGGATCGAAACCCTATCCCAAGACCCAGACTTCGACAATACCCTACCTACTCCAACCCTTACCCTTACTATTCAAACCCTCATCCTATCTATCACACCAATACCAATATCTCGCATCCTCAACCTCGCCCAAATTACACCAACCCGCCCACAGTTTCTTTCCAAATATCTCAGCCAAATTTTCAACAAAACCGTCCCCGACCTCCTTATCACCAAAGATTTTCCCACCAAATAGACCCACCTATAACTACCCACAACCTGCTGAAACCTACAATCAAAGCCGTACCCGAACATTCACCAACCTAGGCAGGCCTCTGGACCAATTGTATGAACAATTAAAGGCTGCCGGTAAAATAAGTATGATTCCCCCTCCAACTTACCCTTATGGCATGCCTGCTGGATACGATCCACAGGCTATTTGTGCCTATCACTCGGGAGCACCTGGCCACCCAACCGCCAATTGTAAAGCACTTAAGCACAAAATCCAAGACATGATTGAGGCAGGGGAAATAGTGTTAAGGGGAAAAGGTGAACAAGGACCGAGTATAAGTACAAACCCCTTTCCTAAACACAAGGACACCTTCGAGGCATCCACCTCCAATGACGAAATTTGAAAATCCTGAAGGAGTTTTGCACAATTTGGATGGCCGAGTATCTTCCCTCTCGAAGGGAATTTCGGTAAATCTAGGGATTGTTATTTACTAAAGTTCACGAAAACTATTTCTTGCATATGTGAATAGCTTAATCAAAGCATCTTTTGCAATTGAGTTTTTGTCTTGTTTCCGCTTTGATTTGGAGTTTCATCAAATGCACAATTTGTTTTATTTGTTTATTTGATTATTGTCCTGAATTTTAATTCTTTTAGATGGGCAAAGATGAAATTATTTGACCCTTTGAATATCACTGTCCTGGATTCCGATAATACCATACATTGAAAATCCCTTCATTAAGAAATCCCTTCATTGAAAAATCCCTTCATTAAGAAAGCTCTTCATTGAAAATCCCTTCATTGAGAAAAGCTCTTCATTGAAAAATCCGTTCATTGAGAAATCTCTTCATTGAAAAAATCTCTTCATTGAGAAATCTCTTCAGTGAGAAAATCCCTTCCCTGCCAAGTTTGAAGCTGATTGATCAAGGCAACATCAGGAACAATCGGCTCTGATTGATGAAAAGTGTCTGAATGCTATGTCATGGCCAAAAGGTACCAAAAACACATGACCCAAAAAGTCCACTGGCGATCTTTTGAGGAAGGCAACAAAGTACTTAAACGAATTTTGCCAGTGCAGGATGAGGCCAAAGGCAAATTAGCTTCACATTGGCAAGGGCCATTCATTGTTCAAAAGGTATTACCTGGCGGAGCACTCATTTTGGCAGAAATGGATGGACAGACATTTCCTCAACCTATCAACTCAGACATGTGTAAGAAGTTCTTTATTTTATTATGCAAATTTCTTTTAGAAGTCATGCAAGAGACGAGACAAAAGTCAGGCTATCTTCCTTTCCGATCAAAACATTTCATCCCTAGTCATCCCCTTTGAGCTATCAGAATAAATTACTTCGTTTGGCAACCCCTGAGAATTGCAAACCCCACATTGGGGCAAATTTATTTTGAGAAGAGAGATGATCAAGAGGGATCAGAAAGAAAAGGAAAACTCCACACTGGGGCAAATTTTATTTTGAAAGAGAGATGATCAAAAGGAAAAAGAAAAGAGAGAAAGAAAAACCTCACACTGGGGCAAATTTAGTTTTTAAAAGGAAATGTAAAAGTGAAGAAAAATGTGAAGAGAGAAATCCAATCAAACTGGGGCAAATTTTCCTCAGTTTCGTTCAAAAATTGGAGATAATCTCAAAATGATGCAATCTCAGGTTATTTCACACCTCTCATTAAAAAATTTTTCTTTCAAGCCTCAACTTTCCTTGAAAAACACCCCACCTGACCTCATTACAAATGCCCAAAGTCCTGGCTTTCGTCACTTGTTGTATTTCTATTGGGAAGTTTGCTAATCAACTGGCAAGTGATGTCCATAATGTCTTCGCTTAAGTTTATAAGGGAAGCGCATTTTACTGATGCCAGCAATCTCCAACTTACATTCCTGAGTCGATTATGGTCGAGCTCTTCCATTGCTTCCTTAGGTGAAAACCCGAAAGGGCACCTCAAAAGAAAAAAAAAGGAGGGGGTGCGAGGCAACCTTGATGAAAACCCGAAAGGGCGCCAAGGTAGGTTTCTGCAGTGAGCGAGCACGAGGAGGAACAACTGGTGGTTTGGTTCATTTGGGATTTCTCTTCGTAATACTTCTACCAGTGTCGACTTCCGGAACAAAGATATCCAGGGATTCGAATATGACATCCGTTGGCCAAAACTGTGTCGCTTTGTAAAAATATTCTTTTGCAAATATATTCTTATGAAACTCACTTTTCCTCAATTGCTTGTATTCATGGCATTTTGCAGGATTAAGCACAGTTGGTTGTGTTTTACATTCTTTTGCATATTCATTCCTGCATGACATGTGAAGTTACCTTGCATACATCATTCTTGGTCATTGAATTTTGGTGAATAACAATCCCCGTGGTTTATTCGAAGCATATTTGGATTCAGTCATCTCTTGAAAAGGGTTAAGGTTCAACAAAGCCAGTTACGCAGGCTTCACAATATGGCAAAATACATACTCGGTCAGTCTGCGAAAAGCAGAAACGTTTGGAAGTGACAAATCCAACTAAGTCAAATGCCACAGTAAAAGTTGGCGAAGGCATCAAAAGACTCATGTTTACACGATTCTCAAAAGGCAAACGAATCAAAATGATAGTGGCACTTTTCTTTACCCTTTCTCTTTTGCAGAAAATTTCGTGCGTAGGTAAAAACAGTCACACTTAGTGTGACGGCCCCACCTCCCCCTAAGGCGAACCAAAGGGTTTGGCGAGTCGCCTGCCCGGCTCTCGCCGGGACTCAGTCGTTCCTTAATCAAATACAGAATAAATCACAAGAATAAATAGGGCAGCAATCCAAACTTAAAGCGGAACTTATATATATTGCTATCTCAAAAGGAAGTACAGCCATCAAATGTACAAAGGTTCTCACTTCACCATACAACCAGCCCGTGCCAAGCACTAGGGCGAGAACCATTACAAAAGAAACAAAATACCTAGACTAGGCTAGTCTATGCTCTCATCCTGCTCGCCGTCCCCTGTTAAGGAAAACAAAACTAAAGGGGTGAGCTAAAAGCTCAGTGAGGTTCCGAACAGATAATCAACAATCAATTCAATACATTAAACATGGAGTATTAATAATTCAAGGAACATTTACAATGGAAAGCGATAGTAACATTCATTCAAAGGATACGGGCTCACATGGAGCTATTCGTTTGTTCGGTCGTTCCCCTGACATTTCCCCTTATTCCTCCAATCGTTTGAAAATACATTTTTTTGTAAGTAGAATCCCTCATTCATCCTTTTGTTCGTTCATCCCTTTTTCCGGACGTTGACCGGACTCCACCCATCCGACCATTGGCCGGACTCCACCCATCCGGACGTAGCCGGACTACAAGGTAATACTCGAGTATACCAAATTCACCCAGGGTCACCATATCGCCCGACCGAGTCCGCTTCTGGCTCGAGTCGATCGGTAACGAAGGGCAGGGCCCAATTCAGCCAAAAGGCTTACATCATGCGCAACTAATGTTTCCATCATTAAATCATTGAAAATTTCACGTTTCATTAAGGGCGAGCGCGATAAAGTACACGCTCGCCTAGAAAACTCGTTTTAGAAATCCTTGAAAGCACTTAACACATTATCAAACAACAACAACAAGTCATGAAGTCCGGGAGAATATAACAAACAAGGAACACTCACCTAGATATGCAAAATAACGTGCAAAATATCCTTCCGGATATTACCCTTAGTCACCAATGAAACTTAAGGTTGAACAAGAGAACATATTACAGTTTATCGAGCAAAACATTTAAGGGAAACAAAGAAACCCGACTAATTAGGAGTAAAACGTGTAAAGATGACTTTCAAGTAAGAGGAGGGTTGTTTGAACCCCAGGATGAAAAATCATGTTTTAAAATGGAAAACCGGTCATGGTATTGGCCAAACAAAAGTATACAAGTTCAAATAGAAACCTAGCCCTCGAGCGAAAATTTGGGCAGCACGCCCTTTGTGTTTACCTAATTTTCCAGCCATTTTGGCTTCATTATTTTTCCTCAACCACAATCCAACATCACTCATAAGCAATTCAAGTCAAGAGCCATTCCATAGGCTCACAATATCATAAGAATAAGAATTACAACAATCACAAGTGCAGAAATTCAACTTAGCACAAGACAGATTTGACGTACGAATGCGGAAATAACATATCCGAAGTTACGCTTATCGGATTGAGACAAAACCTATGCCGTTTCGAAGCTAAGACACAAAGTTACAACATTCATGAAGGTCACTTAGTCCAGTTCCTAATGTAACTTAGTCAAATTCTCAAATTACTAAACCAGAAACCAATTCGTCGGCTGTTTAAACGCAGAACACTGTAATGGACATATCTCAGAGTACACAAGTCCGAATCAGGTGTTCTTAGAGGCATTTGAAATCTAAATCAGAATACTACAACTTTCATGTTTTGGAAAAAAGCTAAATCAGAATGGATCCTAATCGAACAACGTGATAAACTGGACTTAACTGATCACACGGACTGCTTGGGAAATACTTAAAACAGTAAGGGTATTTTAGACGTTTCACGTCCTACATTGCTCCGATTGAGCTGAAATTTTGTAGGCACCTATAAAATACCATTATATACAACTTTCATTCTTTGACCTAAGGCCAATTCGGCATCTAACATAGGGTTACAAATTCGGACAGAATGATGGGGAAAATTTCCAGATTCTGGAATTTTTTTGTAATCAATGGAACTTTCTCAATTTTCTTGTTCTAATCACTACCAAAACACCTTATACAACCTTAATTGCAACATACAAGCATCATACAACAAATTGGGCAGAAATTCCTCAAGCCCTAGTTCATCATATAAAAGGGGAAAACCTCCAAATTCATCACACCCACTTGCCTAATCATGAAATCAAGCCAAAACTTAAGCTAAAACACATCTTAAAGCAAGATTCAAAGCAACAAACATCCTGATCAAATGTTGGTACCTCAAAAGCAAGGCTTGGTAGAGTGATCCTTCACCCCCTTTGATATTTCTTGGTTCCTCAAGCTTCCCAACTCACACCCTCCACTTTAATCAGTTTAGAATTGGATTTTCTCACTTGGTTAGCTAAGATCAAGAAGAAAATGGTTGTTCTTGTTCTCTCTTTTCTCTCTCCCTTGTGGTCGACCAAGCTGCTGAAAATGAAGAGAAAGGGTGCAAAATTTGGTTAAGTAAGAAGACAAAATGTCTTGGTCAAGAAGCCTTAAGGTGGCGACAAGTGTCGCCACCACTACCTTCCATTTTTCTCTTTCTTTCCCTTACATTTCTAGCCTCATAATTTCGGTCAAACCAGCTGCAAATTAGGAAGATATTTTGTGCAAAAGTCAATAAGCTTGTATAGTAAGAAAAATGGTGGTCAAGTGGTGCGTTTAATCGGTAATGCGCGGGACCCGCCGGTTCGCGCCGTTTTTCTTAAAAACTCACGTACTAGGGTTTTTACTTCCCATTCACTAACCTTATCTCATTGCTCCTAATCACATATTATTTCTCACTTAAAAGTCACTCTTAATCACCAAATTTGATCCTTGCTCCATACCGAAATTTCATCCGGCGAAAAATCGCGAAAACCCTAATTTGCTCCAATTTTGAAAACGAAGAGTGAAACCCTACTTTCTAGGTTCATTTGCACTTATTGGAGAATGATTGGGTAGTAGGGCTATAATAAAGGAATAATTTCTAAATAAAAGGCATATTTGAGAAAAATATAAGAAATTTGCGAGTCCTCACACTTAGCACAGGAGCCGGTATCAGAAAGGATTCTCCAGTGAACAAAGACGGATCGAAAATGTCACAAGCAAATTTGCTCAAAAGGTGCAACAACATAGCAATGCAGAATCAACTATAGGCTCAGATGCAAAAACTTAACCTCTACTGGGGCAAAACTTTGAGATCCTTTTCAGGTACGTATATTAGAGTCGCATGATTTTAAATTTTGTTCGGGTCAGTCCCATGATTTTAGGTTTTATTCGGGTCAGTCCCATGATTTTAAGTTTTATCTGGGTCAGTCCCATGATTTTAAGTTTTATTCGGGTCAGTCCCATGATTTTATGTTTATTCGGGTCAGTCCCATGATTTTAAGTTTTATGCGGGTGAGTCCCATGATTTTACATTTTATTCGGGTCAGTCCCATGATTTTAGGTTTTATTCGGGTCAGTCCCATGATCCGAGTCAGTCCCATGATTTTAAGTTTTATGCAGGTCAGTCCCATGATTCTAAGTTTTGTTTGGGTCAGTCCTATGATTTTAAATTCTGTTCGGGTCAGTCCCATGATTTTAAGTTTTATTCGGGTCAGTCCCATGATTTTAAGTTTATTCGAGTCAGTCCCATGATTTTAAGTTTTATGCGGGTGAGTCCCATGATTTTACATTTTATTCGGGTCAGTCCCATGATTTTAGGTTTTATTCGGGTCAGTCCCATGATTTTAAGTTTTATGCAGGTCAGTCCCATGATTTTAAGTTTTGTTTGGGTCAGTCCCATGATTTTAAATTCTGTTCGGGTCAGTCCCATGATTTTAAGTTTTATTCGGGTCAGTCCCATGATTTTAAATTTTGTTCGGATCAGTCCTATGATTTTAAGTTTATTCGGGTCAGTCCCATGATTTTAAGTTTTATTCGGGTCAGTCCCATGATCTTAAAATTTTGTTTGGGTCAGTCCCACTAGCGTGCATTTCATCTTTATTGCCACTAAACATGGGTCAGTCCCACTAGTGAGCAGTTTATTTGCATCGCCGCTAAACATGGGTCAGTCCCACTAGCGTGCATTTCATCTTTATTGCCACTAAACATGGGCCAGTCCCACTAGTGAGCATTTTATTTTCGTCGCCGCTAAACATGGGTCAGTCCCACTAGCGTGCATTTCGTCTTTATTGCCACTAAACATGGGTCAGTCCCACCAGTGTGCATTTCATTCCCACTAGCGTGCACTTCATTTTCATTGCCACTGAACATGGGTCAGTCCCACCAGTGAGCACTTCAGTTTCACTGCCACTAAACATGGGTCAGTCCCACTAGTGAGCACTTCATTTGCATCGCCGCTAAATATGGGTCAGTCCCACTAGCGTGCACTTCATTTTGATTGCCAGTGAACATGGGTCAGTCCCACTAGTGAGCACTTCATTTGCATCGCCGCTAAACATGGGTTAGTCCCACTAGCGTGCATTTCACTGCCACTGAACATGGGTTAGTCCCACCAGTGTGCGTTTCATTTTCACGGCCACTAAACATGGGTCAGTCCCACTAGTGAGCATTTCATTTATCACGGCCACTAAACATGGGTTAATCTCACTAGTGCGCATTTTCATCTTATCATTAGACATAGGTTAGTCTCACTAACGTTTCATTTCACTTCATTGCATGATTTTAAATTGTATTCGGGTCAGTCCCATGATTTTAAATTTTTGTTCGGGCCAGTCCCATGATTTTAATTTTGTTCGGGTCAGTCCCATGATTTAAGATTTGTTCGGGTCAGTCCCATGACTTTAATTTTGTTCGGCCCAGTCCCATGATTTAAGTTTTGTTCGGGTCAGTCCCGTTTTAAAATTCTTGTTCGGGTCAGTCCTGCTTTAAATTTGTTGTTCGGGTCAGTGCCATGTTTAAATTTCTTGTCTGAGTCAGTCTCATTAAAGGGGGTCAGTCCTCATTTCAAAAGCGTCAGTCGCTCGAGTAATTTGCAGCAGTATAGCCACAGGTGAGCATTTGGTGTCTACTTCTTTGTCTCGAATTTCGAAAGACCAAAAAGGGGCAAACTGTAGACACCAAATTTTTGAATAATTTTCATTCTATATTTTTTTTTTTTAGTAATAATTCTTATCTATTTCTATTTGTTAATTTCATGATTTTGGTTTTAGACTTTTAGCACTTGTATAGCATTTTAGATTATTATTATCCATTATTCTTATTTTTATTTTGTATTCGTTTTCGCCCTTTTAGCTGTTTATTTTAAGACTTTTAAAATTTGTCAAAAGAGAAAATCATTCATAAAAATATGTTTATTTCCTTTTACTGTTTATTAATCGAAAAAAAGAGAGAGAAAAATACAGGAAAAATCTTAGTTTTTGTTTCATCTTTTTGTTGCTAGTTTGTACATTTTATTTACGTTTAAATTGTCATTTTTTGTATTATTGTTTAATTAAGTGATTTAAAAAAAAAGAAAAAGCCATGCAACGCAGCGGATGTATGAAAGATACCATTTTCCACGGATGATTTAGCTTTCCTCTCTTCCAAACATTCGGCCACCTCATCCCCTTGGATTTTTATCAAAAGCCTTCCGGACACAATAGCCATCGGATGGCCAGGGAGAGGCGTTGAACTGGGATGGTTTAGAAACCATTGAGATGAGGGTTTAAGTTGGTCGTGGGGTATAAAAAGAAACTGGGGGGTTAGGTGTAAGGGGGAGAGCACCGGAATGACGGCTAAAAAATCTGAAAAAGAGAGGATCTAGGTTGGCGGCTGAGGGGGAGTAGCGACTAGGGTTTTGGAAAAAAAGAACTCAGCTTTGAGGACGGCTGAGAGAAAAGAGTGAGAGGGAGGAACAACTGAGTGATAAGAAAAAGAAAGAAATCTGGAAGGACAAGAGAGCAACGATAGAATGAGGGATGGAGTGAGAGGTAGCTACGGGCCAGATCAGAGGAAGAAGGAAGGGAAACGGTGAAAGAAAAGAGAGAACTTTGAGAGGGTTTTGGGGTGGAGGAAAACGAAAGACCAGAAAAGAAAAGAAAAGAAGAAAGCTACAGGAATCACAAGGAAAAGGAGGGTGACGGGACCAGCAAAGATTTCCTTTTTCAATCATATCAAGCCCTGATCTGCTTTGTTCAAAAGGCTAAAGGTAATATTCTTTTACGTTGGCTGTTCGTAGATCGTTGAGTTATGTCCAAAGTGCAGAAACTTTCGCTGTCATGCCTGTTTTTCTTCTTTCCTGTGAGTCTTGTTTTGTGAATCCTGGTGGAGTGGAGAAACCCGTGGATTTAGGCTGGGTTTGGGGACAAAAGTTTGTGATTTGCTTGCAGTTTAATCGATATGCCAAATACGCGTTTACCGGAGATTTTTGGTTTTCTGTCTTGGTTGCATTTTTCCTATCCAGTAGTAATATTGGATCTGTTGAGAATAGGAAGTTATATTTGTGTGTTGTTGACAACGTCAGAAGGAAATTTTTGTGCTTTTTGGCCAATAAGTGTGATGAGTTTTTTGGTTCTGGTTGGGGATTGGTGAACCTGTTCATTACCTTGTTGCATTTTATGATTTCCTTCTTGCTTTATCCTTTGTGTTGTTGATTCTTGGGCATGAGCTTTTAGAAGACAAAAGGCATAAGTTGCCTGAGTTTTGTTAGCTTTGAGTCTGTTTAATAATCCTGTCACCTGGGTTCAGTTTGCATTGCGCATAAAATCTGCTGCAACAAGCCCAAAGCTCTTGGCTCTGTTGCAGCAGCGTGCGTAGATCCCTTTTCTTTTTCCTTGGATTGCTGAAGTTTTGGTTTGTTTAAAATGCTTGATTTGTTTGCTATTTGACTGAGATGTCGTGTGCATGTTGGAGAGCTTAGTGGTAAAGCCCATCAGTGTTCATTACCTGGTTTTGAGTCAAATTTTTTCTTGTTTTTCTTGGAAGTCTGAGTCGAATTTTTCAGCAAATGATCATAGCATTCCATTGTGTTTTTATCTTCCTCTCCCCTTTGTCCCAAGTTCTTTTCATTTGAGTTGAGTTATCAAATCCAGTAGGAATTTCTTGGGTTGCTTTGCATGGATATGTCTCCGCTAAATGGAAAGAAAGTTACGGCTGGAATGGTGCAGAAAAGAAAACTTCTGCTACGTAGCTTGCATGCAAATCAAAAAGAAAAACTGCCTTTTAACCTCTTGATATGCATTTAATGCTACTATGGCCCAAGTAAATTGAAAAATCCATCAAAGGGATCCCTCAAACTTTCTTTTTCCTTTAATTGAATCCTAATTTTGTGAATCATGGGTTGTTTAGTTATTCAAATGCTTTCGATGGTTCAACTTCATGTTTATCTGGTTATTTGTGATGCCTTGATCCTTTCTTTGTTTTTGGAGGGTTTTGAAGCTAATATTTCCTTCATTTGATTACCATTGCAAGGGAGGTACACTCTATCCCTTATTTTCACTTTACTTGACCGTATATGTCTACGTGGTTTACGCGCTTAATTGCATGCCTTTTGAATGTTTCCATTTTATTTATTTATCCACTTTATTTGTTTTAGTTTTGTATAGTTATTTTCAAATTCGATCATTTGAAAGGCACTTGAATGGCAAAGTTGTAATAGCTAGGTTATTATTTTATTTATTTTATTCCGTTTCCCCTCTTAGATTGTAGTAGGATTCCCCCCGAATGTAATAGTTAGGGCCTTATTTGCCTCATGTGTTTTGCATGCTTAGGTGCTATGTGTTTAATCGCTTTCTTAGGTTTTGGCATCTAGATATGCATGCTTATGTGTTATGTGAATTACGTGCTTACATGTCTACTTGCTTTAATTATGCACATTACTTGTTTATGTGTATGATGGATGCAAATGCACGTAACTGTGGCTAGTCCAATGCTAGTCATGGTTGTCCCCTCGAGCTGTTACAAGTCCAATGCTTGTGAGAGAGCGTAGATGTGAGCTAGTCCAACGCTAGCCCTTAGGAGCCCTTCGCGCATTAGATCATGATTGTGTGATAAATCATTTCATCTCATGCATATCTTTACTTTTTAGGGCCTCTTTCACCATATTGCGTGACATTTTCCTTATATATGTACACCCCTTTTCCCATATTTTCCCTTATATGTATATTACTTCCTCCTTTTGTATGAAACATAACATTAGTCTTGCATTTCATATAGGCGTTAGAATTAGGTTAGTTCATTTGCTTGATTAGATTAGGGAATACCCCCTTGGATATGGGATATGGACGAGTTTGGCTTTTCTAGCCTTAGCACGCTCGTATTCCCTCTATTAAAGGGAACATTAAAAGTCACGAGTGTAAGTTCCCCGTACCCGACATGATGCATTCCTTTAAGTCATACACATTTGTATATTATTATTTTCTTTACTTTTTCTTTCTTTCGAGTCTCATGACTTGCACTATTCGTGACTTCTTCGAAGATTCTTTATTGGGCGTCACAATTAATGTGATTGGTACCAATTAAACTTTGAAGATAAATTTTGACCCCTGATACCCTCCTAGGTCTAGGGTTTGCATTCATATAGTACATCCAAATGTGATAAATCTTTAGGTTAAAATAAGAAAATCTTTCACTAAATCACGCAACTAGCCTTGGCTAGGTCGAAGGGGTGCCTTGGATTTGATCCTTGCCTTCCCCTTCGTCAAATGTAACTCCCGAACCTTTTTCTTTGATTTACGTAGACTAGGAGTCGTTTAAAAGGGGTTTTTCCACCTTTTCCTTTGAAAACTCATTTTAGGTGACTTGGTACACCTTAACTCTATACCAAGTGGCGACTCCAATTTTTCATTCAAAAACCCTTTTTAAACTATATTTTGGGTCAAATCGTCGCATTTTCAAGTCCTATTTAGACTCATGTTTTTCATTTTCTTTAAAAATCAAAAATTCACTTTTTTAAAACTATTTATTTTTCTTATAAAAGATGGGGCGCGACACTGAACAAGCAAATATAGGAGGGACTAATCCAAGAGTGCCAGCTAGAGTGTACGCCTTGGATCAATAGGCATTACCTGAATCATCGGAGATAGTAGATGGTACGATTCGTAATTTCTATTGTTTAACCAAGTGTTGACTATAGTGAGACCTGAGAGCTGGAAACGAATATATAAGGAAAATATCCTACATTATTCGAAGTGCATCTATGAATTTCGAGGTCGAAATTCTTTTAAGGGGGAGAGAGTGTGATGACCCGCAAATTTCTTATATTTTTCTCAAAAAAATGCCTTTTATTTGGAAATTACTATTTATTTAAGCCCTGCTACCCAATTGTTCAACAATAAGTGCAGATGAACCTAAAAAGTAGGGTTTCACTCTTCGTTTCCAAGATTGGGGCAAATTAGGGTTTTCGCGATTTTTTTTCGCCGGATGAATTTTCGGTATGGAGCAAGGATCAAATTTGGTGATTAAAAGTGACTTTTAAGTGAGAAATAATATGTGATTATGAGCAATGAGATAAGGTTGGTGAATAGGAAGTAAAAACCCTAGTACGTGTGTTTTTAAGAAAAATGGCGCGAACCGGCGGGTCCCGCGCACTACCGGTTGAACGCACCACTTGACCACCACTTTCTTACCATACAAGCTTATTGATATTTGAGAAAAATATCTTCTCAATTTCCAGCTATGTTGACCGAAATTAGAGGCTAGAAATAGCAAGAAAGAAAGAAAAAAAAATGAAAGGTGGTGGTGGCGACAAGTGTCGCCACCCTAGAGTTTCTTGGCCAAGAGAGCAACTAACCTTCTTATTTCCAATTTTGCACTTTTCTCTTCAGTTTTTCTGCTGCTGGCCGACCAAAAGAGAGAGAGAAAGGGAGGGCAAAAGAAAACTTCCTTCTTCTTGAATCTTAGCCAAACCAAGTGAGAAAATCGATTTCCAAACCGAGTAAAGTGTTAATTGTGAGTTGGGAAGCTAGAGGAACTAGAAATTTTCAAAGGAGGTGGATTATCACTCATCCAAGCTTGTCTTTGAGGTATTAAATCTGATCATGGTCCTTGATCTTTTAAATCTTGCGTTAAGATGTTATTTAGCTTAAGTTTTGGCTTGATCTCAAGATGTGCAAGTGGTTGTGATGATTATTTGATGAAATAAACAAGTTAGGGTTTGATTAATTTCTGTCTACACTTGTTGTATAGTTGCATATGTTGAATATAAGTTTATGTAAGGGGCTTTGGTAGTGATTGGAATAAGAAATTTGAGAAAGTTTCATTGAAGACCAAAAAATTCCAGATTCTGGACAATTTTTCCCCTTTTTCTGTCCGGTTTTGTAGCCTCATGTTAGAGGCCGAATTGGCCTTAGGTCAAAAGATGAAAGTTGTAGAGAATGGTATTTTATAGTTGCCTAAAAAATTCAGCTCAATCGGAGCATCGTAGCTTGTGAAAAGATGAAAATACCCTTGCTGATCTAGGTTAATTTCCAGAGTTCCGCGTGGACAGTTTAGTCCTTTTGGTTGAGTTTATTCACTATAATCTGTTTGGATTTAGCCTTTCACCAAAATATGAGAGTTTCAGTGCCCTGTCTTAGCTTTGTAACGCCACCAAGAACACCTTAAACGGACCTTGGTAGACTGAGATATGGTCACTTGAATGCAGTACGGTTGATTAGCCGAATAGTTGAAACCAGGTTATATGGATTGGGAATTTGATCAGGTTACACTAGAAATTAGACTAAGTGCTCTTCATGAAAGTTGTAGGCCTTTGCTTTAGCTTCGAAATGATATAAGCTACGTATCAATCCGATAAGCGTAGCCTCGGATATGTTATTTTCGCAAAGCCCGTCAAATCTGTCTTTTGTAATTGCATTTCCGCACTTGATATTAGCTTAATCTTTGTTCGTGTGTTGTTATGAGCCTATGGAATGGCTATTGAACTGAATTTGTGTTATGAATTTGTTCTGTGTACAATGTTGGGTTGGATTGAGTAAAAATGAAGCCATAAATGGCTCGAAATTAGGTAAACACAAAGGGCATGCTGCCCGAATTTACGCTCGAGGGCTATAGAAATACCCTTGCAATTTGGGTCAAGTTGAGACGACTAGTACTTGAGCCATCTAGGACTTTGGCTATCTTGAATCGAGGGTTATATGGTAAAACCTAGTCGAACTTGTACCTTGAGGAAAAGACATAAGGGCCAATGTAAACTTGTATTTCCTTGTACTTTCAACTCAAGTGTTGTTTCCAAGTATATATGCTACAAAAACCTTACGATTTGAAAAGCGAGCAAGTGTTTCACGAATGTCCTTCAAATGAATTTCAATTGGACGATTCTTAATGAACGGAACGTTTAAGTTTCGAATCTTACTCGTGTTTCAAAGTTCTCAAATTGGATTTTTATCGCAGATCTGGACTCCAAACCTGGAGTATAAGTGAATGTGAATACTTGAAGTACTATATTTTGGTGAGTGCTTCCAAATATCCGATTGTACTTGGTACATGTGTTTCTTACTTGACTTACATGATTACATGATGAATGAATGATAGGGCAAGGGTGTACTTTACCGCACTTGCCCTAATATGACTTGTTTTTGCTATTGATTACACTTGACTTGCTCTACATGTACTTGAGATATGTCTTGCCTGGAATTCCAGAAACCCTATGGCTAGTTAATCGAGTCTAGCCGGCAAGGGCCTGGTCGATTAGATAACGAACCCTGGGTCACTTGTAATGTCGAGTGAAGTGTTATCTCCTCGACTAAACGGTATACTCGAGTATTACCACCCATGTTTCGTGTGGCATGCGGGCCCGGGAAAGGGGGTTGATCGGTGGATGGAGACTGGCATGTAGTGGAGTTTTATTTGGACTAGTTATTACTTGAAAGTTGACGGAGTGTCAACCACCGATTGATCAAGCTGGAATGGAGCCGAGACTTGAATTACTGTATCCTTACATGTGAATGTGAACTCGATGTTGCTAGACTAGCTCAAATGCTATTTCTCTGATTTAACTTGTTTGCTCACTGTTTCACTATTATTTTGCTATCACTTGGTTGTTGACTAATTTGATATTTGGGAACTTCACTGAGCTTTGGCTCACCCCGTTAGTTTTGTTTTCCTTACAGGGGTACGAGCAAGGCGTGAGACTTGTAAAAGACTAGCATAGCCTTTTGTTTTTGATCTTTGATCTTTTGGACTTGTACTCGCGCTATTCTTCGAATGAAACATTTTGTACTTGGATTGTATACGTTTTGCACTAGTTTGAGTATCGAGACTTTGTACCCTGATTCCTATCCATGTATGTTATAAGCTTGAATTGGGAATGTTATTTATGGTTCATGATGGATGTGTATGTATGTGATTCGCGTGAGCTAGTGAGTGAGTCCTGGCGAGAGTTGGGCAGGCGGTCCGCTGAACCCTTTGGTACGCCTTAGGGGGAGGTGGGGTCGTCACAGGGTCACCTCGGCCTCAAGTCAAGCATTCTCTCCGACCAACTCCTTACGCTCCTCGGCCACGACAAACACTAGAGCGTTAGGGTAAGCATACTTATGTCGACACTCACACCATCTGAGGCGGTTAGCCGGGCTCCAACGAACCACGGCCCCTCCTGGTCGAATCTGGTATGGGATCACTGGAAGCACTTCACGAGATCGCTCGCCCGAAGGACTATCACTAGGCTCACCCTGTCCGGCCATCCTACACCAAAAGAGCAATTAACCATAAATAAGCTTAAAGGCCATAAACAAAGAACCCTCAAATCGAGCATTTGTATTACACCCAGGCTAATTCAAACCTAAGCTCTGATACCACCCCACCTTCCCCTAAGGCGAACCAAAGGGGTTAGCGGACTGCCTGCCCAGCTCTCGCCAGGACTAACGGTGCAGTTTAGAGCGATCTATTGCATTTCGGAACTTACAAACGCGCGTAAACAAGTCAAATGGCAAAATAACCCAAAATGAAAAAAAAAATGTAATCCGGAGTCGGCCATGAATAGTAACCGACCCGTCAGAATCCAACCAAATATCCAGCAAACATTCACCTCTTGAACTTTAGCAATTACAATCCAAAGTGGCCTACAAAAGTTTTCAAAAGTGAATATATACACGGTTTGCCAAATCAAAAGAGAAAACGCCCCAAAAGTACATTTAGGGTTTCAATCAATGAGCTATACAAAAGAAATGTCCAACAAGCTCAATTCAGCAACCAATTATCAAATCATTCCAAAAGTAGTCATTTTCTTGTAAGGAAAACAAAAGGAACGGTGTGAACTAATTGCCCAGTGAGATACTATCACTTAAGCAACCAAGTTCATGTAAACATACAGCTTTTCATTTCAATTCGCCAAAAGTAAACAAAGGCACACATTAATGGTGGTGATAAAAGGATACGGGTGGCTCTCAAGAGCCCTTTTCCTCATTTGCATTCTTGAACGCACTTCATTGACTCTCCGTCAATGTTCAAAAGTTACCAACTGTAGACTCCACTTTACTTCCATTCCTTCCACCCAACATACCCCTACCAGGCCCGAACTCCAAACACTTGCACTGTGGTATTACTCGAGTATATCGGAATCAAGAGTCTCTCATACTACAAGATTCCATATAACATTTCCCCAAGGATCATTAATTGGCACGACCAAGCCCTCGCCGGCTCGATTCAATCAACTACCAATGGAGTTGAGCTCAATGGTAACAATTGTAGTCGTTGGATACTCGTCCAATCGACACCAAGTCAAGAACTTTCATTTCATGTAACATTCCAATAACATGATAAAAAATAAGTGAGAGTGGTAAAGTACGCTCTCATTTCAATCAATTAACATTCATCGCATCAAGTTCAAGTATCAAAGTCACATAGTAACACACAAGTGAGTAGTACACTCACCAATCTTGCAAATGGTGTTTCATGCACTTCCGTCAAAAGAACGTCGTGAACCACCGTCACGCCCTAAAACATGCAAACAAGTACAATGAGACTCGATAACGAGTCATAAACCCATGCCAAATACGATCACAATAGGGTTCCATAAGCATATACAAGCATTAGAGGAAACCAGAAAATCCGGAAATGCAATTAGCTTTGCCCTGAAAAAAAAACAGTTTTTGATCTCATTTTGCGGTAATGGCACCAAAGGCACTACAATTATCGGATGAAGGTACAAGGCCCACCGTTTCAAAGCTAAGAAACAGGGCTACAATATTTAAGAAGGTCACTCAGCCCCGTTCCGAGTACAAATAGGTCAAAAATGCAAGATACTACACTAGAACCGCAAAAACAGATTCGCAAACCACATTCTGCTGCAAACATCATAAATCAGCCTACTTAAGTCCAAATCTAGTAATTCCAAAGCCATCCGAAAGCTTAGAAACAGGGCTACATTTCATCAGAAGATCTCAACAACCAATTCGGAAGCATTCTCAACCAAAATAACCCATTACAGAAGCAATTCCCAATTTCGGGTAAAACCAGGACAGCAAGGGTAATTTCGACTTTTCTCAAGCTACACTACTCCGATTGACCTGAAATTTTGTAGGCACCTCTAAAATGTCATTCCCTACAACTTTTATGTTTTAATTCAAGGCCAATTCGGCCTCTAACTATGAGCTACAAAACCGGGCAGAATGTAATTCCAAAAAACCCTAACTTTTCAATTTTTCTTCCAAACAGAAATTGCTTGCAATTATCCACTTTTTGCACCTTCTAGATACCTTAAATACCATTTCCAATCATCATACATAGCCACACAATCATATTCATATGAAAACAGAAAAATCCCCAATAATTAGAAAACTTCATCAATTCAACCAAAAATCAAGATTTAATCTATAAAATTGCATCTCATACCACCACTAATCATGATTTAAGCATCATTAGAGGGAGGAGAGTGGTTTTTTCACAACTCACCTTAGAAACAAGAGAGAGAGAGCAATTAGCCCTCTTAGCTTTCCAAATAACTCCACACAACACCTCACAAACACTCACTTAAGGTTTCCTATGGAGCAAAAGTAAGATTAAGTGGTTGTTTTGATGATTTGGAGCAAGATGGAATCAAGAACTTGGAGAGTTTCTTTCTTTCTTCTTGAGAGAGAGGGCCGGCCAAGATGAAGAGAAGAATGCTGAATTTTTTTGTGATTTTTGTGATTTATTTGGTCAATTGGACAAAAGGTGAATAGTGGTCTTACTTAAGACCAAATCCCATGGTGACACTTGTCACCTTCATTAATGCTTGCCTAACTTTTGTCTCTCTTATACCAATCCACTTAGCATCCTCTACTTATCTCTTAACACCCGGCAAATTAAATCCAGTATCCAAAACTTAACCTAGTTGGCCGAATTTTTCCGAACTTTTCGCACTAGTGGGTCCCACGTCCGGTATATGCTCTTATTTTTTTCAAAAACTATTCGATACTAGAAAAATCACCTAAAAACTATATCTGCTCCTTAAAAATATCTAGAATTTTTCCTAATCATGAAAATGCAGAAAACAAGCCATGAAAAATAATAAAACCTAGAAAATGGGAAAAATTACGGGTTCTCACAAGATGCATGTGTGAGTTTGTGTTTAAGTAATTGGAAGGACTTAGCTTGTTCATCTCCCCAATGAAATGGTTGGTTTTTCTTCACAATGGATGTAAGAGGCACGGCAATTGTTGAAAAGTCCTTGACAAAGCGTCTATAGAAGCTTGCCAAACCATGAAAACTCCTCACCTTACTAACACTTGTAGGGGCCAGCCACTCCGTGATGGCCTTCACCTTGCTTTGGTCAACATGTATACCCTGCGCACTTACAACATATCCTAGGAACACAACCTCATTAGTGCAAAAGGTACACTTTTGAAGATTAGCATACAAGTGTTCCCTTCGAAGAACCTTTAAGACAGCTTTAACATGCTCAACATGCTCATCTAAACTTTTACTATAAATGAGGATATCTGTAACAGCCCCACTTTTCCCTAAGGCGAACCAAAGGGGCTAGCGGACTGTCTGCCCAGCTCTCGCCAGGACTACGGATCAGTTCACGTCGATCTACTACGTTCCGGAACATACCCACGCGTGTAAACAAGTCAAAATCACAAATAAAAACAAATAAAAAAAATGAAAATCGAAGCCGATGATGAACAGTACCGGCCACGTCAGAATCCAGATACTAGGCCGAGAGTAGCCAAAATTTTTCCTTCTCCGTTTGAAATGCGTATCGCTCCGAAATCCAACCAAACATATATAAACATTAAAATTCAACATTTACAAGCCAAAACGGCATACCAAAATATCCGAAAGTTCATACATGTGCAACTAGCCACTTACAAGCCAACCATTGGTTGAAACCAAACACTTAGGGTTTTCACCCTCAAGGAGCTATTCAAAATATACATTTACATGAGCTCAACTTGCTAGTATAACCTTTCCAAAAGTGATCATTTTCCTGTAAGGAAAACAAATGGAACGGAATGAGCTTAAGCCCAGTGAGTTACTACCACATAAGCAACAAAGATCACATAAGCATAATCTTTCATTTCAAGTACACAATTAAGAAGTAAAACAAGTCGGTAAAAGGATACGGACGGCTCTCAAGAGCCCATTTCCACGCTTACATTCTTGATCCAATCTCATTGACCATCCGTCAAAGTTTAAGAATACCCGACCGTAGACCTCACTTCACTCCATTCCTTCCACCAAACATACCCCAACCGGGCCCGCACTCCAATCAGTAACTTTTGGTAATACTCGAGTATACCGGAATCAAGAGTCTCATTACTACAAGATTCCCCAGTACAGTCCCCGTGGCATGACAATTTTCACGACCAAGCCCTCGCCGGCTCGATCCAATTGACTACCAAACGGGGTTGAGCTCAGTGATACAGTAAAGCCGTTGGACATTCGTCCAAACGACACCAAATCAGTTTTCCATGAATGGAATTCAGTATCTCATATAACAAGTGCAGTATTTCAGTAAAACAGTAAGCAGTCATGAATGAAATCACAAGGGGGTGAGGGCGGTCAAGTACACCCTCACCTCAATCACTTCCAATAGCCAAATAAGCTTTCAAGGCATCAATTTCACATATAACAAAGCCACATTGTAACATTTAAGTGAGTAGTATACTCACCAATCACGTAAGTGATACTTCATGCACCGCCGTTAAACGAACGTCGTGCACCAACGTCACTTCCTAGAACATGCAAACAAATGCAATGAGACTCGATAACGAGTCATATAGCCATACCAATTATAACCCTAATAGGGTTTCATATGCATAAATAAGCATCATAGGTAACCAGAAATTAAGAAATGGCATTAGCTTAGGCCTTAACAAAAAAACAGTTTTCGTCATACTTTTGCGGTAATGACACAAAATGCGCTACGCTTATCGGATGAGGGTGTAAGACCCACCATCTCGAAGCTAAAAGACAGGGCTACAACAATGTAGAAGACCACTCAGTCCAAATCCTAGCAAAACTAGGTCAAAATGCAGAATACCACAACCTGAACCGTAATTGCAGGCTCCCAAATCGCACTATGCTGTAATGAACACAACTCAGTCTATACAGGTCCAAATGCCAAAATTCCAAAGGCATATGTTAGCTAAGACATCCAGCTACATTTCATCAGAAGACACCAACTTCAAAATCCAAACCAATTCCAGTCAAAACAAACGATTACAAGCGCAGTTTTCACATTCTGAGCAACCCAGAACAGCAACAGTAAAATCGACATATCTCACTCTACACTAATTCAAATGATCTGAAATTTTGTAGGCACTTCAAAATCATCAATACCTACAACTTTCATGTTTTGAGTAAAGTCCAATTCGGCCTCTAACCCTATGATCCAAAACCGGACAGAATTAGGGGTTTATGAACCCTAACTTTTCATTTTTCAATCCAAACCCAAAATTGGTTGCTATTATCACCAATTCACACCTACTAGTGTCATTATAGGCCATTGCCAATCATCATAAACAACCACACCATCATAATCCAATTAAACCAGAAAAATCATCAATAAAATAAAAACTTCACCAAATCACTTCAAACCAAGATAAAAACCAGAAATTTCAGCACTTTAATCACTAATAAGCATAACTTAAGCTTCATAAGGTATAGGAGGGTAGTCAATCACCACTTACCAAGTAAACAAGAGAAAGGAAGATGTTGGACACCTTAGCTCTTCAAACAAACTTCACTAGGCCACTTACTAACACCAACTAGGAGGATTTTATGGAGTAAAACAAGTGTAAATGGTTGAGTTGTTGGATTGAAGCAAGAAGAAATCAAGAAGTTGAAGAGGTTTCTTCCTTTCTTAAGCTTGAGAGGGCCGGCTATGGTGCACAAAGAATGAGGAAATTTTAGTGAATTTTGAAGATATTTAACACTTAGTCAAAAATAGTCAAAAGTATGAATAGTTGTCTTAAGTCCTAACCAATAACATGGGGACATATGGCACTACAATAAATGCATTCCTATCCTTTCTTTTCTCTCTCACATCAATCATATCTCACACTCTACTTATCTCTTAACACCCGATAAATTTTACACAGTATCCGGAATTTAACCTTATTGGCCGAATTTTTCCGAACTTTTCGCACTAGTGGGTCCCACGTCCATTATTTATCCTTAATTTTTCAAAAACTCACCAATACTAGCAAAATCATCTAAAAATATAATTACTCATAAAATCCACCAAGAAAATATTTCTAAACCAGAAAATGCAGAAAACATGCAATTAAGGGAACTAAAACCCTAGGGAAAATGATTAGGGTTTTTTTTTTTTTTTACGGGTTCTCACAATATCATCAAAGTAGACTACCACAAATTTGCCCAAGATTGCACGTAAGACATGGTTCATCAAATGCATGAAAGTATTAGGGGCATTAGTCAGACCAAATGGCGTGACTAATCACTCATACAAACCACGTTTGGTCTTAAATGCAGTTTTCCATTCATCTCTTTCTTCCATCCTAATTTGATGATAACCACTTTTAAGATCAATTTTAGTGAAAATAATGGCACCATGAAGTTCATCAAGCATGTCATCTAAACGTGGTATAGGATGGTGATACTTTACCGTGATGGCATTAATGGCACAACAATCGGTGCACATCCTCCACGTTCCATCCAACTTGGGAACAAGTAGTACTGGTACTGCCCATGGACTAAGTGACTCCTTCACCTAGCCTTTCTCTAACAAGGCAGCTACTTGTCTCTCCAATTCCTTAGTCTCCTCAGGGTTAGTCCTATATGGTGGTTTATTAGGCAAGGAAGCTCCAGGAATGAGATCTATTTGGTGCTCAATTCCCCTCACCGGTGGTAGACCACTAGGAATATCCTCAGGAAACACATCCCGATAGTCCTGCAAAAGGTTAGTGAAGACACTAGGCAAGGAAACATCGGGTTGGTTAGTAGAAGTAAGCATAATCTTACACATAAGAAGGAAAACTGGTTGATTAGAAAATAAGGCTTTGCGCACATGCTTAGCCTTAGCAAGTAACACTCATTTGTTTCCTCCCTTGACCGAATTACCTTCGGCCCTTTTCAGATGGTTGGATTCGGTTTTACCCTTTCTTTTTTCCTCTCGGGTGGTATTCAAATCACTGCTCTTTTGTTC
Source organism: Coffea arabica (assembly GCF_036785885.1). Taxonomy (NCBI): domain Eukaryota; kingdom Viridiplantae; phylum Streptophyta; class Magnoliopsida; order Gentianales; family Rubiaceae; genus Coffea; species Coffea arabica. The sequence goes on from NC_092326.1 coordinate 17,163,959, forward strand.
TTTCTCTCTCTCATTGTCCAGTTCAAACTTCCTTTGAAGGCTAGCTTGATCCTCTTGCACTTGTTGGGGTGTAAGAGGTACAAGCATCACCTTTTTGTTACAATGAGAAAAGGAATAACAATTGGTAACACCATCCCAACTAACCCCCCTATCAAACTGTCACAGACACCGAAGGATAATATGTGCAGATTGCATGGGCACTACATCACATAAAACTTCATCTACAAATCTACCAATGCGAAAAGGAAATAGTATTTGTTTAAGTACACGTACCTCTCCACTATTGTTGAGCAATTGAAGCTTGTATGCATATGGATGGTTGGTAGTTGGCAAACTCAGCTTTGTCATCATGAGAGCACTCACTACATTTGTACAACTTCCAGGGTCAATCACCAGACTATGAACCTTCTCTTGGATGTAACATCTAGTGTAAAAGATGTTCTCTCTTTGAAGTTCATCTACACTAGCTTGAATAGACAATGCCTTTCGAGTGACTAGTGTATGATCGAGTCTATCAAGAGTTGGTTGTTCAATGATCTCCTCTTCATCCTGTTCTTCTTCCATAAGAGGTGGCATTCCCTCGCAATCATCCTCTTCGTCATCGGTCATAACTTCTCCATTTCTTACAAGCATCAGTCGTTGATTTGGGCATTGTGATGCAATATGGCCGAATCCTTGACATTTGAAACACCTCACATCTTAGTTCCTAGCTTTGGAAACATCCGAGTTAGGGTTTGGATTGCCTCTTGCATTTGATCTTGAAGGAGCTCCATTTGGCTTTGATGAATTACCGGGTTTGGAGAAACCATGTGAAGCCACGGCTGGCTTGTTCCAAGTGGAAGGCTCCGATCCTCTCTCCTCTTTCTTTGGTGGTTGATTTCGCCAATTTTCCCCTTGGAGGTTAGTGTTTGGTCTCCTCTTGAACCTCATTTCCACCTTGATTGCATTGTCCAATAACTCATGAATTTCAAAGTAGTGTTGAAGCTTTACAATATCAGCAATTGCGGGCTTCAACCCTCGCACGAATCGTGCCATAGTAGCCTCAGGGTCTTCACGTACATCAGCATTGATCATGGCCATCTCCATCTCCTTATAATAGTCTTCAACCGACATGCTACCTTGAGTTAGAGTTTGCAGTTTGTGGTGCAAATCTCTATGGTAGTAGCTAGGTATGAACCTTTGCCGCATGACCCTTTTGAGTTCATCCCAAGTAGCGATCACGGGCCCGTCATTCCTCCTTTGTCTCATGCGGAGTTGATCCCATCAAGTTGAGGCATAGTTGGTGAACTCTAGGACTGCTAGCTTCACCTTTTGGTTCTCAGTGTAGTGGTGGCAATCAAAAAGCTTCTCCATTTGACTCTCCCATTCTAGGTATGCGTCGGGATCTGTTTTGCCCTGGAAAGAAGGAATGGTTAATTTAACACCTTTAGGAATGTCATTCTCACGTACCAATTTAGTTTGGTTTCTCCTTGGAGGGCGTTCATAGCCTCGGCCGCACCTTTCTTCCCCAAAATCAATCTCACCGTTAGAACCATTGGATTCAACCACTTGATGTCTTGCTCACGTTGTATTGAATACACTTTTGGATCCCTCCATGTTATCTATGCACTCATGTATTTCCTCGATTGTTCGGTGCAATTTCTGCTCTTGGTCTCCAAACATAGCCTTCATTTGAAAAGCTAATTGAGCAATGGTTAATTCTTCTTCTTGAGCCATGGTATTCCCACAAAATGGTTAGTAGTAAACAAGTAAAGTACCTCACACTCCTTCACGTGTTTCTCGTGTTTCACTCGAATGTCTAAATCACTCTAATAATCTCGCCAAGCAACTCTCTAAACCCTTGATTTCCTTCCTTGAAGAAATCAGAATTTCCTCAAGAAGTTCAAGGACTTACCACCAATAATCTCACAAGAATGTGGTGTAGAGGAGCGGTTCACTTGCAGTTGATTTTTTTTGTACAAGAAAGGAATTAAGAAAGACAATGACATAATGCAATTTAAACAACAGAAGGAAGACACGGATAGAATGCAAGGAAAGGAATGTGGATGATTGACACACAAAGAACCGACAATGACTAAGGACAAGTTTCCGAATTTTGGAACTTGATTGATTCAGTTTATACTAGCCCAAGGATGCTAAATTAATGCTCTAAGACAAACTAAAACATACTGGACATTGACGCAAAACCTTGGACCTGATGTCGATATCAACAGACCAGAATTGGGGTTTAGGAAGCTCGTTGGTTTGGGTTTAGGAAGGTTGATGTTTGGAAAGGGCAAGGCTGTTTGGTTCTCTTTTTTTTTTGGAGTTGTTTATGGGTTGAATTAGAACTCAATTTGGCAACTAAAAAGGTAATTCAGCATCAATGGTAGCAGCCTGAAGTATTCCAAAACTGTTTGGATTGGTTTTGGAAAGTGGCCTTCAAGAATTTCCAAATCTGCTTGGGTAACAATTGAGGTAACCCGACTTTCCAATTCCGCTTGGGAACAAATGAGGTAATCCGACTTGGAGTAGGTCCTTGCAGCTTCTGTTCTTTTTTTTGTTTGTTTTTTTTTTGTTTTGTTTTTTTTGACGTAGACTGCAAGAATTCAGCAATTCAGGTTAGAATAGAACAGCTTAGTGTGGCTGAACCAGATCAAGGACGCGCACCGCCGTTCAATTTCAAGGCTTCAAGGATATTGCTTCAAGAGCTGACTTCCTTCTCGAGAGTTCAAGAACAAGTAGTCAAGAACTCCTTATCAACTCACAAACTCCAAGGCCACCAACAACAGTCACAGCTTTATCAATAACGCAAGATAAGATTGCCAACCTGGGATAAGTTTCGGCCAACAAGGGTTTTTTTTTTCTGACCTTCCAGGTTTCAAAACTGGTTTTTTTTTTAATTGTTCAAGAGCTTGGAACAAATTTCCTGTTTTGCCTTTTTTTGTTTTGTACGAAACAAGGGAAATACGAGACAAGACACAATCAGACAACAAGGTTGGACACATCACGAAGAAAACTATGGTCAATAAGACACAAGAGACGAAGATTTTGAAGACACAATAAGGTAACAAGATACGGCCAGATTAGGAACACAACGTATAGATTCGAAAAAAAATACAAACGTATAGACACAACTCACGATGGAAGACACAAAAGAAAGATATACTTGATACCGCCAACTAGCTCTGATGCCAACTGATACGAACCCACCTAGAAGGCCTGAACTCGTATCCCATTAGTCCCGGATCTAGATGATGAAATCAAGTTAAGGGTGGAATTCCTTAACTCCACTAGACGAACAACTTGCGAACCTAGAATTTAATCTCAACCCACAAGAGTTTGAACTAGTGACCCAAGGAACAAGGTAGAAGATGCCACAATCAAGTGTGATTCTTGATTGATAAGTCCAATGAACGCTCAAGTAATTTCTCAAGTATTCAAAGAAGAATCTCTTAGAACGAGAGTTGTTATCACACAATTGAGAACGAGAGGGTATAATTCTGATTGTATTCCATTCTCTCATCCCAATGGGAAGAAAGGCTATTTATAGCCTTTACAAAAGAAACCCTAAAGCTAGTTGGAAACACTTAACTAACTCAAACCCAATTCTCACTTGAGAACCTAGTCGGCCCACTTGAAGACTCAAGCTGACCGAAGTGGTTCCCTTTATTTAACCCAATAATTAAACTAACAAAACTAACTTAAATAAACTAGAAAATATCACAAAACCATTCGGCCTTAATAGAGCCAATGATCGGCCGAGTTAACAACAACCTTAAATGGAACTAAGCTTCTTCATCTTCAACTTCAATCACTTGAACAAGTGTACAAAGTTTAAGATCATCAATTATGAGCCCTTGAGCTTCACTTGACCCTCTTACTTGCACTTGAACTTGACGAACTAGGGCTTGCATAGCCTCTTGAAGTTTCTTAGCCTGACTCCTTGTAATTGGACCTCGCGGAACCACTAGCTCTTTACTTGACATTGGTTGGTCCCTACTCAAGCTGTTATCACTAACGGATATCAAAAACATGTTAGTGAGATAAACTCGATGCTAACGGTCAAGAAAAACACACGTTAGTGAGATAAACTTGATGCTAACGGTGATAGAAAAACACATTAGTGAGATAAACTCGATGCTAACGGTGATAGAAGCCACGTTAGTGGGTTAAACCCGATACTAACGGAGATAGAACATAAGCCCTATCTATTACAAAAGGGGAGGCCCTACTACAGTCCAAAGGGGAAAAAAGAATAAAATAATTAAATCCCTAACTATTACAGACTTTGGCATTTAAATGCCTTTCAAATATAAAAATGAATGTGCGAAATAAAGTTAAATAATTAAAAGAGATAAACAAGTAAAAATGAAATAAAGCATCCAAAATCATGCAATTGCACACATAAGACACATAATGCACATAAGGTCAAATAAAAATGAAAAAAGATAAAAGATAGAGTATACCTCCCTTCGATTTGGAGCCTCAAGGAAGTGAAATCACTTATTTACCCTCCAAAATAAAAGAAAAGGTCAAGGCATCACAAATAACCACTTAAATATGAAATTGAATCATTAAAAAGCCTTTAAATAACTAAACAGTCCATGTTCACAAAATTAGGATCCAATTGAAAGGAAAAAGAAAGTTCAAGGGGGTCAATTTGATTGGTTTTTCCAATTACTCGGGCCAAATTAGCATTATGGAAGACTTGAGAGGTTAAAGTGTAATTTTTCCTTTGGTTTTTCATGCATGCATATGTAGAAGGCTTGAACTTCTGTAACTAAAAAAATGAAACCTGCTGCCTTTTATTTCCAAGCTTGCGGCAATTTTCCAGCCGCGACTCTATCCGTTTCATCATGCAAACAGGTTTATCAAATACCAGGATTCTACCAATCCATCATCGACTAAACATGCAACTTCATTGCAGGATTGAAACAAAGAAATGGAGCTGACCATCAAGGATAAAAAAAGTAAACAGCAAAAGAAGGAAGAAGAAAAAGTACAGCAAGGTTTTTTTTTATTTACAAGGAAGCTCTCTTCCTTGCTTCAACTGCGTGACCTTCTTGCTGCATTTCCTTAGCAGCTTGTTGAATACAGGTATTCATGCAAAACTCCAAACAAAATCCATGAATTGTTCAATTAAAACCCAACAAAGCATTCTAAACTCAACTTTAGTGATAAAAACGCAAAAAGGGAGAGCAAGGAAAACTTTATAATCTGCTGCAATTTAGCCATTTCTACTCATGACTTATTGCACAACAACAGCAAGGGAAGAAACAATAACATGCCATTTTGACAACATAAAAAGGAGCAACAAGAACACAAACCGAGCTACTCAATTTTTGACCAAACATGATTCTCGAGATGAAAACATGAAGCATGAGAGAAAAAAAAACATTTTTGACCCTTGCAAAGAAACATCCCAACACTTACCCACTGCCCAACAAAGGTAACCCAAAAATAGCGAACAAAGCCCCAGCAAATAAACAACTCAAAGGCTGCTGCAACCAACCGAGAGTCAAAGAAACAAGAGCCATTGCAGCAGATTTTTCGTGTACCGACCTCACTCTAAAGAAAACTAAACCATTGTGAGTAGTTAAAGTGCGACCTCTGCTACCTCAAGATTCAGTAATTGTACCCAGCAAATGTTAATTGCAACTCATACAAGCAAACAGTCCCAAAATATCAGACTAAACACACAAAAGAACGGAAAAATCTGTAAGGTGGGAAGCTTGGCCTGACTTATTCATGGTGTTCTTACAAATTTTTTTTGAGTTTCTATCTAGCCCGCAGTATATCAGGTCCAACAAAACAACTGGGAGCAGAAAATTCTACCGAATTTCGCAGCGAAAAACTAAACCCACTGGGCTGCTATAGGGAACAAAACTGCAAAAAAGGATTCGGATAAAAAAACCCAGGAATAGCAGTATAGGCTTTTGAAGTGAAACTGGATTTGGAGCTGCCCAAGAAAAATGGCGTGGCTATAATGCCAGCCCTAACATCTCATCATCCTCAAACAATCAGAAACCAACACATCAGAGATCACCAAAGAGAAAATCCATGGACCACATCCGTTCCATTTTTTGCAAAAGCTGATTTTTTTTTTTACAAGTTCTCGATTACACCAGTTCAAAACACACGCAGTCACTTACAAACAGGAAAAATGAAATATTTAGTGAATATGAAACATAAAGGGAAGGAAAATAATGAAACAGTAAAACTTCACAAGCAAGATCTTCAAGAATCATTGTTCGAAAAGATTCTAGAATTTTGAACAAGAAGACTAACTTACAATGATGGTGCTTTCTCTTGGTGAAGATGATGATGGTCAGGAGGTTTAGCAACTCTGTGACAGCCCCACCTTCCCCTAAGGCGAACCAAAGAGGTTAGCGGACTGCCTGCCCAGCTCTCGCCAGGACTAACGGTGCAGTTTAGAGCGATCTATTTTGTTCCGGAACTTATAACGCACGTAAAGAAGGCAGAAGGGCACAATAACCCAAAATAAAAAAATGAAATTCGGAGTCGGCCATGAATAGTAACCGACCCGTCAGAACCCAACCAAATATCAAGTAAACATTCACATATGGAATTTGAGCAATTACAACCCAAAGTAGCATACAAAAGTTTTCAAAAGTGAATATATACACGGTTTGCCAAATTGAAAGTGAAATCGGCCCTAAAGATACATTTAGGGTTTCCCTTCATATACAATACAAAAGAAATATACATCTAGTTCATTTGGCAACCATCTATCAAGATTCATTCCAAAAGGAGTCATATTCCTGTAAGGAAAACAAAAGAATGGTGTGAGCTAATTGCCCAGTGAGATACTATCACTTACGCACCCAAGTGCATATAAGCATCAAGCTTTCATTCAATTTAGTAAAAATAAGCAAAGGCACACTTCAAATATGGTGATAAAAGGATACAGATGGCTCTCAAGAGCCCTTTCCTCGTTTGCATTTCTTGATCGGACGTCATTGACCCTCCGTCAATGTTCAAAAGTAACCAACCGTAGACTCCACTTTACCTCCACTCCTTCCACCTAACATCCCCCTACCGGGCCCGAACTCCAAACACTTGCACTTTGGTATTACTCGAGTATACCGGAATCGAGAGTCTCGTATACTACAAGATTCCATATAACTTTACCCAAGGTTCATTAATTGGCACGACCAAACCCTCGCCGGCTCGATTCAATCAACTACCAATGGGGTTGAGCTCATTGATAACATTTGTAGTCGTTGGATACTCGTCCAATCGACACCAAGTCGAGTACTTTCATTTCATGTAACATTTCATGTAACATTCCAATAACATGACAACAATGATATAAGGCATATAAGTGAGAGTGATAAAGTACACTTTCACTGCAATCAAGTCACATTCAATTCACTTCAAGCAATTTACATTCAAAGCCATATAGTAACACACAAGTGAGTAGTACACTCACCAGGTTCAGTGCAGATACCTCCCAAAAGAGAGCTTTAATCACCAATAAACCCTAAAATAATCCAAGGAAAACAATTGAAGGTTCCACTTTCAAAATTGAGTATACAGAATGCACATGTGAGGCTCGACTACCAGTCATATGCCTCGCCAAATTTACTAAAGCAAGGGTGCAAAACATGATTTTTGGTAACGAAAAGGTAACATGAAGACTTAGGCTCAAACAACCCAAAAGCCCTTCACTCAAAACACAAGTAAATCCAACTAGCCTTCAAGTAAATCCAACCCAGAAAAATAGTTTTGACGTCATTTTGCGGTAATGGTACCAAAGGCGTTATAATTGTCGGATGAAGGTTCAAGACCCACCATTTCGAAGCTAAGAGACAGGTCTACAATATTCAGAAGGTCACTCAACCCAGTTTCGAGTGTAACCAGGTCAAAAATGCAAGAAACTACACCAGAACCGGAAAAACAGATTCACAGATCGCATTGTAGCGGAAACATCATAAATCAGGCTATCCAAGTCCAAATCCAGAAATTCCAAAACCAGCTGAAAGCTAAGAAACAGGGCTAAATTTCATCAGAAGGCCTCAACAACCAATTCGGAAGCAATTCCAGTCAAAACAACCAATTACAGGCGCAATTCTTACATTCGGGTAAAACCAGAACAGCAATAGTAATTTCGACTTTTCTCATTCTACACTACTCCGATTGACCTGAAATTTTGTAGGCACCTCTAAAATGTCATTCCCTACAACTTGCATGTTTGAAGCCAAGGCCAATTCGGCCTCTAACTAGGAGCTAAAAATTCGGACAGAATGTTCCTTCACAAAACCTAATTTTCTGAAATTTCTTCCAAACCAGAAATTGATTGCAATTGACCACTTTTTCCACCTCATAGAGTCCTTAAACATCATTTCCAAACATCATATATAACCACACAACCATGTTCATATAAAAACAGAAAAATCCCCAAAAATTATAAAACTTCATCAAGTCAACCACAACTCAAGATATAATCCATCAAACCATCTCTTTAGCAATCACAAGTCACTAATTTAGCATAATCAAGAACAAAGAAAGGATTGCTAGACATGAACCTTGAAATATCAAGAAAGTTGATGGCTTAGTCCTTTGCCTTCTCTAATCACTCCACCACTACCTTCAATCTTCCTAAACAAGTGACTTTTGTGGAGGAATTTGAAAGTTTAACGGTTGATTCACAAGATTGAGCAAGAAATGGAGTTGGAGTTGAAGGCTTTCTTCTTGTATTTTTGCTCCAAGAGGTTCGGCCAAGACAAGCTTAAAATGGAGAGAAATTGGTCAATTTTTGAGGTTTAGTAAAGGTGATGCAAATTAGTCAAAGTCCAACTTTGAATAAGAAGGTGACACATGTCACCTTTTTGATTTAAAACTTATCTTTTTGTCTCTCCAATACAAATATCTTAACACTTTGTAAAATAATATCACTTAATACAAAATTCCAACAAGTTGTCAAAAATATAATACATTTACCGCACTTGCGGGTCCCACGTTCAAAATACGCTCTTAATTTCTCAAAAACTAACCGATACCAGAAAAATCATTTTAAAACTATCTTTGCTCATAAACTTTATCTGGGGAATTTTTCTAATCAAGAAAATGTAGAAAAGGTGGGCGATTAAAAAAATAAACCCTAGAAAATTAGAAAATTTCCGGGTTCTCAAACTCATTTTTTTTTTCCGGGGCGTCACAAACTCCGGTGGCTCCTTTGTTGACTCTTCTTCCTTAGCCAACACTGTAGTCCTCGGTTTTCTCTCTCATTTTCTCAGTTTCCTTCCTCTAGACGAAACCTCACTTCACCTTGCCTTCCCTCAGTTTTCCTCGCTTGGTTCCTCCTCCTGTTCAGCCGAACGCCACCTTCAATCTCCTATCTCTCTCGCTCTTTCTGGCTTCCCTTTTTCTTCCTCAGCCATTGTTCCCAAAACCTTCTCAAGCTCTCTCCTAATACCCTAGCCGTCTGCCCTCTTGTTTCATCCGCCTTTGTTGGTTTTCCTTTCTTCCGTCACACACACCCTTCTTCCTCTGTTTCTCTCAGGTCCCCCAGCTCTCCTCTAGATCCACTTTTTCTTTTCCTGCCGTCACCCTTTTTCTATCCCCCTCTATCTTTCAGCCCTCATACTCTACCCTTCTCATTTCAAGGCTTCTTATAAGCACCTGAAACCTAGTATCCACGGTGCACAGCTGCTGCGTTTTCCTTCTGCTAATTTCTACACCATTGGATGGCCTCTGTTCCTTATGAGATTGAGGTTCAAGATAAAGGCCAGATGGCCTTGTACTATGCCAATCTGATGGAGTAGAAAAATGGGCAAAAATGCCCGGAAAACAAACTGGAAAAATGGAGCTGCATTTTTGTTTTCTGCATTCTGTTAGTACGCTACTATTTAGGAAGTTTAGCTTTTTTTTAAAATTTAATTTAAATGAACAACAAAAGTTTATAGATTGAATCTAAAGAATTAAAGTGTATTTTTGTGAGTAATTTTGGTGTCTACAGTTTGCCCCTCTTTGTCTGAGTTTCGAAGAAACTTGAGACAAAGACGTGGACACCAAATACTTACCTACAGTTATTGTGAGAACCCTGAAAATAGATATATAAGCCAGTGCATATTTCTTTTGCATTTCTTTTATTCCTTAATAATTTCTAGCATTACTTTTACTTGTTCGCAATTAAGTACGTAAAAATAGGTTTATGTGAAAAATAATATAATTTTCCTAAGTTATGAAGTTTCTTGGTTTTGTTAGACTAAATTAATATCTTTAGGGTTAGATTAAATTTTTCACCTTAACATAAAATGTTAGAATACTTAAATTCCTTTATACTAAATTAATGATACTTGAGTCGATAGCCTTACTATCTTAAAATAAATTATTTAAACTCCAATGATTAATTCCAATTAGTTGCTAATGTTAAATTCTAATAAGAATTTCCGCGTCAAGATAAAAACCAATGAATTTTAGATAAATATGATACTAATATACTAAACATACTTAAGGCATAAAAATTTCGATAAATATATCCTTATCTTTCCTTGTTTTCACAATAAGTGCGTAAAAATAATTTTTATGTGCAAATTGACACTCTTGGACTAAATTATTATTTCACTTCACTTTATACTACTAAATCGATAAATTTCGAATTAGACTAACTCTATTTCTTGAGAGATAATAATTAGAAATTCTAATAACTAATTTAATCGCTAAATAATATAGGAACCTTAATATTAAAGTTTAATCGATAAATATTCGATAAAAATGGTTTAGGTATATTAGGGTATTATTAGGCGTTCAAATCACACGTGGAGATAATTTTTGGAATTAAGTTGAGGTTAGGAAGCAAAGTGAAAAGACTAAAATGCCCTTACATTTCCATGCAAACCAAACAAATCCTCTGACCGCAAATTCCAATCACCGCAACTATTGGCCAATCACATTTTATCCAATTCGATACGCAACCGATTCGCACACACGCAACCTCTGCTCCTAAACCACGGCACCTTATACCATTCTTTCCAATTCATATCACAAACCGCAAACCATTTCCTTTCTTTCTTAATACCGAGATACCGCCTCTTCACCATCTCATTTCCTTTGGAAAACTTCACCCCAGCCACTACACTTCCTCTCCACAACCACCTCTCATCTCTTCCTCTACCTTGGACCGAGAGTAAAGGAGAGAGAGTTACCTCGTGAGCTGCATCCGTGAGCAAGGGAGGAGGGAACGCAAGCTACCATTTCTTTCTTTCTGTTCGGACCGTAAGCTGAGGGAAGATACCAGGAAGCATCGCACCTTTTCCTCTACTAGCTGTGGCCATTTCCAACTCCAATCAACCGCACTCAACCTCACCACAATACCACTCCAGCCGCAACTCGGGAACCAGGACCAACCGACCTGCACTTGAAGCCGAGAGCAAGGAAAGAAAATTCTGGAATTTTCGTGTGTGAGATTAGCTGGTATCTGAGGTAATTTCTGGACTAATTAGGTTGATTACCAGTAGAGGAAGCTATATCTGAGCTTGCATGTATGGATTGCTCAGTCGGTGGATGAAATCAAGTCATTAGAAAATTCTGTTTTGGTTAAAAGTTTCTGCCGAGGAGCTGATTTGGAAATGTAGTTTTATTTCTGACTTCCTGCGATAATCTGAGCTCAACTAAGTGTTTAACCAACTAATAACAAGAAGGTTGAGCCATCTAAGAACATGCATGTGGATGATAGGCAGCCGGATGAGAGTTTTAAGAAAAGAATTTCTGTTAAGTGCAAGTTTTGGAGCTGCCGAGAGCTTAGCTTGATTTTTGCAGCCTGATTTGGTTTAATGTTGTTGTTTGAGCTTATAACCATAATTAGATAGTTAATAACAAGTTAATTAGGCTCTGCATGTAGCTAATTAGTTACTTTAAACCAGAAAAAAAATAATATAAAATCAAAATCAAAATGAAATCTGCCCCATGCATGTTCATCCGAGCCAAGCTGGAATAATTTTAGAAACTTTTGATGTTAATGGCTGTTGTTTGAACTTGATTTCTGAACTGGAAATGTTTATTTTCTAGCTAAGTAATTGCATGAGGAAGTTGAGAGTTTAAAAGCATGTTTAAACCCAGAAAATAAAATGAAAACAGAACGTCTCTTCATGGATGTTCATCCGTGGCTGATGGACAGATTTCTGGATTTTTCTGGATGATTTTAGTTGCTGTATGAATCTGGTTTTGAAGTGGAATTTTTTAATAGCTAGCTAAGTGTTTACATGCCAAATTTGAGTACCTAACACCATGTTTAAACCAAAGGAAAATTTGATCTAAAGTATATTAGTTGCTGGAAAATTTCGGAAGCCGCAAGGTTGAACCAGAAATTTCAGTTTGTCTTTGGAAAGTTTAATTGGTTTCTGGAAATTTATTTTATTTTTCCCTTGGAATATAATGGTTTAGAAATACAAAAGAGTTGTAAGTTTTAAGTTGTGTAAGTTGTTTAGCAATGAAATAATTGGTATGTTGGAAGATGGAACCAAAAATGTTGGTATATAAATGTTGGAATTTCTTTTATGATAGCCAAAGGTTGAGTTGGAATCTCAGCTTGATTTTTAAATTTTTCTTTGAAACATGATGGATGGAATGCCTGGAATATGTTGTTTTGGAATTTTATAAGAAATGTATGGATGGTTTGAATAAAAACATTAAGGTATTAAAAGTGAAAAAGGAGTTTTTCACAAGTGAAAAATGAAATTTCAGATTTTCGGATGTCCCTGACCAGTCTCAGTAAAATGTTTATATCTTGGTGTAGGAAAATCCGTTTAAGGTGCCATCAGTGGCATTTGAAACTAGAATCATAGACCTTTGTTCTGTAGAAATTTCATATTTTTCCTCCATGTGTACTGCTGTCTGTGAATCCTCAAAGTAGACTGTTCTGTATTAATGTCCTGTTTCTTCATGAAACTGAATTTTTACTTGGATTGAACTTTTAGCTTATTTGTGGTTTGAATCCCTGATTGAATTGTGGTTGGAAGTGTTTGATGTTGTCAAGGGCTAATGATTGATGAAGCCCTTGGCCATTTAAATGATGTTATAAATATTAAAGAGTGATGGATTTTAATTGCTGGGATTTCTTGGAGGCCTTACCTTCATTTTTGATTTATTCAAGATGTAATATAAACTTGCCAAAAACCAAGTGCTAATGATTGATGAAGCCTTGGCCATTTATTTTATTCTTGATTTGATATGAATCTATTGAAACCTAGGGCTAATGATTGACGAAGCCCTAGTGAGATTTCTATTGGAAATGTTGGTTTGTTATATTGATGGATCTAACTTATTACGTGCTTACAAATCGGAATCGTAGGAAATCCGTTTTGGTCCTGTGAACTTGAGAAAAGTTCTAAAACGATCTATTTACATATATCTTCACTCTTGTAGAGTACGGTAAAAATCTAGCACTGTATGTTAAAGTTAGAAACGTCGTGTAGGGATTTTCTAAACCTTGCCAACTCGATATTTCTTCCTTTAAGTTCAAACTAGCCTTATTACCTTTGGAAAATGATTTCCCTAGTTTCTAAAACTCTAGCCTTGTTTTACTCCTTTTCTTTCCTCTAAGAATTGTTCTTGGCTAGTTAACTGTAGCAAAAGTTCCAAAATACGAGTTTTAATAATTTTAGTTAAAAAGCATAGAAACTTGCTCGGCAAGAAACCTTATTTTTAGGTAAAATAGTTTTTAGTGATAATTTTTGCAAGAACCATAGCTTTAAAGAAATTTTCAAATATATCTTCCTAACTTTGACGTTAAGAGGTTTGTCGACTTATTTCAAGAAAACAATACTAGTTACCCTTTTATAAGGAAAAGTATCTCAAGGAAAACTATAGGAAACATTTCTTCTACTTTTGTCAAATTGCAACCTAAAGAGATTCTTGATTTTTCTAAGGGAAAGTAAACTAGTAGTATATTAGATATACCTCGATGTGTATAAGCTTAAAAACTAAATAGAAATTTATAGTTTCAAATTTTGGTTTTTAGGATATTGCAAGGACGCGGATTTCGATTCCCAACTTGATATCTGAACTCCACTCTTGGTGAGTGTCCCTGCCTGTTCTATGCTTACCTAGTTAAAGTGCTTTCTTGACTCGATATGTGATAATTTGCAAAACTGGTTTTTGACCCATCGAAGTGAGCTGTGTGTACTTTATCGCACTAGCCGTTCGAGTGGTGACTTGTGTAAAACATTTTTCTCATGAATCCTTGAATCTAAATGTGTAGACACCAAATTTTGAATAATTGTATGTATCATCTATTTCATGATTTTCATTTTTAGATTGCTTGCATTTTAGTTCGTCATTGTGTGTTTTGCACTATTAGTTGTTATGATATTTTAATTTTATTCATTTTCGCCCTTTAAGTTGACCTATTTCATTTGCTATTTATTCTTATTTACTTTTAGTTTTAGTTTTTAGTTTTAGCTTTAGTTTAAGATTAGCATAGAGTTTTTTAGAAAAAAAAAAAGAAAGGAAAACATCAAAAATATGTTTTAGTCTTTTTGTTTTTATTCAATGCTTTCTCGAAGGAAAAATGAAAATGAAAAATTATAAAAAAAAAAAGAGAAAAGAGAAAATTAAAGAAAAAGAGGAAAAAGAAGAATTCAGCTTTTTGGCATTTTATTTTATTAAGTTATTTTTTTTAAAAAAAAAAAGGTGAAAAATGAGAAAAATGAAAAAATGGAAATTTGCATTTTTGTTGTTTTTAGTTTATTTTTATCTAATGTTAATTAAGTTGTTTTCATCATTAATTATTATTGTTTTATTATTATCATTTTTGTTGTTTAATTAATTAATTAGTTAAAAAAAAAAAACCGCATCATGCACGCTGCAATTTTTTGCAGCGTGCCAAGCATAATTTCAGCAGCACCATCGAAGGGCTGGATGGAAGGCAAGGACAAACCCCTCATCAGCACCCTTCGTATGAGGGTTTAGGAACCTAGGAGTTCCATATAAAAGGCAACAGAGAGAGCAGCAGCCGACAGGGTTTTAGAGAGAAAGGAACGGCTGAAAATCTAGGGGAAAAAAAACAGAAAAAAGAGAGAGAGGGAGAGATTAAGGGGGGAGCGAGAGAGAGATTCTGGTTGATGGCGTAGGAAAAGAAGAAAGCTACGGAGAGAGGTTTTGAGTGGACAGCTAACAGAAAGCAGGAGAGAAAGAGAGAGAGCTCGAGAGGAGGAAAGAACGACCGATGAAAGCAAAGCTGGTTGACATCTGGAGGAGAATCTGGAAGGCTATGATCTGAGGAGAAGAAACCAAGCAAGAGGAAACTAAGAAAGGAGGGGCGACTTCATCAACGAAAGAGTTCCTGCATCAAGCAATTCTTGGGTTTTCATTTTTCAGAAGCAACGTGTGAGGTAAACCCGTTCTGTTTCTTATCATTTCAGCATAATCCTGTGAAAGTTTGAGTGCATCGCGGCTGCTTCTTGTTTCTTTCCTTGTACATGCATCTGTTAGTTTATTTGTCTATGGTTCCTGATACTTTCGAGAAATTTGTGAGCATTTGAAAGCTTTATGGCAATTGGATGTTCAATGATTAGATGATTTGGCTAGAAAGGCAGTAACTTTCAATGAATCTAATTTCAATCTGTCGCAAGTTTCTTCCTTTTCTGCATCTTCCTTGATTAATGACATGTTTGAATCTTCGGGAAATGGATGATGTTGTTTGAGTGATGTGACCACAAATGGGCTGAAACCATTTTTCTTTCCTCTTGCTCTGTCTCTCTCTTACATAGTATCTTGGCTGTGTATTCTTAAGGTCTAGTATGAGCTTGGATTTTAAATCTCTCTCCTTGTTAAAGTTTTGTTAGCCGTACCAGGTTGCTGGAATTCCTCATGCTCTAATTGTCTGTCGAGAGTTTCTTTTTGTGGCAGAAATGTCTTAGTACTAAAGTTGTTCAGATTTTGCTTAGTTGTTGTTCGACCATCTTGGTGTTTGAGTCTACGGGTGTCATGTTACAAAATGGGAGGATTGTATGATAATTGTATGTGGATGTGTTTATGTTTGAAAAGCTGGTTTTAAAGTGCCGAACCTTTCATATAGGATTTTTCAGCATTGGCATGATTGTTCTTCTATGGTTGGATTGTTTTGAATGTTAAACTTGTGTGTCATGATGCTAAATTAGTTTTCTTGGGGGTTTGGTTGGAGGGCTGTGAAAAAATTGGTGTTGAGTTCGATATCCATTTGCATGAAATAAAAATGGCCGCAAGATTGAAAAACACAGCAGGTTTCTTTTTTTTCAGTAACAGCAACTTAGGGAGATCAAGTTGTGTGTTGTGTTGCTTGACTCAAAGTTTGGGTATTGTTTGATAGAATGTGTCCAAAGGTTGCGTTAGTTCTTTGCCTAAATCTGGTCGAAGATGAAATTGCAGTAATCTTTGAGTTGGTTTGCAAACAGGAGTGCAGCAACTTTTATTTTTGGCAGGAGCTCTTTGTTACATAAGTTTGCAAGAAATTCTTTTAAGAGCTACTTTGATTAGGTGATGTTTAAGCATGCTTTAATTAGAGTTAGTTTAACGTTTGGTTAGCCAAAGTTTCATGGATGAAGCTGCGGATGAGCTAGCTTAGCTGCCGAAATCTTCTTGTTGTTGCAGAAGCTGAATTGTCTCGTATGCATGCATGGAAGTCTTTTCAAAAATTGCCTTTTAACCCCCTCAAGTTCTTTTTGTTGCACTATGGCCCAAGAAATTGAAAAGATTAATCAATTTGGTCCTTCAAATTTTCTTTAATGTTCAAATTGGAATTCCATTTGATGAGTATGGACTTGTTTGATTATTTGAAGAACTTAATGGTTAAATTTTATAGCCACTAGTGGTTCCTTAAGTTTTGTTTTTGAAGAATTTGTGTTGTTTGATTTACTATTAAATTGGTGCATTAATCCTCTGTTTAATGGTTTTAGCCCAAATTAGAACCTTTTCCATTTACTAGCTTCACAAGCGGGGGAAGGTATAACTTTCTTTTATCCTTTTTACCTCTCTCCTACGTGCTCCTACGTGTTACATGAATATGCATGTCTACTTTGCTTTCTTAATTCCTTGCATTTATTTCATTTACTTTTATTTTTGTTTAAGTTATTCATTATGGGGTATGTGTACACCTCTTGGCTTGTAATAGATAGGGCTTGGTGAGCAATTTGGTCCATTTTCCCCTTCCCCTTTTGTTTTAGTTAGCAAATGTAAATAGGTTCATTAGTTTAGATGTTTGCTTTTGTTGCTATGTGTTTAATGCTTTATTAGGATTTTGCATCTAGTCAAGCATGCTAAGTGTTATGTGCTACGTGTTTATAAGTGATTCGCATGTCTACTCGCTTTTTATAGTGTGGATGAATGGAATGGATGAATGTACGTCACCACACTAGTCCAACGCTAGTTGTGGCTTCTTTTATCGTTTCCACTAGTCCAACGCTAGTCGGAATTCATAGGAGGGGCTAGTCCAATGCTAGACCCAATAGGTTTTTTTTTTTTTTTTCCTTTTTCATGAAGTGCATGATCACCACATATCACGCATTTTTCCTTAGTTTATCATTTGGTATGTTCCTCAAACCCCTTCCCCTTCACTTTAGGACTTGCATCTCATGCTAGTTAGGGTTCATTTGCGTGAAAATCCCCTCTTGATAAGGGAAACGAGCGAGTGTGGCTACTCGATAGCCTTAGCACGCTAGTTTCGCCTTCTAATCAAAGGGAAAATAGAAGTCGAAAAGTTAGGAGTCAACCCCCCGTACCCGACTTGTTGCATTCCTCTAGGGTCATACTTTCATTTTTATCATCTACATACTCTTTTAACCACATTTTTTCACATTTCTCAAAACCATACTTTCTCACTATATTTTTCCTATCACGCGTTCATTTTCACCTCATAAATGGAATTCCACTTTACTTTATATATCTATTATTCTATTTTCACACACTTGCACACAAAAAACACTTGAATTTTATACAATTTCACACATGCACCTTTTTTATACATTCGCACACTTGCACTTACATTTTTTGCATCTTTCATACACTTTCACACTTGCACACTTGAATTTGAACTCTCATTTGCATTAATCGACCTCTATGAGGTTTTCCTTTGTTGGCCGCCACAATTCATGTGGTTTGGGACCAAAAGCCTCACAAGAGACATCGTAGAATTTAGGATTGCATTTTCCTTTCCGTTTTGCATTCATATAGTCATATCCAACGTGCGAACATACATTGGGTAGAAAATTAGGAAAGGTAAGGTTAAGTCGCGCAACTAGCCTTGGCTAGGTCAAAGGGGTGCCTTGGATTCTATCCTTGCCTTCCCCTTTGTCAAACGTGACTCCCGAACCTTTTTCTTTGGCTTACGTGGACTAGGAGTCGTTTTTAAAAGGGTTTTACTACTTTGTCTTTAAAAATTTATTTTTAGGTGACTTGGTACACCTTAATCATTACCAAGTGGCGACTCCAATTTCTCATTCAAAAACCCTTTTAAAAACTATTTTTTGGGTCAAATCGTCGCTTTTTCAAGTCCCATATTAGACCCATATCTTTTTCAACTCACAAAAATCATTTTCCAATCAAAATTGAATCAAAAACATCTTTCTCAAACCATTATTTTTATTTATCAAAAAATGGGGCGCGACAGTTGGCGACTCCACTGGGGACTTCCTAAGTGGGTCCAAGCATTTTTTACTTAACCATTCGTTTCCTCTTTCTACCCTTTCTATGCATGGCATGTGGATATTAGGATTGCATTTTTCATTTTTAGGACCTTTTGTCTTATATACGTAATCAAACCAATCCCTCGACTCACGAATGTATGTTTGAATGAATGTTTACTTTTTATCTCGCGCTTGCATTGCATTTTTGGGAGGTATGGGTCACCCTAGAGCCTCGCGTTGGTTCTTGACCCTTCCCCTCCAAACGAGCACTAGCATACGAGCATACGCTTTACTTCTTTTATCCCTTTTATTTTTCTTTAGTGGCTTGTCACGCCACTCCACCCTATTAGGATTAGGTGACTCACTTGGACATGTGATCACGACACGATGTGTGTGTAGCATGTTCCAATGGGTCACTCAATCTTCCGCTTAAAGCTATTGGTTGATAGCCTTTAGCTTTTGGTCGAAGATTGAGGTTTTGATAGATTCACTCAAACACGTAGCCGTGACACGATGTGTGCGTAGCGGTGTTTGGGGAATCGCTCGAGCCACCGACAAAGAACCTTGGGATTGATGACCCTTGGTTTCTAAGTCTGAAGGCTCGGGGGCCTATGACCTATCGAGTCTAGATGCATTAGTAAGCCAAGCCTCATGCATCCATATTAGAATTGCCTAGGGTAGAGTCAGCCATTATCCTGAACTAGGGACACTATTCACGAGGGGAGGGGTCCCAACCCTCTTTTCTTATTTATCTTTATTGCCTTTTATATTATCTATTTGTCCAAATGTGTTATGTGATTATGTGTTGAGCTCACGTTTCCTTGTTTTTTGTCTTTGGCATTCACAAACATTAAGAAATAAGAGGTCTGGCATGACCTTCTTTTAGGACCTACCCTTGTAGATAGGCTATTGCACGTTTGACAAATTATGGTTTATTTTGTTCATAAATTCATAATGCCATACCGTTTTAGGCCTACCCTGGCAAATAAAGGGTTCCTTAGGTCACGTTTCATTTCAAATTGCATATTTTATTGTTTTAATAAAATGGCATCATGCATAAACCCTAGAAAGGGAACGCCACGTAGGGAATCCCGTTTTAGGAATAAAACCAACCCTTTTGTGTCCCATGGGTATTTAACCCTTCAAGGGACTGCACGTTTAAATTATCGCATAACTGGAGGAATGAGACTCGTAGGTAAGGTAATTGACAAACTACCTTCTTCATTATCAGATGGCTTGCCCTCGCCGCATCTACCAATTGTTAATACCGTCAACTGAGGTTCAACAATGGCCCACCTTCATGTTACCTAGTGAACTGAATCAAGTAGCCCAATTTTTAGGACCAATTGGAGACTTTAAGCAGATCAAATCCAACAATTATTTGGTAGAGGCTTTAGTTCATCTTTGGGACCCCGAGTGTACTGCTTTTAGAATAGGCAATAGGCAAATGACTATAACACTCGAAGAAGTAGCTGGCCTCCTTGGTTTACCCACACGAGGAACTGCCTTGGTGTTTCCATTTGCTTCCGACAAGGCCGAATTTTGTCAAATTATAGGATTGAAAGAGTCCGTGCTACGAGGGTCAGATCAGGGCGTCGCCGTGAATATTCTGTTTGAACGATTTGCGCCACGCGATGGATTCGAGAGGCATGTGACGGATTTTGTGTTCACTTCCAAAGCCGTATGGGAGCGCAAAAGGCTACTAGTATATGGGGTAGTTATGGCTGGGACCTATCTCTTTCCGCGAAAAGATCAAAAGATAGCCTTTAAATCAGCAAAAATTGTGAATGACCTTTTCTTAGGAATTCAGGGTAAGCAATGTTCCATAGTACCGACCATTCTCGCAGATATTTTCTTAGCTTGTACTGGTTGTCGAAAGGGAGAAAAGTTTTTCCATGGGGCGAACTTGGTTTTATACATATGGGCTACGGAACATTTTAAGAGACAAGCATCAGTTGCCGATAGTTTGCCGGTGGTTGGATATAATTGGGTAATCACACATCCCAAAAGAGTCAACGAGGGAGATCTACCTAAGAACGCATCCGAATGTGTGGATTACTTGGAAACATTGCAAGATTTCAACATTAGGTGGGTATTAGATTGGACAGACTGCTTTGAGCCGATACTTCGCACTAAGGAATCTGAACGTGTTCTCTTGCTGGGAACTCAAGGAATCATCTCTTATACCCCGAAAAGATTTCTCAGACAACTAGGTCGCATTCAGGGGCCGCCACCGATTTCCGAGTTTAGTGAAGTCACCATTTTCTTTGATCAGGGGGTATGCCCAAAAGAGATCCCTATGAAGAGCCAAATCACTGAATCTTGGAGAACAATATCCGACGATCGAAGCATTCGTTATCTTCCGGAGCTCAAACAGAAGGGGGTAATGACCGCACCATACGAGGATTGGTTGAAAGATTCCACCACGCAAGGGTTGCAACATGAACCGTATGAGGAAATTGAGAAGCTGAGAGCCATCGTTAAAGCCAAGGACATGGAGGTGGTACAGTTGAAGAAATCCATCGAAGTGCACAAAGGAAAGGCAGAAGAAAACAAGAGGTTATATGAGAAGGAGCGAGAAAGGCGCCAAGAGATGAAGCGGAAATGTGGGGAATTATATGATCAAGCCGAACGTGTCAAGATGCCATATGCTAGAGAAAGTAAAGACTCTGTACTAGATAGGCTTAGGAACTTTGGTGATCTTGTACGAAATCGCCTTCGCGATATGATGTAAACAGATGTATCTGGTTTCTGCAATGAAATGAATCTCTTCCCTCTTCACAAAGTGTTTGTCAAATAACAGGTTTGATTAATGGGTCTCATTCCGAAGGTGTTGCATCATGCTAGGCCTACCCTTGGCACAAAAAGGGTTCCCCAACTAGGACATGCATCCGAATTGTTCGAATAGCTACTAACTCATGTCTTTTTCTTTTTCTTTTTCTCTTTTGAATAAATTGCAGAAATTCAGTAACGATTGGTTTATCTAAAGCAGTTTTTTGCATTCTCAGGTAAATTTTCAAAATAGCTTTTCGGAAAAGCCCCATTATTACGCGATCCCGAAGTAGAGCCCAAAGGAATCGTGTAGACATGAGTACTCAACCAGAATCGTCCGATAAGGCCGTTGCAACTACACAGCCGGAAGCCGCAAGTCCTGGGGTTCAGTTGACTGAATTACTCGCAAAATTTGGGGAAATGGCATCCGAAATGGCCGCTCAAAAGAGGTTAATCGACGAACTCGTTAGTAGCGGAGTGCAACCTGAGCCTGTGCCCGCCACACAACCACAATCTGAACCATTTGTTATTCCTCCCAGCCAGACCACGTTACCATTTGTTATTCCTTCAATGCAAACCACGTTTGAGGGAATTGTCAACCCGCAATATGCTTATACTCAAAATCCTCCGTTCTATCCTCCTTATGGGCAAGGGTTTCAGCCTCAAATCGACCCAAACATGCACCCGAATCCACAAACTTTTTACCAGACTACCGCGGAGCCCGTGGTGCCGGAGCACACTTTTCAAAATAAGCCAGAAATGGGAGAGTCGTCTGCCCAGATTGATATGAAGCTACTTAAACGCTTGGATCGTTTTGATGAATTCATCCGGAAAAGCCAAGGTTTAAGCAAACAAGGGGTGTTGGATTATGATGATTTGTGCCTGTTTCCGAACGTGCAATTGCCGGTGGGGTTCAAGACCCCTAAATTCAACAAATATGATGGAACAAGCAACCCTAAAACGCACCTGCGCTTGTTTGCTAACAAGTTGGGCAAGCCAGTGGATGACGAGAATTTGCCGTTGAGATTATTTCCAGAAAGCTTAGAAGGGGATGCGCTTGACTGGTATTCCAACCTAAAGCCGGAGGAAGTGAAGACCTGGCTCGATCTGTCCAATGCCTTCATTAGACAATATGAGTATAACTGTGAGCTAGCGCCAACCCGGACTACTCTGGAAGGAACGAAAAGGCGACCATCTGAAGATCATAAGACATATGCCAAGAGATGGAGAAAGATAGCTGCGAAGGTGGAGCCACCGATGACTGAGGATGAAATTATTCGCACATTCATAAAGGCGCATGATCCTCCATATTTCGAAGAAATTTTCCGTATGACTGGTTGTTCTTTTGCTGCAATTGTGAATAAATTGGAAGAGTTTGACGACTTTGTGAGAGCCGGGAAGATTGTCAATGTCTCTGCCCTGAAATCTCAGTTGGATGCTTTACAAGGTCAAGGAAGCAATGTGAAAAAGCCGCCGTTCAAAAAGAAAGAGGGGGACGCAACATTTATTTGGAACCAAAACCCTTCGCCTAGACCCCGATACCAACACAGCCCAATCTACCAACCCCATTACCCTTACTACTCAAACCCACATCCCGTATATACCACCAACATCCACCACCCTCGACCTCGCCCAAGCTATCCTAACCCACCTTCAGCCCCTTTTCAAATTTCCCAACCAAATCCACCCCAAAACCGACCTCGCCTTCCATATAATCCAAGATTTCCTCCACCAAATAGACCTGTTTACAATCATCCTCCACCTCCTGAACCTTACAACCGACCCCCTAGCCGTACATTTACCAACCTAGGCAGGCCTCTGGATCAATTGTATGAACAATTGAAGGCCGCCGGGAAAATTGGTACGGTGCCCCCTCCTACCTACCCATATGGCATGCCCGCGTGGTATAATCCACAAGCTGTCTGTGCTTATCATTCTGGGGCCCCCGGACATGCCACCTTTGATTGCAAGGCGCTTAAACATAAAATCCAAGATATGGTTGAAGCCGGGGAGATTGTAATCCGAAAAAGGGAGGCACAAGGGCCGAACGTAAATCAAAACCCCTTGCCAGAGCACGTTGGGGTCATTCTGGACGATGCGGAGTACGAAGAACAAGTCAAAAAATTGGCGAGGGAAGCTGAAGTATTTGGGGTCACAGACCAACCATTCGTCATAGAATTACCATTCGGAGAAGATAACAAACCTTTTGTCTTGGATCTTACGCCAGCAGAAAGTGAAGCTTTGAAGCCGGTATTCATCGAATTCCCTGAGCAGGAGCCCGTTTTGAGTCTGCAACAAGTACCGTGGAATTACGATGAACCTACCATACAGATCGGGGAAAATTCAACTGCAAAGAAAGAGGTGTCAGTGGTTACCAGATCGGGGAAGACTGTAAGTCCATTTGAAACTACTATTCCGATTCAAGCTAATTCCGAGCCGCCCATTAAGCCAGCAATCACCGAGAAAGAAGCCGTGGATTTCCTTAAACGACTCCAGAGAAGTGAATACAACATAATCGAAAAGCTAAGCAAGTCACCTGCCCAGATAACCATGTTGGATTTACTTTTCTCTTCAGACATGCATAGGGATGTATTGATCGACGTATTAACTAAAGCTCAAATTCCGAGGGACATCTCTGTTGATAATTTTTCAAACGTGGTTGGGAGCGTATTATTCAACAAACAAATTGCTTTTTCTGACGATGAATTGCCGACAGAGGGCATTGGACATAATAGGGCGTTGTACATAACAGTGAGGTGCAACGGGAAAATGCTGCCGAAGGTGCTAATTGACAACGGGTCCGCGCTTAATATCTGTCCTTGGAGTACCTTGGAGAAGCTAGGATTGCAAGACATTAAGCTGAGGCCTTCAGGGACTATCGTTCGAGGGTTTGATGGAGCTCAAAGGGAGCCGATAGGAGAGGCAGATTTAGTAATCGAGATGGGGCCCGCCCAATTTCAAATAACTTGCCAAGTAATGCACTTCCCGAGCATTTACAATATTTTACTTGGAAGGCCATGGATTCACAAGTCTGGGGCTGTGCCATCTTCGTTGCATCAATTGCTGAAATTCGTAGTAAATGACAAGCTAATCACTATCTTTGCCGAAGAGGACTGCCTGGTAATCACCGATTCTGGATCTAAAGAGGAGGGAAGTCGAAGTGCCACCATGTCCCCTCATAGCACATCCGATATAGTCTCCGTAAGTTGGATCACAACGGAGGAACAAGCTCTCTCAAAAGCAAGTGTAATGATGGCTAAGGAAATGATTCGTGGAGGATACAAATTAGACAGAGGATTGGGGCGTGAACTGCAAGGGATCCTGAAGCCAGTGGAGATTATGGAAAAAAGGGATACATTCGGTTTGGGTTTCCAACCAACCGCCAAGGACATCAAAGAGATGAAGGAGCGCAAAAGAGCAGAGAAAGAGGGCAGGCAAAGGGTTTTTGATATTCCACCACTGCGGTATACTTTTCCACGACCAACAGAGGTTATCACATCAGAGGTTAATCCAGTTGAAGAAATTGAAGCTAGTTTGGCCCAATTGTTCGTAGGGGCAACATTTGAAGATAGTGTTCCAGGCGAAGCTGAATTTCCTGATATCCCCGAAGGATCAATTCCCAATTGGACAGCCGAGTCCCTGCCCGTTCGGAAGGAGTTTCGGTAAAATGAAAGGGGTTTATCATTCATATTCATGGAAAAAATACTTTTGCATCTGTAAATAGTTAATGAAAGCATCTTTACTTTTGACTAAAATTTGCACATATAGATATTGTTTCCGCTTGCTTTCTTTTGTTTTGCTTTCAATCAAAGGTTTTATGAAAATGCACAAGTTGTTCTTGGCATGTTGTGTTATTTATTCGCTTGTTTATATTCATATTGTTTGTTCATTTGTTTGTTGTATGCTTATTTGCTTATTGTCCCACATTCGTTAATTCTTTCAGATGGCCAAAAATAAAATTATTTGACCCTTTGGATATCACAGTTCTGGAATACGATAATGGCAATCTCTATATCACTCACGACTTGGAGGTCTGTGAATCCGAACTCCAAAGCGAGAGTGATAATGAGGAGGTATTCGATTCTTTTGCAAAGGACCTTGAACAATATGAGGAAAAACCAAAACCGAACCTGGAAGAGACAGAAAAGGTTAACATTGGCACTGAGGATGAAGTTAAGGAGGTGCAGATCAGTATTCACTTGAATGAAAGGCAGAAAAAGGAGATGCTTGAATTTTTGACTATGTTTCAAGATGTCTTTGCATGGTCCTATGATGATATGACTGGCATTTCAACTGACGTGGTAGTGCATAGGTTACCCACAGACCCTTCTTTTCCACCCGTAAAACAAAAACCCAGAAAATTCAAACCAGATATAAGCCTCAAAATAAAAGAGCAAATTGAAAAATAACTCAAAACCAACATTATCATTGTTTCCCATTACCCAATTTGGCTTTCAAATCCAGTCCCTGTTCCAAAAAAGAGTGGAGAGGTGCGAGTTTGTGTTGATTATAGAGACCTCAATAAAGCCAGTCCTAAAGATGATTTCCCTCTACCAAATATTCACATTCTCTTAGACAATACGGCCGGACATGAGATTGAAACCTTTTGCGATTGTTTTGCTGGCTACCACCAAATTTTGATGGCAGAGGAGGATAGGGAGAAGACTGCTTTCATTACCCCTTGGGGTACCTTTTGCTACCGAGTCATGCCTTTCGGTTTAAAGAATGCAGGGGCAACATATCAGAGGACCATGACAACCCTATTTCATGATATGATCCACCGGGAGATGGAGGTCTACGTGGATGATATTATAATCAAGTCTAAAAGGGCAGAGGACCACTTGGTTGATCTGAAGAAATTATTCGAGAGGTTACGGAAGTACAATTTGAAGCTAAATCCTGCAAAATGCGCCTTCGGAGCACCTGCGGGTAAGCTGTTGGGATTCATTGTTAGCAAGAAGGGCATAGAAATAGATCCGGCGAAAATCAAAGCAATTCGAGACATGCCAGTGCCAAAAACTCAGAAGGACGTGAAAAGCTTTTTAGGGAAGATCAATTTTATCGGGAGGTTCATTGGCCAACTAACTGCCACATGCGAGCCGTTGTTCAAATTATTGAGAAAGAACGTGCCGTTGTATTGGAATGAGGAGTGCCAACAGGCTTTTGACAAGATTAAAGATTATTTGTTGCATCCACCAGTCTTAGTGCCACCCAAACCGGGCCGACCTTTGATTATGTATTTATCTGTACTCGATGGAGCAGTAGGGTGTGTTCTAGGTCAGCACGATGACTCTGGAAGGAAGGAGCAAGCCATCTATTATCTAAGTAAAAAGTTCACGCAGTACGAGGCTAATTATTCATTCATTGAGAAAAGCTGCTGTGCATTGGCCTGGGCAGCCCAAAAGTTGAGACACTACCTGTTGAGCCATACCACTTATCTTATTTCCCGATCTGATCCTTTGAAGTATCTTTTGGAGAAGCCGATGTTGACTGGGCGTCTGGCGAAATGGCAGATAATTCTCTCAGAATTTGATATTGTTTTCACTTCACAGAAAGCTGTCAAGGGGCAAGCTATAGCTGATCATTTGGCGGAAAATCCAAGGGATGATGATTATCAACCACTCCGTACTTATTTCCCTGACGAGAGGGTCCTATTTGTAGGCGCTGCAGATGATATGAGTGAACAAAGTCCTGAATGGAGGCTTTTCTTCGATGGAGCTTCGAATTCTCTCGGAGCTGGAATTGGAGCTGTTTTGGTGTCACCCGAAGGGAAGCACTACCCTGCCGCTGCCAAATTGCAATTCGCTTGCACGAATAACATGGCTGAATATGAAGCCTGCATTTTTGGTCTCAAAATGGCGTTGGAAATGGAAATCAAGGAGTTGATAGCTTTTAGTGATTCAGATTTGCTCGTGCACCAAACTTTGAAGCAATGGATAACCAAAGATTCGAAAATTCTACCCTACCATTGTAGTCTGCTCACTTTGGCCAAGCAGTTTCAAAATTTGGAGTTTAGACATCTCCCGAGAGCCAAGAACGCATTCGCCGATGCTTTAGCCACCTTGGCTTCTATGATCCAATATCCAGATGAATTGAAGATCGAACCAATCCAAATTCAACTTCAAAACAAGCCAGCCCACTGCTGGGCTGCAGACGAGTCCTCGGATACTACTCCTTGGTTTAATGATCTTAAAGAGTTTCTCAAAACTGGGTCCTACCCTCAGCATGCTGGTATAAAAGACAAGAGTTTTCTGCGTAGAATGGCTTCAAAATTTTTCTTGAATGGAGAAGTGTTGTACAAAAGAACCTCAGATTTGAACCTTTTAAGGTGCATTGATGAAGGCGAAGCTCAATACATGATGAAAGAAGTGCATAGTGGCGTTTGTGGACCTCACATGAATGGCCATTTGCTAGCGAAGAAAATCATGAGAACCGGATACTTCTGGCTTACTATGGAGCATGATTGTATAGACTTTGTCCGGAGATGTATAAAATGCCAAATGCACGGTGACATTATACGCGCTCCACCCACTGAGTTGCATAGCATGACCGCCCCGTGGCCCTGTTCAATGTGGGGTATGGACGTGATTGGTACAATCGATCCTCCTGCTTCAAATGGACATCGATTTATATTGGTGGCGATCGAGTACTTTACCAAATGGGTTGAAGCGGAGTCATTCAAACATGTCACGAAGAAGGTAGTAGCCAATTTCTTGAGAGATCACATCATCTGTCGATTTGGAGTACCCGAAACACTTATCACGGACAATGCCAAGAATCTAAACAATGACATGGTAGATGGATTATGTGAGCAGTTCAAAATCAAACACCGCAATTCTGCCATTTATAGGCCTCAGATGAATGGAGCTGTAGAAGCCGCAAATAAGAATTTGAAGAAAATTATTCGCAAAATGATAGAAAAGCATCGCGATTGGCATGAAAAGTTGCCTTATGCATTGATGGCGTACCGGACTTCTATTCGGACATCGACTGGGGCAACGCCATATTCACTTATGTATGGGATGGAAGCCGTATTACCAGCTGAGGTTGAAATTCCGTCGCTACGAATCCTTATGGAAGCTAAATTGGAGGAGGCCGATTGGATCAAGCAGCGCCATGAGCAATTGACTTTGATAGATGAAAAGCGATTCAACGCCATCTGTCATGGTCAGTGCTATCAGAAACGTGTGGCCCGGGCTTATAACAAAAAGGTCCATCAGCGGACAGGTGATAAGGTACTGAAGCGGATTCTGTCAATGCAAGATGAAGCTAAAGGCAAATTTGCTCCAAATTGGCAAGGGCCGTTCATTGTCCAAAAGGTATTACCTGGCGGAGCGCTCATCTTGGCGGAAATGGATGGACGGGCATTCCCTCAACCCATCAACTCAGATATGTGCAAAAAGTTTTTCATTTGATCATGCAAATTTTCTTTAAGAAATTCATGCAAATGGCGAAATGCAAGTCAGGCCATCTTCTTTTACACTAAAAACATTTTATCTCTACTTGTCCCCTTTGAGCCATCAGAATTGACAAATTTCGTTTGATAACCCTTGAGAATGGCAAACCCCACACTGGAGCAAATTTATTTCGAAAAAAAAAAAGGGGGAAGAGAAAACCCTACACTGGGGCAAATTTAGTTTTCAAAGAAAAATGCAAAAGTGATGAAAAAATGCAAAGAGAGAAAATTCGATCAAACTGGGGCAAATTTTCCTCAGTTTTGGAGTTGTTTTCAAAAAAGTGCAATCTCAAGTTATTTCACATCTTATATCAAAATTTGCTTTCAAGCCTCAACTTTTCTTGAAAAACACCCCACCTGACCTCATTATAAAAGCCCAAAGTCCTGGCTTTCGTCACTTGCTGCATTTCTATTAGAAAATTTGTTAATCAACTGGCAGGTGATGTCCGTAATGTCTTCGCCTAATCTTATAAGGGAAGTACATTTTACTGATGCCAGAAATCTTTAATTCATGTTTCTGAGTCGATCATGGTCGAGATATTTCATCTTCTTTAGGTGAAAACCCGAAAGGGCGCCTCGAAAAAAAAAAAGCGAAAAAAAGAGAAAAAGAGAAAAGAGAAAAGAAAAACAAACAAAAACAAAAATAAAAAAGGGTGGGGGCAACCTTGGTGAAAACCCGAAAGGGCGCCAAGGTAGGTTTTCTTAACAGTCGAGCTCAAGAAGGAACAGCTGGTGACCTGGTTCATTAGGGTTTTCCTCATAATTGTGATACTTCTGCCAGTATCGGATTCCGAAGAGAAAATATCCAAAGTTTTGAATATGATATTCGTTGGCTAAACTTGTATTGTTCTTCACAAATATTCTTTTGCAAAATGTATCTTTATGAATCTCTTAGTTGTTCTCAATTATTTGTGTATAACTGTTTATGATTGTTTACATTTTTTTGCATGTTCATCTTTGCCTGACATAGGAAATAATCTTGCATATACATTGATTGTTATGTGATAAATTTTCACGCATCATTCTTTCACCATTGAATTCAAATGAATGATAAACCCTAAGGTTTGGGCAAAGATAAGGGATTCAATCATCAGCTACAGTGAGTAACATGCAACAAAGCTACCACCTGGATTGGGTGACGTGGTAAATCCGTATTTTATCAGTCTCAGAATTTGAAAGGTTTCAAGTTCGACTAAGGCAAACGTCGCAAAGCAGAAGTAAAAGCATCACAAGACTCATGTTTACACGATTCTCAAGGCAAACCGGATCAAATAATGGTGGCAAGTCCATTATTTCCTCTTTTCTTGCAGGAATGTTGCATTTACAAACAAAAGCAGCCGCTCTCTCTTTGGCGCCTAAATCAATGACAGACAAAGCTTCCCAGTAAGCAAGGATCGATGTTATTTGCAAAATTCGATCACAAGAAACAACATCAGCTCTCGCTTCAATCACAAAGATCCAAATTTCCTTCTTGGTGTAAAAGTTGAACTATTCTCAGGTAAAAAAAAAAAAAAAAAACTCAATTCATTGTTTAAACTTTCCCAGTGAAGTCCTTTTTTAAATTCTGTTCGGGTCAGTCCCGTTTAAATTCCTGTTCGGGTCAGTCCCGTTTAAATTCCTGTTCGGGTCAGTCCCGTTTAAATTCTGTTCGGGTCAGTCCCGTTTAAATTCTGTTCGGGCCAGTCCCGTTTAATTTCTGTTCGGGTTCCGTTTAAATTCTGTTCGGGTCAGTCCCGTTTAAATTCCTGTTCGGGTCAGTCCCGTTTAAATTCTGTTCGGGTCAGTCCCGTTTAAATTCTGTTCGGGTCAGTCCCGTTTAAAATTTCTGTTCGGGTCAGTCCCGTTTTCAATTCTGGTTCGGGTCAGTCCCGTTTTATTTTTCATGTTCGGGTCAGTCCCGTGTTATAATTCCTGTTCGTTGGAATCTTTTGCAGCCCAATAACACAGGTAAGTATTTGGTGTCTACTTCTTTGTCTCAAGTTTTTTCAAAACTCAGACAAAGAGGGGCAAACTGTAGACACCAAATTTTGAATAATTGTATGTATCATCTATTTCATGATTTTCATTTTTAGATTGCTTGCATTTTAGTTCGTCATTGTGTGTTTTGCACTATTAGTTGTTATGATATTTTAATTTTATTCATTTTCGCCCTTTAAGTTGACCTATTTCATTTGCTATTTATTCTTATTTACTTTTAGTTTTAGTTTTTAGTTTTAGCTTTAGTTTAAGATTAGCATAGAGTTTTTTAGAAAAAAAAAAAGAAAGGAAAACATCAAAAATATGTTTTAGTCTTTTTGTTTTTATTCAATGCTTTCTCGAAGGAAAAATGAAAATGAAAAATTATAAAAAAAAAGGAGAAAAGAGAAAATTAAAGAAAAAGAGGAAAAAGAAGAAAAATTCAAAAAAAATAGGCTTTAGTTGGATTGGAAAAATGAGAAAAAAGAGAAAAGGAAAATTTGTTCACAAAAATATGTTTATTTCTTTTAAATTCAGCTTTTTGGCATTTTATTTTATTAAGTTATTTTTTTTAAAAAAAAAAGGTGAAAAATGAGAAAAATGAAAAAATGGAAATTTGCATTTTTGTTGTTTTTAGTTTATTTTTATCTAATGTTAATTAAGTTGTTTTCATCATTAATTATTATTGTTTTATTATTATCATTTTTGTTGTTTAATTAATTAATTAGTTAAAAAAAAAAAAAAACCGCATCATGCACGCTGCAATTTTTTGCAGCGTGCCAAGCATAATTTCAGCAGCACCATCGAAGGGCTGGATGGAAGGCAAGGACAAACCCCTCATCAGCACCCTTCGTATGAGGGTTTAGGAACCTAGGAGTTCCATATAAAAGGCAACAGAGAGAGCAGCAGCCGACAGGGTTTTAGAGAGAAAGGAACGGCTGAAAATCTAGGGGAAAAAAAAATAGAAAAAAGAGAGAGAGGGAGAGATTAAGGGGGGAGCGAGAGAGAGATTCTGGTTGATGGCGTAGGAAAAGAAGAAAGCTACGGAGAGAGGTTTTGAGTGGACAGCTAACAGAAAGCAGGAGAGAAAGAGAGAGAGCTCGAGAGGAGGAAAGAACGACCGATGAAAGCAAAGCTGGTTGACATCTGGAGGAGAATCTGGAAGGCTATGATCTGAGGAGAAGAAACCAAGCAAGAGGAAACTAAGAAAGGAGGGGCGACTTCATCAACGAAAGAGTTCCTGCATCAAGCAATTCTTGGGTTTTCATTTTTCAGAAGCAACGTGTGAGGTAAACCCGTTCTGTTTCTTATCATTTCAGCATAATCCTGTGAAAGTTTGAGTGCATCGCGGCTGCTTCTTGTTTCTTTCCTTGTACATGCATCTGTTAGTTTATTTGTCTATGGTTCCTGATACTTTCGAGAAATTTGTGAGCATTTGAAAGCTTTATGGCAATTGGATGTTCAATGATTAGATGATTTGGCTAGAAAGGCAGTAACTTTCAATGAATCTAATTTCAATCTGTCGCAAGTTTCTTCCTTTTCTGCATCTTCCTTGATTAATGACATGTTTGAATCTTCGGGAAATGGATGATGTTGTTTGAGTGATGTGACCACAAATGGGCTGAAACCATTTTTCTTTCCTCTTGCTCTGTCTCTCTCTTACATAGTATCTTGGCTGTGTATTCTTAAGGTCTAGTATGAGCTTGGATTTTAAATCTCTCTCCTTGTTAAAGTTTTGTTAGCCGTACCAGGTTGCTGGAATTCCTCATGCTCTAATTGTCTGTCGAGAGTTTCTTTTTGTGGCAGAAATGTCTTAGTACTAAAGTTGTTCAGATTTTGCTTAGTTGTTGTTCGACCATCTTGGTGTTTGAGTCTACGGGTGTCATGTTACAAAATGGGAGGATTGTATGATAATTGTATGTGGATGTGTTTATGTTTGAAAAGCTGGTTTTAAAGTGCCGAACCTTTCATATAGGATTTTTCAGCATTGGCATGATTGTTCTTCTATGGTTGGATTGTTTTGAATGTTAAACTTGTGTGTCATGATGCTAAATTAGTTTTCTTGGGGGTTTGGTTGGAGGGCTGTGAAAAAATTGGTGTTGAGTTCGATATCCATTTGCATGAAATAAAAATGGCCGCAAGATTGAAAAACACAGCAGGTTTCTTTTTTTTCAGTAACAGCAACTTAGGGAGATCAAGTTGTGTGTTGTGTTGCTTGACTCAAAGTTTGGGTATTGTTTGATAGAATGTGTCCAAAGGTTGCGTTAGTTCTTTGCCTAAATCTGGTCGAAGATGAAATTGCAGTAATCTTTGAGTTGGTTTGCAAACAGGAGTGCAGCAACTTTTATTTTTGGCAGGAGCTCTTTGTTACATAAGTTTGCAAGAAATTCTTTTAAGAGCTACTTTGATTAGGTGATGTTTAAGCATGCTTTAATTAGAGTTAGTTTAACGTTTGGTTAGCCAAAGTTTCATGGATGAAGCTGCGGATGAGCTAGCTTAGCTGCCGAAATCTTCTTGTTGTTGCAGAAGCTGAATTGTCTCGTATGCATGCATGGAAGTCTTTTCAAAAATTGCCTTTTAACCCCCTCAAGTTCTTTTTGTTGCACTATGGCCCAAGAAATTGAAAAGATTAATCAATTTGGTCCTTCAAATTTTCTTTAATGTTCAAATTGGAATTCCATTTGATGAGTATGGACTTGTTTGATTATTTGAAGAACTTAATGGTTAAATTTTATAGCCACTAGTGGTTCCTTAAGTTTTGTTTTTGAAGAATTTGTGTTGTTTGATTTACTATTAAATTGGTGCATTAATCCTCTGTTTAATGGTTTTAGCCCAAATTAGAACCTTTTCCATTTACTAGCTTCACAAGCGGGGGAAGGTATAACTTTCTTTTATCCTTTTTACCTCTCTCCTACGTGCTCCTACGTGTTACATGAATATGCATGTCTACTTTGCTTTCTTAATTCCTTGCATTTATTTCATTTACTTTTATTTTTGTTTAAGTTATTCATTATGGGGTATGTGTACACCTCTTGGCTTGTAATAGATAGGGCTTGGTGAGCAATTTGGTCCATTTTCCCCTTCCCCTTTTGTTTTAGTTAGCAAATGTAAATAGGTTCATTAGTTTAGATGTTTGCTTTTGTTGCTATGTGTTTAATGCTTTATTAGGATTTTGCATCTAGTCAAGCATGCTAAGTGTTATGTGCTACGTGTTTATAAGTGATTCGCATGTCTACTCGCTTTTTATAGTGTGGATGAATGGAATGGATGAATGTACGTCACCACACTAGTCCAACGCTAGTTGTGGCTTCTTTTATCGTTTCCACTAGTCCAACGCTAGTCGGAATTCATAGGAGGGGCTAGTCCAATGCTAGACCCAATAGGTTTTTTTTTTTTTTTTCCCTTTTTCATGAAGTGCATGATCACCACATATCACGCATTTTTCCTTAGTTTATCATTTGGTATGTTCCTCAAACCCCTTCCCCTTCACTTTAGGACTTGCATCTCATGCTAGTTAGGGTTCATTTGCGTGAAAATCCCCTCTTGATAAGGGAAACGAGCGAGTGTGGCTACTTGATAGCCTTAGCACGCTAGTTTCGCCTTCTAATCAAAGGGAAAATAGAAGTCGAAAAGTTAGGAGTCAACCCCCCGTACCCGACTTGTTGCATTCCTCTAGGGTCGTACTTTCATTTTTATCATCTACATACTCTTTTAACCACATTTTTTCACATTTCTCAAAACCATACTTTCTCACTATATTTTTCCTATCACGCGTTCATTTTCACCTCATAAATGGAATTCCACTTTACTTTATATATCTATTATTCTATTTTCACACACTTGCACACAAAAAACACTTGAATTTTATACAATTTCACACATGCACCTTTTTTATACATTCGCACACTTGCACTTACATTTTTTGCATCTTTCATACACTTTCACACTTGCACACTTGAATTTGAACTCTCATTTGCATTAATCGACCTCTATGAGGTTTTCCTTTGTTGGCCGCCACAATTCATGTGGTTTGGGACCAAAAGCCTCACAAGAGACATCGTAGAATTTAGGATTGCATTTTCCTTTCCGTTTTGCATTCATATAGTCATATCCAACGTGCGAACATACATTGGGTAGAAAATTAGGAAAGGTAAGGTTAAGTCGCGCAACTAGCCTTGACTAGGTCAAAGGGGTGCCTTGGATTCTATCCTTGCCTTCCCCTTTGTCAAACGTGACTCCCGAACCTTTTTCTTTGGCTTACGTGGACTAGGAGTCGTTTTTAAAAGGGTTTTACTACTTTGTCTTTAAAAATTTATTTTTAGGTGACTTGGTACACCTTAATCATTACCAAGTGGCGACTCCAATTTCTCATTCAAAAACCCTTTTTAAAAACTATTTTTTTGGGGTCAAATCGTCGCTTTTTCAAGTCCCATATTGGACCCATATCTTTTTCAACTCACAAAAATCATTTTCCAATCAAAATTGAATCAAAAACATCTTTCTCAAACCATTTATTTATTTATCAAAAAATGGGGCGCGACATAAGTTGAGACTGAACAAGGAGATGAGATCTACTGGTATTATGATGAATTGACCTGGTTGAGTAACTAGTGATGTCCTTCCTTGTGAACTTAATGATTATTTTACATATATCTTGTGATTGGCCCTATAGGCATGTTTTAAACTTTTACGAATATTTGAACTTCTCTTATAAATAAGAATGAATATTGGTCGTGAAATGGGAGAGTAAATAGTTATGTTTTATGTGGCATAAAAGCTAATTCTCAGATTAGGTGTGAAGAGTAGAGGCTTTGGACCAAAGTTAAGTATATACAAACCTGCATGTCTGCTTATTTTCTTAAAAGCATTTTATTCTCAAAAGTGATTTGTGGGGTTAAATGATTTTTTCTTGATCAAACGTCCAAATAACAAATGTTAAACTTCTTATCAAAAGTCAAATGCATTTAGAAATTTTGACTATCAAGATCAGAACCAATTTCTTTTCTTCTTGTCTTCCATTCAAATAGCCATTTTATTTATATGTACATAGACCACAATTTTTCCAAATGTGTATTTGATATTCTGTTATTAGTTTAGTTACGAAAGGTACGTGGGAAAAAAAAAACTTTCCTCAAACGAATAAGATTTTCGGTTTGGGACAAAAGAACTGGGTTATTTCTAAAATTGTTAATTTTGAAAATCACATACTAGTAAATAATTTTGGACAATTGGAGTACGACAATTTGGTGAGTGAAGTCTTTTATAGAAAATATATCTTTGTATTTGAGTTTTGAACTACATAATTGAGTCATTTGATTTAGTCGAAAAAAAAAATATTGTTAAAGTTGAGCCTATAATGATGTTATAATTGTTGCAAGGGCCAATGGTAGATAGACTTTGACAAAGATGCTATCAATGGGAATTTAGAAGGAACCCACCCACGTAGTTACCCCTATTGACCATATGACTGATATCTTAGAACGGTTGGTGGAGTACCAAAGCTCTAGGCCAATCAACTAACCTAGGAACCAAAAGAGTTACGAAAATGGAATGACTGTGACAGCCCCACCTTCACCTTAGGCGAACCAAAGAGGTTAGCGGACTGCCTGCCCAGCTCTCGCCAGGACTAACGGTGCAGTATAAAGCGATCTATCACGTTTGAAACTTATAACGCGCGCAACAAGGCAAAAGGCCAAAATATCCCAAAATAAAAGAAACGAACTCCAGAGTCGGCCATGAATAGTAACCGACCCGTCCGAAACCCAACCAACCATCAAAAACATATACAACATAACATTAGCCATTTACAAGCCACAACGGCAAGCCAAAACCATTCACTAAGGAAGTACACATTCGATTTGCCTATCAAAAGGAAATGAACCCGTTATACATTAGTCAATTGACTATCCAATCCATTCTCAAAAGTAATTATCACCCTGTAAGGAAAACAAATAACACGGAATGAGCTAAAGCCCAGTGGTATACCACCCAATAAGCAATCAAAGTCATATAAGAATGAACTTTCATTTAAAGTGCACAAATAAGCAATGAAGCAAAACGGTAAAGGATACGGTCGGCTCTCAAGAGCCCATTTCCACGCTTGCAATCTTGATCCAACCTCATTGACTCTCCGTCAATGTTAAAAGTACCAAACCGTAGACCACCCTTTACTTCCAATCCTTCCACCTAACATACCCCAACCGGGCCCGCACTTCATTTCAGTAGTTTTTGGTAATACTCGAGTTTACCGGAACCAAGGGTCTCATTACCACAAGGTTCCCCAGTACAGTCCCCGTGGCAATTCAATCTTCACGACCAAGCCCTCGCCGGCTCGATCCAATTGACTACCAAACGGGGTTGAGCTCAGTAATGTAGTAAGGCCGTTGGACATCGTCCAAACGACATCAATTCAGTTTCCATGAAATGGAATTCACCATCCAATATATCAAGTTCAGTAATGCAATAAAACGGTAGCCATTCAGTGACAATATCAAAAGAGGTGAGGGCGGTCAAGTACACCCTCACCTTAATGAATTCCAATATGCAAGTAAGCCTTCAAGGCATCACATAAACATTTAGCAAAGCCACATAGTAACCATTTAGTGAGTAGTATACTCACCAAGTAAGAAAGTGGTGTTTCATACACCGTGGTCACCAAGACGTCGTGAGCTACCGTCACGCCCTAGAATCACGCAACAAATGCAATGAGACTCGATAACGAGTCATATAGCAATGCTAAACACAACCCCAATAGGGTTTCATATGCATAAATGTGCATAATAGCAAACCAGAAATTAGAAAATGGCCTTAGTCTTGGCCCCAAATAGAAAACTGTTTTGCCCTTATTATGCGGTAATGGTGTAAAATTCTCTACGGTTATCGGTTGGGGGTGTAAGACCCACCGTTTCGAAGCTATGAAACAGGGCTACAACACTGTAGAAGGTCACTCAATCCAGTTCCTAGCTTAACTAGGTCGAAAATGCCAAATACTATACCAGAATTACCAAAACAGGTTTGCAAAACACAGAAAACTGTAATTGGTATATGTCAGTCCATACAAGTCCAAATGCCGAAATTCCAAAGGAATATGATAGCCAAGACACTCAGCTACATTTCATCAGAAGACACCAACTTCAAAATCCAAACCAATTCCAGTCAAAATGGCCAATTACTATCGCAGTTTTCGCATTCTGTCCAAAGCAGAACAGCTACAGTAATTTCGTCATAACTCATTCTACATTAATCCAAATGACCTGAAATTTTACAGGCATCTCAATCACATCAATACCTACAACTTTCATGTTTTGAGCAAAGTCAAATTCGGTCTCTAACCCTATGATCCAAAACCGGACAGAATTGGGGATTTAAGAACCCTAGCTTTTCAATTTTCACACCAAATCCAAAATTGGTTGCATTTATCCACATTTCACATCCACTAGAGCCATTATAGTCCACTGCCAATCATCACAAACAACCACACCATCATAATCCAATTAAACCAGAAAAATCGTCATAAAATGGAAAACTTCACCAAATCAATTCAAACCAAGATAAAAAACCAGAAATTTTAGCACTCTTATCACTAATAAGCACAACATAAGCATCATTAGGTGTAGTAGGGTGTTTCAAGCTTCACTTACCAAGAACCAAGAGAGAAGAAGATGTTGGGCACCTTAATCCTTCAAACAAAGTTCACCAAACAACTTACTAGCTCTAGAAGGAAGAATTTTATGGAGTGAAATGGATGGAAGCAAATGTTTTTGGTTGATTTGCACCAAGTAGAAGCATGAAAATTGAAGAAATCTCCTTCCTTTCTTGCTCAAGGTGGCCGGCCAACAAGGAGAGAAAATGGTGAATTTTGTGCAATTTTTGGATATTTAACCTTTGGTCAAAAAAGTCAAAATTGTGAATAGTAATTCTTAAAAGGCATCCAATAAGAAGGTGACACTTGTCACCTTCATAAATGCATTCTTATCTTTCTTTCCTCTCTCACATCAATCACTTCACACACTCTACTTATCATTTAATACCCGATAAATTTTACACAGTATCCGAAACTTAACCTTATTGGCCGAATTTTTCCGAACTTTTCGCACTAGTGGGTCCCACGTCCACTATTTACTCTTAATTTTCTTAAATTTCTCCAATGCTAGAAAAATCATCTTAAAACTATAATTGCTCATAAAATCCACTAAGAAAATATTTCTAAGCCAGAAAATGCAGAAAACATGCAATTAAGGGGAAATAAACCCTAGGAGAATAATTAGGGTTTTACGGGTTCTCACAATGACTCTTGAAATTCGTCTATCTAGGTTTCATGGGGAACCTGACTTCAAAATAGTAAGATTGAATCGAAGGAATACAATAAGGCCCTAGTGAGAATAAGAAGTATGACTGTTGTTTCAAGCAACTTTGAAGGTAAGTATTGAATAGTGCACTAAGACATGAAATTTTTCTTTGGGATAAGGCTTCCTTATTCTATCGTGATAGTGATAAACGATGGTAATCTCGGTGACACTTAAGAACTCGCTGGATTAAGTAGAAAGTAGTTAAGGTTTATATTTTGGGGTAACCATCAGTAAAAGGATGAAAGAGTATTACGGCTCAAGCTTCCAGTATGAATAGTTGCTTATTTCGATCCTATGATTTGTCTGGCAGGCTAGCTATTTGATTTAAGCCAACTAGTAAGATGAAAACTTTGGAAGACATACGTAAGGAAATGGACATCCTCCGAAATGAGGTAGAATTTCAAAGGAAAGTGGCTGACTACTGGGAAGGACGATGGAAACAAGAATATGCAGAAAAAACTGAGCTACTACGCCAAAATGTAGAACTGGAGAAGGAAAATAAAGAAAACTCTCGAAATAGCCAGGCCGCCACTTTTCATGCAAATTGTGGATATTGTGGTAAGGTTAACCACACTGAGGCCGAGTGTTGGTTAAAGCAAAGAAAGTGTCTGGGGTGCGGTAGTACCAAGCATAAGATTTCGGATTGCCCTGGAGCACCACGAGGAGCTCTAGCAGGAGGAGTTGGGGCAAGAAATGCAGGGGGAAGAGATAATGGAGCTAGCGGGGGACCAAATGGAAGAGGTCAATCTAGGAACGCCTCACAAGGAAGTCGTGCGATAACTTTCCAGGGAACTTGTGGGTATTGCAAGAAATCTGGACATACTGAGGCCGGTTGCTGGAGGAAAGAAGGAAAGTGCTTGAAGTCTGGAAGCAGCGAGCACCAAATTGCCGGTTGCCCGAAAATACAAGAAGATGATACCCTGAATGATGAACCAGCCAACCCTAGAGAGAATAGGCCGAAAGTTACTACTAGGGTTTACGCTATAGATGACCAACCTGTACCTGATTCTTCGGAAGCCGTGGAAGGTACTCTTCCCATTTCTCATCAATTAGCTAGAGTGTTAATTGATTCTGGTGCAACTCATTCATTGGTGAACCAAACTTTTACGTCCGGAATTAATGTCAAACTTGTTAGATTACC
Source organism: Coffea arabica (assembly GCF_036785885.1). Lineage (NCBI taxonomy): Eukaryota > Viridiplantae > Streptophyta > Magnoliopsida > Gentianales > Rubiaceae > Coffea > Coffea arabica. The sequence goes on from NC_092326.1 coordinate 17,204,237, forward strand.
CTTGACCTTGAGGTTAAAACACCAATGGGTAATAAGAATATAATAAGTAGCTTAACTTATAATAATTGCGAATTCTGGATCGAAGGGCATAAAATACTAGTGGATCTAATCAGATTGGATATAAAAGGTTATGATGTTATTATAGGAACGAATTTTCTAGCTCATCACCATGCTAAGCTTGATTGCAGAGCAAAAGTGTTGGAACTTTGGATTGTTGAGGAAGCAACTTGGGAATTGGAGGAAGAAATGCAGAAAAAGTACCCTGATTTATTTCCTTAGAAAGTATGAATTTTGAGGACAAAATTCTTTGTAAGGAGGGGAGGATGTGAGAACCCTGAAAATAGATATATAAGCCAGTGCATATTGCTTTTGCATTTCTTTTATTCCTTAATAATTTCTAGCATTACTTTTACTTGTTCGCAATTAAGTACGTAAAAATAGGTTTATGTGAAAAATAATATAATTTCCTAAGTTATGAAGTTTCTTGGTTTTGTTAGACTAAATTAATATCTTTAGGGTTAGATTAAATTTTTCACCTTAACATAAAATGTTAGAATACTTAAATTCCTTTATACTAAATTAATGATACTTGAGTCGATAGCCTTACTATCTTAAAATAAATTATTTAAACTCCAATGATTGATTCCAATTAGTTGCTAATGTTAAATGCTAATAAGAATTTCCGCGTCAAGATAAAAACCAATGAATTTTAGATAAATATGATACTAATATACTAAACATACTTAAGGCGTAAAAATTTTGATAAATATATCCTTATCTTTCCTTGTTTTCACAATAAGTGCGTAAAAATAATTTTTATGTGCAAATTGACACTCTTGGACTAAATTATTATTTCACTTCACTTTATACTACTAAATCGATAAATTTCGAATTAGACTAACTCTATTTCTTGAGAGATAATAATTAGAAATTCTAATAACTAATTTAATCGCTAAATAATATAGGAACCTTAATATTAAAGTTTAATCGATAAATATTCGATAAAAATGGTTTAGGTATATTAGGGTATTATTAGGCATTCAAATCACACGTGGAGATAATTTTTAGAATTAAGTTGAGGTTAGGAAGCAAAGTGAAAAGACTAAAATGCCCTTACATTTCCATGCAAACCAAACAAATCCTCTGACCGCAAATTCCAATCACCGCAACTATTGGCCAATCACATTTTATCCAATTCGATACGCAACCGATTCGCACACACGCAACCTCTGCTCCTAAACCGCGGCACCTTATACCATTCTTTCCAATTCATATCACAAACCGCAAACCATTTCCTTTCTTTCTTAATACCGAGATACCGCCTCTTCACCATCTCATTTCCTCTGCAAACTTCACCCCAGCCACTACACCTCCTCTCCACAACCACCTCTCATCTCTTCATCTGCCTTGGACCAAGAGTAAAGGAGAGAGAGTTACCTTGTGAGCTGCATCCGTGAGCAAGGGAGGAGGGAACGCAAGCTGCCATTTCTTTCTTTCTATTCGGACCGTAAGCTGAGGGAAGATACCAGGAACCATCGCACCTTTTCCTCTACTAGCTATGGCCATTTCCAACTCCAATCAACCGAACTCAACCTCACCACAACACCACTCCAGCCGCAACTCAGGAACCAGGACCAACTGACCTGCACTTGAAGCCGAGAGCAAGGAAAGAAAATTCTGGAATTTTCGTGTGTGAGATTAGCTGGTATCTGAGGTAATTTCTAGACTAATTAGGTTGATTACCAGTAGAGGAAGCTATATCTGAGCTTGCATGTATGGATTGCTCAGTCGGTGGATGAAATCAAGTCATTTGGAAATGTAGTTTTATTTCTGACTTCCTGCGATAATCTGAGCTCAATTAAGTGTTTAACCAACTAATAACAAGAAGGTTGAGCCATCTAAGAACATGCATGTGGATGATAGGCAGCCGGATGAGAGTTTTAAGAAAAGAATTTCTGTTAAGTGCAAGTTTTGGAGCTGCCGAGAGCTTAGCTTGATTTTTGCAGCCTGATTTGGTTTAATGTTGTTGTTTGAGCTTATAACCATAATTAGATAGTTAATAAAAAGTTAATTAGGCTCTGCATGTAGCTAATTAGTTAGCTTAAACCAGAAAAAAAATAATATAAAATCAAAATCAAAATGAAATCTGCCCCATGCATGTTCATCCGAGCCAAGCTGGAATAATTTTAGAAAATTTTGATGTTAATGGCTGTTGTTTGAACTTGATTTCGGAACTAGAAATGTTTATTTTCTAGCTAAGTAATTGCATGAGGAAGTTGAGAGTTTAAAAGCATGTTTAAACCCAAAAAATAAAATGAAAACAGAACGTCTCTTCATGCATGTTCATCCGTGGCTGATGGACAGATTTCTGGATTTTTCTGGATGATTTTAGTTGCTGTATGAATCTGGTTTTAAAGTGGAAATTTTTAATAGCTAGCTAAGTGTTTACATGCTAAATTTGAGTACCTAACACCATGTTTAAACCAAAGGAAAATTTGATCTAAAGTATATTAGTTGCTGGAAAATTTCAGAAGCCGCAAGGTTGAAACAGAAATTTCAGTTTGTCTTTGGAAAGTTTAATTGGTTTGGAAATTTATTTTATTTTTCCCTTGGAATATAATGGTTTAGAAATACAAAAGAGTTGTAAGTTTTAAGTTGTGTAAGTTGTTTAGCAATGAAATAATTGGTATGTTGGAAGATGGAACCAAAAATGTTGGTATATAAATGTTGGAATTTCTTTTATGATAGCCAAAGGTTGAGTTGGAATCTCAGCTTGATTTTTAAATTTTTCTTTGAAACATGATGGATGGAAATGCCTGGAATATGTTGTTTTGGAATTTTATAAGAAATGTATGGATGGTTTGAATAAAAACATTAAGGTATTAAAAGTGAAAAAGGAGTTTTTCACAAGTGAAAAATGAAATTTCAGATTTTCGGATGTCCCTGACCAGTCTCAGTAAAATGTTTTTATCTTGGTGTAGGAAAATCCGTTTAAGGTGCCGTCAGTGGCATTTGAAACTAGAATCATAGGCCTTTGTTCTGTAGAAATTTCATATTTTTCGTCCATGTGTACTGCTGTCTGTGAATCCTCAAAGTAGACTGTTCTGTATTAATGTCCTGTTTCTTCATGAAACTGAATTTTTACTTGGATTGAACTTTTAGCTTATTTGTGGTTTGAATCCCTGATTGAATTGTGGTTGGAAGTGTTTGATGTTGTCAAGGGCTAATGATTGATGAAGCCCTTGGCCATTTAAATGATGTTATAAATATTAAAGAGTGATGGATTTTAATTGCTGGGATTTCTTGGAGGCCTTACCTTCATTTTTGATTTATTCAAGATGTGATATAAACTTGCCAAAAACCAAGTGCTAATGATTGATGAAGCCTTGGCCATTTATTTTATTCTTGATTTGATATGAATCTATTGAAACCTAGGGCTAATGATTGACGAAGCCCTAGTGAGATTTCTATTGGAAATGTTGGTTTGTTATATTGATGGATCTAACTTATTACGTGCTTACAAATCGGAATCGTAGGAAATCCGTTTTGGTCCTGTGAACTTGAGAAAAGTTCTAAAACGATCTATTTACATATATCTTCACTCTTGTAGAGTACGGTAAAAATCTAGCACTGTATGTTAAAGTTAGAAACGTCGTGTAGGGATTTTCTAAACCTTGCCAACTCGATATTTCTTCCTTTAAGTTCAAACTAGCCTTATTACCTTTGGAAAATGATTTCCCTAGTTTCTAAAACTCTAGCCTTGTTTTACTCCTTTTCTTTCCTCTAAGAATTGTTCTTGGATAGTTAACTGTAGCAAAAGTTCCAAAATACGAGTTTTAATAATTTTAGTTAAAAAGCATAGAAACTTGCTCGGCAAGAAACCTTATTTTTAGGTAAAATAGTTTTTAGTGATAATTTTTGCAAGAACCATAGCTTTAAAGAAATTTTCAAATATATCTTCCTAACTTTGACGTTAAGAGGTTTGTCGACTTATTTCAAGAAAACAATACTAGTTACCCTTTTATAAGGAAAAGTATCTCAAGGAAAACTATAGGAAACATTTCTTCTACTTTTGTCAAATTGCAACCTAAAGAGATTCTTGATTTTTCTAAGGGAAAGTAAACTAGTAGTATATTAGATATACCTCGATGTGTATAAGCTTAAAAACTGAATAGAAACTTATAGTTTCAAAATTTGGTTTTTAGGATATTGCGAGGACGCGGAATTCGATTCCCAACTTGATATCTGAACTCCACTCTTGGTGAGTGTCCCTGCCTGTTCTATGCTTACCTAGTTAAAGTGCTTTCTTGACTCGATATGTGATAATTTGCAAAACTGGTTTTTGACCCATCGAAATGAGCTGTGTACTTTATCGCACTAGCCGTTCGAGTGGTGACTTGTGCAAAACATTTTTCTCATGAATCCTTGAATCTAAATGTAGTTGCGTCGTTGGGTGAATCCCTTGACTTCTGAATCCAACTACCATGAATCTAAATGTAGTTGCGTCGTTGGGTGAATCCCTCAGCTTCTGAATCCAACTACCATGAATCTAAATGTAGTTACGTCGTTGGGTGAATCCCTCGATGCATGAATCTTGTAACAGCCCCACCTTTCCCTAAGGCGAACCAAAGGGGTTGGCGGACTGCCTGCCCAGCTCTCGTCAGGACTAACGGTTCAGATTAGCGCGATCTAATACTTTTCGGGTCATACATCCGCGTGTGAACAGGTCGAACCCACAAAAATAAATAAAAAAAAAGACAAAGTCGGAGTCGGCCAGGAAGAGGAACCGATACGTCAAACCCAACCAAACGTCAAGCAAATATTTACATCTCACAAGTTCGTATATACAACCCAAAAGGGGCATACCAAAATGATTCAAAAGTGGATACATGTACGGTTTTCCAAATCCAAAAGAGAAACGGACCCAAACTATATTTAGGGTTTAAATCAACGAGCTATACAAAAGATATGTCCAACTAGCTCAAGTCGGCAACCGATTATCAAATCCAGTCCAAAAGTATTTATTTTTCCTGTAAGGAAAACAAAAGGAACAGAACGGGGTGAGCTTGCGCTCAATGAGGTACCAAACAGATAGCAATAAAATCATGGCATTTCACATTTAACAAATCAGATACACATGTCAGATGTAAAGCAAAGGAACTAATGATTCAAATCAGAAGGATACGGGTGGCTCTCAGGAGCCAAATTTCCAGCGCAGTACTTGATCCAAACCGGTTGACTCTCCGTCAACGCATATAGAACCAACGCGTCCGTAGACCCCTCTTTACACCGAATTCCGTCCACCAAACACCCCTTTACCGGGCCCGCTCACCGTAACCGAACAGAAATGGTAATACTCGAGTATACCCGGAATCAAGGGTCTCAATACCCAAAATCCCCGAACAGACTACCGTGGTTCGTTATCTAATCGTCCAGGCCCTTGCCGGCCCAAGTCGAATAACTTAGCCACAGGATTGAGCTCATAGGTCATTGAAATCCAAACAGATGCAGACACAGATAACAGATTCAGATACAGATACAGGATAGCAGATTCAGATAGCAGATTCAGACGGCAGATTTAGATAGGCACTCAAAATTGGCATATGAGCAGATAGAAGAACGAGTGTGATAAAGTACACCCTCGCCTTCATTTTATCAAAACAGTATTTGGCTTCAATAGTCATAAATCAAGTATTCAGATATTCAGATATTTCATATAATGGGTAGCAGGTAGTGGAACACTCACCGGCTCAACTTCAAAAGTTTTCACTTCAGATTGGCCTTAATCGCCAAGAAACCCTAAAATAATCAAAATAAACCAATTGAAGGTTTTACTTCTAGAATCGAGTAAACAGAATGCACATGTGAGGCTCGACTACACGTCGTACGCCTTGCCAAATAAATACTAATGCAAGAAGGCAAAAACATGATTCCCTTGGAAACGAAAAGGTAGCATGAAGACCTAGGCGCAAACAACCCAAAAGCCTTTCATTCTACCAAAAGGCAAATCCAACTTAAAGGAACCAAACGGCCTAGAAAATCGGGCAGCACTTCCCCTAAATTTCTTACTTTTCCAGCCATTAAGGCTTCATTATATCCTCAAATCAGTCCCAACATCTCACACAAAATTCATCTCATTTCCCAAAAGCCGTTCGCTAGGCTCAAAGTGGTACAAGTACAAAAGTTAGCTAGGAACAACCGAAATGAAAGCAAGCCCTAAAAGAGACTCGATAATGAGTCATATAGCCATACCAATTATAACCCTAATAGGGTTTCATATGCATAAATAAGCATCATAGGTAACCAGAAATTAAGAAATGGCTTTAACTTAGGCCTTAACAAAAAAACGTATTTGACCTCATAATGCGGTAATGACACCACTTTCACTACGGTTATCGGATGGGGGTACAAGACCCACCGTTTCGAAGCTATGAAACAGGGATACAACAATGTAGAAGGCCACTCAGTCCAAATCCTAGCACAACTAGGTCGAAAATGCAGAATTCCACAACCTGAACCGTAATTGCAGGTTTACAAATCACACAAAACTGTAATCAGTACAACTCGGTCTATACAGGTCCAAATGCATTGATTCCAAAGGCATATGGTAGCTAAGACACTCAGCTACATTTCATCAGAAGACATCAACAATAAAATCCAAACCAATTCCAGTCAAAATGGCCAATTACTAGTGCCGTTTTCGCATTCTGATCAACCCAGAACAGCAACAGTAAAAACGCCATATCTCACTCTACACTAATCCAAATGATCTGAAAGTTTGTAGGCACCTCAAACACATAAATACCTACAACTTTCATGTTTTGAGCAAAGTCCAATTTGGCCTCTAACCCTATGATCCAAAACCGGACAGAATTAGGGGTTATCAAACCCTCACTTTTCACAATTCACTCCAAACCCAAAATTAGTTGCTATTATCACCAATTCACACCCACATGAGTCATTACCCCTCATTATCAACCATCATAGATGACCACAACATCACATTCATATTAAACCAGAAAATTCCTCAAAAAAATAAAAACTTCACTAACTCACTTCAAATCAAGAAATAAATCACAACTAACATCACTTTAGCCACTACTAAGCATAACTTAAGCATCATTAGGTGTAGGAGGAAGTTTAGCATCACTTACCAAGTAAACAAGAGAGAGGAAGTTGTAGACCACCTTAGCTCTCCAAGAAAACTTCACTAAAGCACTCACTAGCACCAAGTGGTAGGATTTTATGGAGTAGAATCAAGATCAAACACTTGGTTTTGGAAGATTGAACCAAAAGGAAGCTAAAAGTTGAAGAGTTTCTTCTTCCTTCCTTGCTCAAGATGGCCGGCCACTATAGAGGTAAGAAATGGTAATTTTTTGTGAATTTTAAAGATATTTAATCAAGTTTGGTCAAAAGTCAAAAAAGTGAATAGTGTTCTTAAGTCAAAACCAATGATATAGTGACACTTGTCACTCTCATAAATGCAATCTTATCACTTCTTTTTCTCTCTCACATCAATCATATCTCACTCTCTACTTATCTCTTAACACCCGATAAATTTTACACAGTATCCGAAACTTAACCTTAGTGGCCGAATTTTTCCGAACTTTTCGCACTAGCGGGTCCCACGTCCGATATACGTTCTTAATTTCTCAAAATCTATTCGATACTAGAAAAATCATTTAAAAACTATATTTACTCGTAAAAATAATCCAGAAAATTTTCCGGATACAGAAAGTGTAGAAAACAAGCCATTGAAAATAAGAAAACCTAGAAAGATTATAATACCTAACAAATGGAAAAGTTACGGGTTCTCACAAATCTAACTACAATAATGTCGTTGGGTGAATCCCTCGACCAATCATCTACGGGTATATCTCGAGTATACTGCATCCTTAGTCGGTGAGCGGGCCCGGGACAGGGGTATGAATGGTGACGGGTTAGGTATCAAAATGAGATGCTCTACATGGATTATAAGTAGTGAGAGTTGACGGAGGGTCAACTACGATAAATGGTGATCAAGCGAGGGAAATGGCTCCTGAGAGCCCTCGTATCCTACCTTGTGCTGTTATACGCTTTCCTATCTGTTTAAATTTGCTAAGTTATTAACCGCTGTTTGATATTATGTGATTGCATGTTTTGGGGCACCACTGAGCTTTAGCTCACCCCACGTTTATTGTTTTCCTTAATAGGTTCCGGGAATTGAAAGCTTGGATACTTATTTATGTTTTCCTTTTGAAATGTATTCGAATACTATGACTTATTTTGTGGGCTGTAATGCGTTAATTGGAATAATGTACTTTCCTTTTGGATTGCCACTTGAAGCTGGAAAATGTGTAAACCCTAATTTGATTGCTTGGCTTGTAAGTTTGTATTAGGGATTTATGTATTTATCTATCCGGATCGGTACGACTTTATACCTTGGTACGTAGCACGTGGGATGTTTAAGAGCCTCAATTGGCTATTTATATCACTGCTATCTCTGAAGTTAATATGGTTTTAGTGATGATATTATTCGGGGAAATTTGTTTTGTAATAGATTAGGTTATTATTCGAAAGGATTTGGGTTAGAATGCTTGCGTGAGTCCTGGCGAGAGTTGGGCAGACGACCCGCCAACCCTTTGGTTCGCCTTAGGGGGAAGTGGGGTCGCCACAGTTATTCCGCCGTGAGTTGGAACATGTAAACTCAAAAGGTCAGTGGGATGAATACTTGAGCCTGCTTTCACTTAGTCAGTGGGATAAATACCCGAGCCTGCTATCACTTGGGTCAGTGGGATGAATACCCGAGCCTGCCTTCATTTAGTCAGTGGGATAAATACCCGAGCCTGAGCCTGCTTTCAATTGTTTAATTGGTCAGTGGGATCAACACCCGAGCCTGCTTTCAATTGGTCAGTGGGATTGTGAGAACCCGTAATTTTCTCATTTTCAAAGGTTTTATTCTATTTAATGGCTTGTTTTCTGCATTTTCTTTATTAGGAAAATTTTCTAGATAATTTTTATGAGTAAATATAGTTTTTAGGTAATTTTTCTTGTATCGGTTAGTTTTTGAGAAATTAAGAGTGTATACCGGACGTGGGACCCGCTAGTGCGAAAAGTTCGAAAAAATTCGGCCAACTAGGTTAAGTTTTGGATATTGGGCTTAAATTATCAGGTGCTAGGAGATAATTAGAGGATAGCTTATGGATTAGAGTGAGAGGAAACTAAAGGATATTCATGCATTGAATGGGGTGACAAGTATCACCATGTGATTAAATCTTGCCATTTTGACCACTATTCATGCCTTTACCAAATTAATATCAAAATTCACCAAAAATTCACCATTTTTCTCCCTCTCTTGGCCGGCCTCTTCAAGCAACAAAAGAAAAGAAAACTCTCCACAATCTTGTCTTCAATCTTGCCCAATCTTTCAATTAAACCGATTAATCTTCCAATTACTCCATAAAACCTCTTAGTTTGGTGGAGTTAACCTTGGTTGTGAAGTGGTTTGGAAGCTTAAGGTGTTAAGTTGCTTCTTTCTTGACTTGTTAAGGTGAGTGGTGGAGGAACTCCTTTTCTCTCTTCAATAATGCTTAATTAGTGATTAATGTGAGCTTAAGTGATGATTTTAGTGGTTATTTTGTGATTTTTGGATGAAATTGGTGAAGTTTTATATTTATTTGTGATTTTTCTGTTTTCATATGATTATTATTGTGTGGCCATGTATGATGGTTGGAAATGATCTAAAATGAAGCTAGACGATGTGAGTGGTGGTTAATTGCGGAAAATTTCCGCATTGAACGGAAATTTCGGAAGTTAGGGTTTCGATTACCCCCTTTCTGCCTGGCACTGTTCATCATAGCTAGAGGCCGAATTAGCCTTGGGTTAAAACATGAAAGTTGTAGGGAATGATATTTTAGAGGTGCCTACAAAATTTCAGGCCAATCGGAGTAGCGTAGCTTGTGAAAAAACTGAAATACCCCTGCTGCCCTGTTTTTACCCGAACTTGAGAATTGCTTCTGTGATTGGTTATTTTGGTTGGGAATACTTCTGAATTGTGTGACAGCCCCACCTTCCCCTAAGGCGTACCAAAGGAGTTAGCGGACTGCCTGCCTAGCTCTCGCCAGGACTACTAAAATGTCAAATCCTAACTCAAGTCGTTCAGGAACTATTAGCGCGCTTAGCCAACCCAACAATCGTAAAATGGAAAACAAAAGTCAAAACGTAGGGTGAATAGTGACTGCCACGTCACCATCTGCCAAGACCCAATCGAATACAGGTAATCCAACAATCACTGAAAAGAATATATACAAGCCAAATATAATACATTGGACAAGAGTACACTCACTATTACCAACCACATTCGTATGTTTACAAGCCAAAAGGAAGTATTAAGTCCAAGTACAATTAAGGTTCCAACTATTGAGGAGCTATACAAAATCTCTTGACTAGCTCTACTCAACTCATTCTTCAACATCAAAAGTCCAAAAGATAATTTCCTGTAAGGAAAACAAAATTTAACGGAGTGAGCTTTCGCCCAATGAAGTACTATCACGTACATATACCAAGAGCACGTAAACACAAGAATTATTCAATCCAAATACGCATGTCAGGTAAGCAATAGTAACCACACCCAAGTGTAAGGAATAAAAGGATACGGGTGGCTCTCAGGAGCCCTTTTCCGCTTTGCCATACTTGATCTCATTTCATTGACCCTCCGTCAATGTATATCAGGTAATCATGACCGTAGACTCCTCTTTACTCCAATTGTCCGTCCACCTCACTTTCCCCTTACCGGGCCCGAACACCAAACAGTACAGAATTGGTATTACTCGAGTATACCGGAATCGAGGGTCTCATACCCAAAGATTCCCAAATACAGTCCCCATGGCTTGTCAAATGTCCCCGACCAAGTCCTTACTGGCTCGAGTCCATTGACTTCCAATGGGGTAGAGCTCAGAGTGAACAGTAAAGGTTCAGAGATACAGTAAACAATGGTATCCAATCGACACCAAATCAAGTACATTCAAGAGCATTCAAGTGATATAATAAACAGTCAAGAGGCCAGAGAGTACGAGAGTGGTAAAGTACACCCTCGCCTCACCTAGTCCAAACAATAATCACAACTAGTCCAAATCACAGAATTCAAGTACAAGAAAGCCACGGAATAACAAATATGTGAGTAGTACACTCACCAAGTTCGACAAAGAAATTTTACAAGTTTTTGCCCGACGTGAGCCTTGGATCACCGGCACGCCCTATAATATTCAAGAAAGTGCAATTAAGACTCAAACACGAGTTGAATACCTTTTTAATAGGGACCCTTAGGGCAAGACCCAAATATAGCTTGGAAATGAAAATACATAATATTTAGGGTTAAAAGTGGAAACAATCCCTAAAACTACTCATTTCTATCCAATCACAACCCAACTCATAAGAACCCAATACCCTAGACACTTGGACAGCATTTCCCCTAAAATTTCAGCTTTTCCAACCTACAAAAAACCATTAAAAGCCATCCAACACAACCACAAGCACCCAAACAATTCATAAGCCATTCAATATACTTCATTAGGGTCACAATACCCCTCAATTATAGCCAATTAGAAGCTCAACAATCATCCATAGAAAACCCCCAATTTGAAACCCTAAATCTGAAATTTTCGCCACAAGCGGAAATTTTCCGCAATGAACCACAATTAACGCACAAGAGAGCTATTTAATACCATTTAGAACCATCAATTCAAGCTCAATCATATCCATCATAGGAAAACAGAAAATTCCAGAAAAAAATCCAGAAAAATCAGAAAATTAGGAAACTTCACTCCAATCCACCAAATCTTCCGAAAAATCACGTATAGAGCTACTATAAGGCACCACTTGGCCAAAATTAGAAACAAAAGATGAGTTCCAAGCAAGATACCTTAGTTCTTCAAGAAAGGTTGAAGCTTAGAGAGTTTTCTTCCAAAACACCACCACCAAGGTCTTCAAACACTCCTAGCAAGATGATTTTATGGACTAATTCAAGAAGTAATCGGTTGATTTTCAAGATTGAAGCAAGATTAGAAGATGGAAGGTTGAAGAATTTTTTCCTTAGCTTGCTGGAGAGGTTCGGCCAAGACAAGGCTGAAATGAAGATGATTTAGTCAATTTTTTGGTCTTTTATTAAAGTTAAAGAAAGTTAGGCAAAGTTAGGCAAGTTTAGTCCAACAACAATTTGACACTTGGCGCATTATTTTGCTAGAGCTATCTTCTTGTCCCTCATGGCTAAACCATCTAGGCAACCTCCAATTATCTCCTAACACCTAGTAATAAAATCCCTTTATGCAAAATTTAACCGAATTGGCCGAATTTCTCTCACTAAATGCACTAGTGGGTCCCACGTCCAATATACATTCCAAATTTCTCACGAACTACCTTATACTAGAAAAATGATTTTAAAACTATATTTACTAATAAAATGTTGATAAAAGTAATAGAATAAAGAAAATACAAGAAAACAGTGCACAGGAATAAAATAATAAATAAATAAAATTTTTTTTTTCTGGGTTCTCACAAATTGGTTGTTGAGGTCTTCTCAAGAAATGTATCCTGATGTCTTAGCTTTCGGATGGCTTTGGAATCACTTCATTTGGACTTAGGTAGCCAGAATTACAGTTCATTAACCAGAATGCGGTTTGTTCACCTGTTTTTGCGGTTCTGGTTTAGTATACTGCATTTTTTACCTAGTTTCACTATGAAATGTGTGACAGCCCCACCTTCCCCTAAGGCGAACCAGAGGGGTTAGCGGACTGCCTGCCCAGCTCTCGCCAGGACTAACGGTACAGTTTACGTCAATCTATAACGTTCCGGAACATACCATTGCGCGCAAACAAGCCAAAATCCCAAAATAAAAAAAAACGTAAATCGAAGCCGAAATGAATAGTAAATGCCCGCCAGAATCCGGCCAGAACCTGGCCGGATTTCCGGCCGGATTCTCGGCCGGATACTGGGCCGAGAGCAAAACCCCAAAAATCTTTTTTTTTTTTTTTTTCTCATCACAATCCGGTCGGCAATCCGGCCAAGATCCGGCCGGATTGTCTGGCCGGATACCCGGCCGAGAGCAACTGGCCGGGTTCCATTTTCCCCAGGCAATCCGGCCTGCAATCCGGCCAGTTTCTGGCCGGATTCCTGGCCGGATTCGCCACTGTTCATCCTGGGCAAAAATTTTCCTTTTCCGTTTGAAAGTCGTGTCATTCCGAAATCAATCCAAACACTAATCAAACATATATATACATTGGAAACCAACATTTACAAGCCAAACGGCCTACCAAAGTATCCATTTAGTTCATACATATCCAAGTAGCCAATTACACACCAAACATTGGTGGAATTAAAGTACTTAGGGTTTTCACCCTCAAGGAGCTGTTCAAAAATACATATACATGAGCTCAACTTGCATTCAACTATCATAACCTTTCCAAAAGTGTTCATTCGCCTGTAAGAAAAACAAATAACACGGAATGAGCTAAAGCCCAGTGGTATACCACCCAATAAGCAATCAAAGTCATATAAGAATGAACCTTCATTTAAAGTGCACAAATAAGCAATGAAGCAAAACGGTAAAAGGATACGGTCGGCTCTCAAGAGCCCATTTCCACGCTTGAAATCTTGAACCAACCTCATTGACTCTCCGTCAATGTAAAATACCAAACCGTAGACAACTCTTTACTTCCATTCCTTCCACCCAACATACCCCAACCGGGCCCGCACTCCATTCAGTAATATTTTGGTAATACTCAAGTTTACCGGAACCAAGGGTCTCATTACCACAAGGTTCCCCAGTACAGTCCCCGTGGCATGATAATTTTCACGACCAAGCCCTCGCCGGCTCGATCCAATTAACTACCATACGGGGTTGAGCTCATAAATGCAGTAAAGCCATTGGATACTCGTCCAACGACACCAAATCAGTTTCCATGAATGGAATGCAGTATCACATATATCCAGTGCAGTATTTCAGTAAAACAATCAATAGCCATGAATAAAATCACAAGGGGTGAGGGCGATCAAGTACACCCTCACCTCAATCATTTCCAATAACCAAGTAAGCCTTCAAGGCATCAAATACACATAGCACAGAGCCACATTATAACAAGTAAGTGAGCAGTATACTCACCAAGTAAGTAAGTGGTATTTCATGTACCACGATCACCAAGCCGTCGTGCACTACCTTCAAGCCCTAGAACATATAACACATACAATGAGACTCGATAACGAGTCATATAGCAACGCTAAACACAACCCCAATAGGGTTTCATATACATAAGTGTGCATAATAGCAAACCAGAAATTCGAAAATGGCCTTAGTCTTGGCCCCAAATAGAAAACTGTTTTACACTCATTATACGGTAATGGCACAACTCTCATTACGAATATCGGTTGGGGGTGTAAGACCCACCGTTTCGAAGCTATGGAACAGGGCTACAACAATGTAGAAGGTCACTCAATCCAGTTCCTAGCTTAACTAGGTCAAAATGCCAAATACCACACCATGATCATCAAAACAGGTTTGTAAAACACAGAAAACTGTAATCGGTATATCTCAATCCATACAAGTCCAAATGCCGAAATTCCAAAGGCATATGTTAGCTAAGACACTCAGCTACATATCATCAGAAGACACCAACTTCAAAATCCAAACCAAAACCAGTAAAAATGTCCAATTACTATCACAGTTTTCGCATTCTGTCCAAAGCAGAACAGCTACAGTAATTTCGTCATATCTCATACTACATTGATCCAAATGACCTGAAATTTTACAGGCATCTCCATCACATCAATACCTACAACTTTCATGTTTTGAGAAAAGTCAAATTCGGCCTCTAACCCAGTGATCTAAAACCGGACAGAAATGGGGGTTCATGAACCCTAACTTTCCATTTTTCACACCAAATCCAAAATTGATTGTATTTTCCTATCCAATACACCTCATAGAGTCATTATCAACCATTACCATTCATCATACAAGGCCACAACATTCATTTCATATTAAACCAGAAAAATTCCCAATAAATTAAAAACTTCACCAAAACAAGCCAAATCAAGAAACAAATCACATATTACTTCTCTCATGCCTCCATTAAGCACAAAATGAGCATCATTAGAGGTAGTAGGGTGTTTCAAGCTTCACTTACCAAGAACCAAGAGAGAGGATGATGTGGAGCACCTTAGTCTTTCAAACAAAGTTCACCAAACAACTTACTAACACTAGAAGGAAAGTTTTTATGGAGTGAAATCTTGTTTATGGCCTTACTTGAGATGATTTGCTAGTAGAAACTTGAAGATTGAAGAAGTTCTCCTTCTTGCAAGAGTGAGAGAGAGAGCCGGCCAAAGGGGAAGAAAAATGAGGAGATTTGGTGAATTTTGAGATATTTAACCTTGGGTCAAGAAAGTCAAAATTGTGAATAGTATTTCTTAAAAGTTCAACCAATAAGAAGATGACAAGTGTCACTCCATTAAATGCAATCTTATCATTCCTTTCTCTCTCACATCAATCACTTCATATACTCTACTTATCTCTTAACACCCGATAAATTATACACAGTATCCAAAACTTAACCTTATTGGCCGAATTTTCCCGAACTTTTCGCACTAGTGGGTCCCACGTCCACTATTTATCCTTAATTTTCTAAAAACTCTCCAATACTAGAAAAATCATCTTAAAACTATAACTGCTCATAAAATCCTCTCAAAAAATATTTCTAAGCCAGAAAATGCAAAAACATGCAATTAAGGGGGAATAAACCCTAGGAAAAATATTAGGGTTTTACGGGTTCTCACAAAATGGACTGAGTGACCTTCTAAAACATTGTAGCCCTTTCTGTTAGCTTCAAAACAGTATAAATTATACCCCAATCCGATAAGGATAGCTTAGGTTCCGATTGAAACATCGAGAGACGTCAAACCTGCCTGTCTGGCCTATTGTCTTTTAAATTGGTTTTTGGTTACATTATTAACCTTGTGTTGTAATTGACTATATATGAAGGGTATTGTGACCCTAATTAGATGTTTTTAATAGCATGTGAATTATATTTGAGGTTGTGGTTGATGTGGGTTGAATTTGGTGTTGAATTGTAGGGTGAAAAGTAAGAAAAACAAGGGGAAACGCTGTTAAAATTTTCGCAGGAACCCCGGAGCAGTTCTGGGAAATCTGCAATATCTGGATGTCGAAATATCGGAATTGAGTTCCGTTTGTTGTGTTTTAAACTAGATTCACAGGGCTATGAACCGTGTAAATTTCAGTCTCTGGTTTGGTCTGTGGGATTTATGGTGATTTTTCAAAGTTAACCGAAATTGTATACCTGTTCTGCCTTTTCTGGTTACGACAGTAATTTGAGGCTCGAATTTGATTGGCTTGTGATCTGAATCTTCTAAATGTGTCTTCTGAGAAATTTTACCCCTTTGAGTCTATTTTCCAACGGTGTAAATTTTACCAATTTCGGGCTTAAGAATCCTGAGATATGATTTTCAATTAGGGGTGTGCAAAACTCGAAAAAAATTCTGTTTTCTTGGAATTATTCTCGCTTTCAATTTCACCTTGAGATATGAGCTAGTACACCATTGTAAGTATGATTTTGAGAGGAGTGAGGGGTTTTGGGGTAATGTATGTCCTTAGGACCAACCGTTTTCTTTTATTCTTAAGCCATCTTTTATTTTTCGTACTAGTATATAACTTGGAGAGGTACCTGACTAGTAATTGAACCTCATTTGTGCATCCTATTTACTCGGTTTTGGATGAAGAAATGTCAACTGTTTTACCTTTGTTATTCTTAGGGTTTCACGGTGATTAGGCCACTTTGGGTGGAAATTTTTGGAAGTACCTGTACCTGAACTGGTGAGTGTACCACTCTCTTTATTTGTTACTTAAATTGATTTCTGTACTTGCAATCTGTGATCTGAATGACTGTACTATCTGTTTATTCTGTTGGAGACGAGGGTGTACTTTATCACACTCGTTCTCTTGTCTGTCCATATGCCTATTTACTGTGTATAGTCTGTTAACTGTATCTGAATCTATTCGGACGTCGTTTGGAGGTTGGTATCCAACGACCTTTCTGTGACCTCTGAGCTCAACACCTATGGCTAGTGACTCAAGTCGGGCCGGCAAGGGTCTGGTCGATTAGATAACGAACCACAGTAGTCTATTCTAGGAATCTTTGGGTATTGAAACTCTTGATTCCGGTATACTCGAGTATTACCATTTCTGTACTGTATGGAGTTCGGGCCCGGTAGGGGTATGTTTGGTGGACGGAAATTGGTGTAAAGTGGGGTCTACGAACATGTTGGTTCTAATTACGTTGACGGAGAGTCAACGAGTTCAGATCAAGTACTGCAAATGGAAATCTGGCTCCTGAGAGCCACCCGTATCCTTTTCCTTTGAACCATGGTGTTTAAATGCTTTCCTTATATCCGGTATATGTATCTGATTGATTCAATATGAAAGGCCATGATTTTATCCCTATATGTTTGGTACCTCATTGAGCATAAGCTCACCTCTTTCTGTTACCTTTGTTTTCCTTACAGGGAACCACTCTTTGGAACTGTGACTTTGAAGCTTGAGTTGAGCTAGTTAGATATTTTGTATTGCTCTTCAATGGTTGGAAACCCTAATTGTACTTGCTCTTTTGAAAACGAAGCCCTAATTGTATTTTGTGTAGTATGAATATCTCGGATTGTACTGTATGTTAATTTGTTCAAGACTCCAATGAAAATATATGTAGTTTCCGATTGTTCATTTTCTTTGGATCCTTTCACACGTACTATGTTGGGTTTGTGGGAATGGACGCCGTAGTCCTGGCAAGAGTTGGGCAGGCAATCCGCCGAACCCTTTGGTTCACCTTAGGGTGAGGTGGGGCTGTCACAGGGATCAACACCCGAGCCTGCTTTTAATTGTTTAATTGGTCAGTGGGATCAACACCTGAGCCTGCCTTCAATTGGTTTGGTCGTATAAAACTTTCGTAGACTTTTGAGAAGAAAGGCAAACAACTTCCTGTAAAATTGCCCCAGTGTGATGCTTATCGGATTGTCAGACCTGCAAGAAAAGAAATAATGATAGATAATACCGGCACCATCCGATCAACCTCTTCTTCAAGAAAAGTGTAAACATGAGGGTTTGGGCTTCTCGTTTGACGAAGCGAGCACTTCAACCTAGCCTTGCAAACAATATCAAATTCCCATAATTTCTCATATTTAACCAATAAACCAGTTAGTATCCATTTTCTTCGATAAATCATAGGGTTGCCTTTTGATAGAATGAAAGAGACAAATGTGATCATGAAACATGTAAAAAATATTCTAATTGCACATAATGAAAAATCTTAACAATCTAAACACAAGCCTCTATTTTTATTGCACGAAAAATCATTTCAAATAAATAAGCTTGTATACTCAAATTTCGTGTTTGATAAATCAAACACTTTGGTTTTCGAACAAAATGCTACACTTGACCCTTTGGATATCATCTCTCCGGAGTTCAAATGCTTGACAACAGAATCACAATGTGAGGAGAATCTCCAATGAACTAAGTCACCAGCACTTTAGATCCACGCTCACTTTTCGTTGTAAAACCCTACCTCAGCGCCCTTTCGGGTTTTCACTAAGGTTACCCCCACCCATTTTGTTTTCCTTTTCACTTTTTTTCCTCCTTTTCCTTTTTCTTCTTCTTTTCCCTTTTCTTTCTTCTTTTTCTTTTTCCTTTTTTCTTTTTTTCTTTTCTTTTTTTCTTTCTTTTTCTAAGGTGCCCTTGCGGGTTTTCACCTAACAAACAAATCTTGTCTATCGCCCATATTAATCCAGAAATGCGTTTTAAGAAATAATGGCATCAATATAACAATTCTTCCCTTACAAAATAGGTGAAGATGGTTTTGATATCATGTGCCACTTGATTAGAAATTGTCCTAAAAGGCAATATAAAGAACGGAAGTCAGGACTTTTAGGTTTTTGCAATGGGGTCTGGTGGGGTGCTTAGAAAGGGTTAAGGCTTGAAAGCGGACTTATGAATGATTAGATTTCCTGAGATCGCATCTTTAAATTAACCCTACTAATAATTGCCCCAGTTTATTCTCAATCGAGATCCTCCTCTTTTCATTTTTCTCTTCATTTTGTTCCTCTATCGCTTTTGCCTTTTGAACCCTCTCTTTTCTTTTCTTTTCTTTTTTTCTTCTTAGCTTTTTCAACTCAAAACTTGCCCCAGTGTGGGGTTTGCAATTTTCAGGGGATGCCAAACGAAATAATTTGCTCTGAAGGCTCAAAAGGGATAACTAGGGATAAAATGTTTGATTGGAAAGGAAGAAGGCCCGACTTTTCATTCCATTCTTTACATTAATCCTAAAAGGAAATTTTCATTTATCATATGAAAAATTTCTTACACATATCCGAATTGATTGGTTGAGGGAACACTTGTCCATCCATTTCTGCAAGAATGAGCGCTCCCCCGGGCAAAATTTTCTGGACAATAAAAGGGCCTTGCCAATTTGGTGCAAATTTCCCCTTAGCTTCCTCTTGTACTGGCAAAATGTGTTTCAACACTTTATCTCCTTCTGTGAATATCCGTGGTCTGACCTTCTTATTGTAAGCACGGGCTAGCCTCTTTTGATAACATTGACCATGACAAATGGCATTTAACCTTTTCTCATCGATTAAAGACAACTGCTCATGACGTTGTTGAATCCACTCAGCCTCCTCCAGCTTGGCCTCCATTAAAATGCACAAAGAAGGGATTTCGACTTCGGCTGGCAAAACTGCTTCCATTCCGTACATGAGATTGTAGGGAGTTGCCCCAGTAGAAGTCCGAATAGCAGTTCTATATGCCATTAATGCATAAGGGAGCTTCTCGTGCCAATCACGGTGTCTCTCAATCATCTTACGGATTATTTTCTTCAAGTTCTTATTTGCAGCCTCTACTGCTCCATTCATCTGTGGCCTATAAATAGAGGAGTTTCGATGTTTGATTTTGAACTGTTTGCACAAACCATCAACCATGTCATTGTTGAGATTTTTGGCATTATCAGTGATTAATGTCTCCGGCACTCCAAAACGACAAATGATATGCTTTCTTAGAAAGTCCGTCACCACCTTCTTAGTCACATGCTTATAAGACTCAGCTTCAACCCACTTGGTAAAGTATTCAATTGCCACCAGAATAAATCGATGCCCGTTTGAAGCGGGAGGGTCAATGGCTCCAATCACATCCATACCCCATATTGAACATGGTCAAGGAGCAGTCATACCGTGCAATTCTGTAGGGGGAGTGCGCATAACATCTCCGTGCAATTGACATTTGATGCACTTCCTAACAAAAACTACACAATCATGCTCCATGGTAAGCCAAAAATATCCGGTCCTCATGATCTTCTTTGCTAACAAGTGGCCATTCATATGTGATCCACATACTCCACTATGTACTTCTTTCATCAAGTATTCTGCTTCGTCCTCATCAACACACCTCAGAAGGCCCAAAGTTGACGTTCTTTTGTATACCACCTCTCCATTCAAGAAGAATTTAGATGATAATCTGCGCAAGAAGCTTTTGGCAGTCATATCGGCCTCAGGAGAATAGGACCCTGTTTTGAGAAATTCCTTAATGTCACTGTACCAGCGACGGCCATCGGGGGATTTTTCCACAACTAGGCAATGAGCAGGTTTTTCTTGCAAGTGAATGTGGATAGGTTCAATTACCAACTCGTCTGGATGTTGAATCATTGAAGATAAGGTGGCCAAAGCATCGGCGAAGACATTTCTGGCACGTGGAATATGCCTGAACTCCAAACTCCTAAATTTGTTTGCCAAATTCAATAAACTACAATGATAAGGCACGATCTTTGAATCCCGAGTGATCCACTCTTTGAGAGTCTGATGCACGAGCAAATCGGAATCACTGAACACTATTAAATCCTTAATCTCCATTTCCAAAGCCATTTTTAGCCCAAAAATGCAAGTTTCATATTCAGCCATATTGTTAGTGCAGAAAAATCGTAGTTTAGCGGAACCAGGATAATGCTTCCCTTCAGGTGATACTAGAACAGATCCAATACCAGCTCCAAAGGAATTTGATGCACCATCAAAGAATAGCCTCCATTCAGAACATTTTTCATTCATGTCTTCAGCTGTACCAATGAACAGGACCTCCTCATCTGGAAAATAAGTATGAAGCGGTTGATAATCATCCCTCCTTGGGTTTTCGGCTAGGTGGTCCTCTATTGCCTGACCTTGATGGCCTTTTGCGTAGTAAAAATAATGTCAAATTCCGAAAGAATCATCTGCCATTTTGCCACGCGCCTAGTCGGCATAGGCTTTCCCAACAGATATTTCAAAGGGTCGGAGCGGGAAATGAGGTAAGTAGTATGACTGAGCAAGTAATGCCTTAGCTTTTGAGCGGCCCAAGCTAGAGCACAACAACTTCTCTCAAGAAAAGAATAGTTGGCCTCATACGCAGTGAACTTCTTACTGAGGTAATAGATAGCTTGCTCCCTCTTCCCCGATTCGTCGTGTTGTCCTAATACACATCCCATAGCTTCGTCCAACACCGATAGATACATGATCAAAGGTTGCCCGGGTTTGGGTGGCACTAAAACCGGGGGGTGCAACAAGTAGTCTTTAATTTTATCAAACGCTTACTGGCACTCTTCACTCCAATGCAGTGGCACATTTTTCTTCAATAACTTGAACAGAGGCTCACATGTGTGGGTCAACTGAGCGATGAACCTTCCGATAAAGTTAATCTTTTCTAAGAAACTCTTCACGTCCTTTTGCGTTTTTGGTACTGGCATTTCGTGAATAGCTTTAATCTTTGCCGGATCTATCTCAATACCCTTCTTACTAACGATGAATCCCAACAACTTACCCGCAGGGGCCCCGAATGCACACTTTGCAGGGTTTAATTTCAAATCATATCTTCTCAATCTCTCAAATAACTTCTCCAAATCAACCAAATGATCCTCTGCTCTCTTGGATTTGATGATGATGTCGTCCACATAAACCTCCATCTCCTTATGAATCATATCATGGAAAAGGGTGGTCATTGTAACAGCCCCACTTTCCCCAAAGGCGAACCAAAGGGGTTAGCGGACTGCCTGCCCAGCTCTCGCCAGGACTACGGATTAGTTCACGTCGATCTATTACGTTCCGGAACATACCATTGCGCGCAAACAAGTCAAAATCACAAAATAAAAAAAATGAAAATCGAAGCCGAAATGAACAGTAGCAGACACGTCAGAATCCGGCCGGAATCTGGCCGGATACAAGGCCGAGAGCATTCAAAATTTTTTCAAACTTCCCACTCAATCCGGCCGGCAATCCGGCCAAGATTCCGGCCGGATTGTCTGGCCGGATACCGGCCAGAGAGCAACTGGCCGGATTTTTTTTTTCCAAGCAATCCGGCCTTCAATCCGACCAGTTTCTGGCCGGATTCCTGGCCGGATTCGACACTGATCATCCTCGCCAATTTTTTTTCTTTTCCGTTTGAAATGCGTTTTGATCCGAAATCAAACCAAACATCAACCAAACATATATATACATCAATTCAACATTTAAAAGCCAAAACGGCCTACCAAAATCATTCATCATGGAAGTACATATTCGGTTTGCCTATCAAAAGGAAATGAACCCGATACACATTAGGGTTTCATTTCGTGAGCTATACAAAAGACATTTACATGCTCAACTTGGCAATTGACTATCCAATCCATTCTCAAAAGTAGTTATATCCCTGTAAGGAAAACAAATGGAACGGAATGAGCTAAAGCCCAGTGAGCAACTACCACAGTAACAGTTAAGATCACATAAGCATAACCATTCAATTCAAGTATGCAATTTCGAAGTAAAGCAAATCAGTGAAAGGATACGGTCGGCTCTCAAGAGCCCATTTCCACGCTTGCAATCTTGATCCAACCTCATTGACCCTCCGTCAATGTTAAAAGTACCAAACCGTAGACCACCCTTTACTTCCAATCCTTCCACCCATCATACCCCAACCGGGCCCGCACTCCATTCAGTCATTTTGGTAATACTCGAGTATACCGGAACCAAGGGTCTCAATACCACAAGGTTCCCCAGTACAGTCCTCGTGGCAATTCAATCTTCACGACCAATCCCTCGCCGGCTCGATCCAATTGACTACCAAACGGGGTTGAGCTCAGTAATACAGTAAGGTCGTTGGACATCGTCTAAACAATACCAAATCAGTTTCCATAAAATGGAATGCAATAACTCATATATCAAGTTCAGTAAGACAGTGAAACAGTGGACAATCAGTGATACTATCAAAAGGGGTGAGGGCGGTCAAGTACACCCTCACCTTAATCAATTCCAATATCCAAGTAAGCCTTCAAGGCATCACATATACATTTAGCAAAGCCACATAATAACATTTAAGTGAGTAGTATACTCACTAATCAATTAAGTGCTATTTCATGCACTTCCGTCAGGGGAATGTCGTGAACCACCGTCACGCCCTAGAACACATAAGCAAGTACAATGAGACTCAATAACGAATCATAAAGCAATGCCAATCACAACCCCAATAGGGTTTCATAAGCATATACAAGCATTATAGCAAACCAGAAATTCAAACAATGGCATTAGCCTTGGCCCTGAAAATAAAACTGTTTTGTTCTTATTATGCGGTAATGGCGCCAATTTCACTACGACTATCGGATGGGGGTGTAAGACCCACCGTTTCGAAGCCAAGAAACAGGGCTACAACAATGTAGAAGGCCACTCAATCCAGTTCCTAACACAACTAGGTTAAATATGCAAAATACTAAACCAGAATTACCAAAACAGGTTTGCAAAACACACAAAACTGTAATCGGTATAACTCAGTCTATACAAGTCCAAATGCCGAAATTCCAAAGGCATATGATAGCAAAGACATCCAGCTACATTTCATCAGAAAACACCAACTTCAAAATCCAAATGAATTCCAGTCAAAATGGCCAAATACAAACGCAGTTTTCGCATTCTGTCCAAAGCAGAACAGGTACAGTAATTTCGACATAACTCACTCTACACTAATCCAAATAACCTGAAATTTTACAGGCACCTCAAAAACAGGAATACCTACAACTTTCATGTTTTGAGCAAAGTCCAATTCGGCCTCTAACCCTATGATCTAAAACCGGACAGAATTAGGGGTCTATGAACCCTAACTTTTCAAATTTCACTCCCAATCCAAAATTGATTGCAATTTCTTATCAAACACACCTACTTGAGCCATTATAGTCCATTGCCAATCATCAAAGATAGCCACAACATCCCATTCACATTAAACCAGAAAATTCATCATAAAATTGAAAACTTCACCAAAATACTTCAAATCAAGAAATAAATCACACATTCCACTACTCAATCCACCATTAAGCACAAAATAGCTATCATTAAGTATAGGAGGGTGTTCATATACCACTTACCTAAGAAACAAGAGATGTAGATATGTTGGCCACCTTAAATCTTCAAACAAACTTCACTAAGACACTTACTAGCACTAGAAGGAAAGATTTTATGGAGTGGAATCTAGTGTAGGCTTTTGTTCTTGGAAGATTGAGTGAAATGGAAGCTTGAAAGTTGAAGAAATTTCCTTCCTTCTTGAGCTAGGAGGGCCGGCCAACACAAGGTAAGAAAATGGAAATTTTGTGAATTTTTGAGATATTTACTTAATTGGGTCAAAAGTCAAAAAAAATATCAAAAGGTGAATAGTACTTCTTAGGTCAAATCCAATGGCTATGTGACACTTGTCACCACCATAAATGCATTCCTATCCTTTCTTTTCTCTCTCACATCAATCATTTCACACACTCTACTTATCTCTTAGCACCCGATAAATTTTACACAGTATCCGAAACTTAACCTTATTGGCCGAATTTTTCCGAACTTTTCGTACTAGTGGGTCCCACGTCCAATATATATTCTTAATTTTCTAAAAACTCACCAATGCTAGAAAAATCATCTAAAAACTATAATTGCTCATAAAATCCACCAAGAAAATATTTCTAAGCCAGAAAATGCAGAAAACATGCAATTAAAGGAACTAAAACCCTAGGAAAATGATTAGGTTTTTTTTTTACGGGTTCTCACAGTCATAGTCCTTTGATAAGTGGTGCCGTCATTTTTCAATCAAACGGCATTACTCGATAGCAAAATGTCCCCCAGGGCGTGATAAAAGCAGTTTTCTCCCTGTCCTCCTCTTCCATTAAGATCTGGTGATATCTGGCGAAACAGTCAGCAAATGATTCAATCTCATGCCTTGCGGTATTGTCCAGAAGAATATGAATGTTCGGCAACGGAAAATCATCTTTCGGGCTGGCTTTATTAAGATCCCTGTAATCGACACATACTCGCACTTCTCCACTTTTCTTTGGAACAGGTACAGGGTTTGAAAGCCAAATGGGATAATGAGACACCATAATAATTCTAGCATGGAGCTGCTTCTCGATTTGCTCCTTAATTTTGAGGATCATGTCTGGCTTAAACTTACGAGGTTTTTGCTTTACTGGTGGAAAATTTGGATCAGTTGGTAATCGGTGGACCACTATATCTGTTGAAATTCCAGGCATATCATCATAGGACTAGGCAAACACATCTTGAAACATGGTCAAAAACTCGAGCATTTCTTTTCTCTGTTTCTTATTCAAATGAATGCTAATTTTTATCTCCTTAACCTCAGTCTCAGTGCCAATATTAACAACTTCTGTTTCTTCTAAGTTCGGTTTGGATTTCTCCTCATATTGTTCAAGATCCTTTAATAAAGAGTCAGATTTTTCCTCGCTATTGCTCTCGTCTTGAATTTCTGATTCCAAAATTTCAAATTCGTGAGAGATATCGAGATTGCAATCATCAAATTTCAGAATAGTGATATCCAAAGGGTCAATGTGTTTTATTTTTGGCCATCTGAAAAAGAATAAAATAGATAAAACAATGCGTAAGCAAATCAATTTGGAAAACACTATGCATTTCATAGAATTTGAAGGCAAATGATCATAACATGCGACTTAACAAGAGATTCAACATAAGATTTGCATTGAAAAGCATTTGATTAAAACTATTTACAAAGCTGAAAGGGAAAAGATAAATAATGCGAATAAGTTCTTTCATGGTGACCAAAGGCAATTCCCCAGATTTACCGAAATTCCCTTCGAGAGGGAAGGAAATCACTAGTCCAATTCTTCATTGTTTCGGTAGCCACTTCTGGAAATTCTGAGTCCTTCAATGGCTCCCCCTCAGAAGCAACTACCACAAATAGCTCAGCCAACCCAACTTTCACCTCCTCGATTGGGTCTACTTCAGCTCTAATCACCTCTGACGGGTAAGGAAAAGTACAATACAATGGTGGGATATTCATGATAAGTTGCCTTCCCTCCTTCTCCGCCTTTTTACGATTCATCATTTCCTTCTTATCCTTGATAGTAGGTTGAAACCCCAATCCGAAGGTGTCCTTCTTTCCCTGAAGCTCTATTGGTTCCAAAACTCCCTGCAGGTTGCGCCCGAGGCCCTTGCCCATCTCATATCCTCCTCGAATCATTTCTTTAGCCATCATAACACTAGCTTCTGGCAAATTCATTTCCACCACTGGCTTCTCCTTAGATATCTATCCTACGGAAACAATGTCAGCCACGTGGTGAGGAGAAAACAGAGATTTTTTACTATCCTCCTCATTTGGTCCAGAATTAACAATCATTGTGCAATCATCCTCCGCAAAAATTGTGATCAATTGGCCGTTCACCACAAATCTCAGCAATTGATGAAGTGAAAAGGGTATAGCGCCCGAAGTGTGAATCCAAGGCCGTCCAAGGAGAATGTTATAAACACTTGAAAAATTCATGACTTGACACATGACTTGAAATTGGGCAGGTCCAATTTCCAGCACTAAATCCACTTCCCCCATTGGTTCCCTTTTCACGCCATCAAATCCTCTCACCACGGTGGTTGACGGCCGTAATTTAGCCTCTTGAAATCCTAACTTAACCAAGGTATTCCAGGGACAGATATTGAGAGTGGATCCATTGTCTATCTGAACCTTCGGCAAGAGTTTCTCGTTACCGCGGACTGAGATATACAAGGTGTCGCGTCCCACTTTTTGAAGGTGTGAAAGTAGTGTGTGGGATATGTATGTGAACGTGTGTGAAGGTGAAAATAAAAGGCCGTGGGATTGTGAAATGCGACGGTTTGGCCAAACAAAGGGTTTAGATAGAAAAGGAGTCGCCACTTGGTATAGAGTTAGG
Organism: Coffea arabica; assembly: GCF_036785885.1. Lineage (NCBI taxonomy): Eukaryota > Viridiplantae > Streptophyta > Magnoliopsida > Gentianales > Rubiaceae > Coffea > Coffea arabica. Next base: position 17,231,470 of record NC_092326.1, read on the forward strand.
GTGTACCAAATCACCCAAAAAGTGATTTTGTTTTTAGAAAGAAAAGTAAACAAACCCTTGTTAAAGAATTTTTTAGGTCTACGTAATCAAAGAAAGGGATCGAGGGTCACATTTGATAAGGGAGAAGGCAAAGGCAAAGCCTAAGGCACTCCCTTACCCTAGCCAAAGCTAGTTGCGTGACTTAGCCCTTCTTTTCCTAATTCTTCTACCCAAAGTATGTGTTGCATGTTGGATATGACTAATGGATGCGAAAAAAAATGCAATCCTAAATCTAAAATGTCTCTTATGAGGCTTTTTAGTCCCAACCACATGAGTTGTGATGGCCAATAAGGAAAACTCTTATAGAGGTCATGGGTAATGCAAATGAAGACCCAAATATGAGTGCAAGTGTGAAAATGTAAGAAGAATGCAGAATAAAATAAAAGTAAAAATACAAATGTAAGTGCAAGTGTGCAAACGTAAGAAAAGTGCATGTGTGCAAATGTAAGAAAATTGCATGTGTGCCAGTTGAGAAAATAAAGGTGTTTGTGTGCAAGTGGATAAAAATATGGTATAATAGTAGTAAATATATAAGTGCAATTGGGTGCAATTTGTGCAGTAGAAAAATAAGTAAGTGATAGGAAAAGAAGAAAAATGTGCAAACATGGCATGTGGATTGAGAAAAATATAAGTAGTGAGAGAATGTGGATAAAGAAAGTGAGGAAGTGATATGATAAAATGAGAGTGTATGAACCTAGAGGAATGTGCATCAAGTCGGGTACGAGAATGAGTCCTGACTTTGTGATTTTAATTTTCCCTTTGATTAGAAGGAAGAACTAGCGTGCTAAGGCTATTTTACAGCCACACTCGCTCGTTTCCCTTACCGAAAGGGGACTCTCAAGCAAATGTACCCTATAACTAGCATGAAGATGCAAAAACCTAAAATGAAAGGAAAAAGGTTTGGAGGAGCATGCCAAATGCTAGAAAACTAAGAAAAATGCATGGCATGTAGTGAGATATACAAAAAAAATGCACTAGCGAGAGGGACGGGCCTAATGGATCTAGCATTGGACTAGCCCTTCACTAAATGATTTATCACAAGCGTTGGACTTGTGAGGATTAAAAGGGAGGACCATGACTAGCATTGGACTAGCCATGGTATACGCATTCATCCATTATATTCATCTACGATTATAGAAAGCAAGTAGACATGCAAGTCACCTATAAACACGTAGCACATAACACTTAGCATGCTCGACTAAATGCAAGAGCCTAATAAAGCAAATTAACACATAGCAACAAAAGCAAGCAACCAAGCTAATGAACCTATTACATTTGCTAGCTAGGCACACGTTTTCAGTAGGTCTTCATCAAATGCTCTCCAAGCCCTATCTATTACAAGCCAAGAGGTGTACACATACCTCATAAAAGAATAACTTAATAAAAGCAAAAGTAAATGAAAGGAATTAAGAAAATGCAAGGAAAGCAAAGTAGACATGCAATTCTCACTTAGCACGTTGGATCACATAGAGGAGAGACAAAAAAGGATAAAAGAAGTTATACCTCCCCATTTGTGATGTTAGTAAAGTGAACAAGATTTAACTTGGGTTAGAGTCACCAAAGAAAGAGACAACTTGGGCTAAAACCATCAAAGTAAGGGATTAATGCACCACTTTAAAGATAAGTAGAATAAAAGGCAAAAAGAAAACTCAGAACACCTTAGAAACTTCAAAAGGGGTACTAACAAAACACCAAATTCTTCCTTAATTGCGACTTAAATGAAACCAAATAATTCATAATTTCAAAGAAAAGTAAACTATGAATCAAATTTCTAAAAATAGAAAACTACCAAGGACCCAATTGTAAACATTAACCAATCATTCAAGCCCAATTAAAACATTTTGGGAACTCTAAAGGTTCAAGAGCGAAGAAAGGGCCAAGATGTGGTTCAAATTGCAATTATTCTAGGACCTAATCGCAAGAAAATAGAACATAGTTGGGCCTTTGTAGCATAAGGGGAAACATGTGAGGTTGAAATGTAATTTTCAAAAAGAATTTCATGCATGCAAGCTACGAGGAACTCATTTTCTCCAGCCGAAAAGCATTCTGCAAATTTTTTCCAGCCGCGGCTTTTCTTTCCATTTCATCATGCAGACCAGATTTTTGATTCAAATACACGGCTTTAAACTAAGCAGAAAACTACATCATTACCGTCATCCTGTGAGGCCCCAGTTCGTTCTACGTTGATATATTCATTAGTTGGGCGGTAACGTTTGGTTTTGGGAGTATTTCGAAAACCCTAAGTAGGGATTAAGATTTAAACCCTAAGTTCCGGTTAAGATTGAAAACCCGTTTTTCCTACATTTTCTTTATTAGAAAATTCCCCAGATAATTTTTATGAGTAAATATAGTTTTTAGATGATTTTTCTAGTATCGGTTAGATTTTGAGAAAATAAGAATATATAATGGATGTGGGACCCACTAGTGCGAAAAGTTCGGAAAAATTCGGCCAATTAGGTTAAATTCCGGATACTGTGTGAAATTTATCGGGTGTTAAGAGATAAGTAGGGGATGTGAAGTGATTGATGTGAGAGGAAAAAGAAAAGATAAGTTTGCATTTAATGAGGTGACAAGTGTCACCATTATATTGGACATGACTTATGATTCACTATTCACCATTTTGACCTTTTGACTAATTGGGTAAATATCTTAAAAATTCACCAAAAAATCACCATTTCCTCCTACTCCATGGCCGGCTCTCACTTGGACAAAGAAGAAGAAACTCTTCAACAATTTTAGCTTCCATTTAGCTCAATCTTCCAAAACCATTCACCTAAATTAGTTTCTACTCCATAAAATCCTACCACTTGGTGCTAGTGAGTGCTTTGGTGAAGTTTTTGTGGAGAGCTAAGGTGTTCTACAACTTCCTCTCTCTTGTTTACTTGGTAAGTGGTACTTGAACTTCCTCCTACACCTTATGAAGCTTAAGTTATGCTTCTTAGTGGCTAAAGTGCTGAAATTTCTGGTTTTTATCTTGGTTTGAGATGAATTGGTGAAGTTTTTAATTTATTGATGAATTTTCTGGTTTAATTGGATTATGATGTTGTGGGTGTTTATGATGGTTGGTAATGAGGGGGAATGACTCTAGTAGGTGTGTTTGATAAGAATTTGCAATCAATTTTGGGTTTGGAATGAATTGAGAAAAGTTAGGGTTTGATAACCCCTAATTCTTTCCGGTTTTGGATCATAGGGTTAGAGGCCGAATTGGACTTTGCTCAAAACATGACAGTTGTAGGTATTGATGTTTTTGAGGTGCCTATAAAATTTCAGGTCATTTGGATTAGTGTAGAGTGAGTTATGATGAAATTACTGTAGCTGTTCTGCTTTGGACAGAATGCGAAAACTGCGTTTGTATTTGGCCATTTTGATTGGAATTGGTTAGGATTTTGAAGTTGGTGTCTTCTGGTGAAATGTATCGGAATGTCCTAGCTATCATATGCCTTTGGAATTTTGGCATTTGGACTTGTATGGACTGAGATATACCGATTACAGTTTTCTGCGTTTTGCAAACCTGTTTTGGGAATTCTGGTATAGTATTTTGCATATTTGACCTAGTTGTGTTAGGAACTGGATTGAGTGGTCTTCTATATTGTTATAGCCCTGTTTCTTAGCTTCGAAACGGTGGGTCTTACACCCCCATCCGATAACCGTAGTGAATTTGGTGCCATTACCGCATATTGAGGTCAAATACGGTTTGTGATTCTAGTACGTTTTTGGAAAGTTTATGGCTGGAACTTTGGCTTCACATTTGACTGAGTTACAAGCTGTTTGGGCTTCCGACCAAAACACCAAACTTATAGCCCTATATCAGAGCTTTCTAACGCCCTTGGAATTTCATGAATCGGATTTATAAAACCTGAGATATAGCCGAGCAAACAAGGCCTGCCCGTGAAAATGACCAGAAATCTGTTTTGGTCCTGATGACCAATTTCCGTTCCGAATTTGGATTGCCAACCTTCATGAAAGTTGTTCCATTTGGAATGAACTATCTAACTGCCAATTTTCAGCTCTTTTGACCATGTGTAGCATAGAAAACAGTTTGCGCTCAAAACTGACCATTTGTGCATTGGCCAGATTTCGTAAGTGATTGTGTTTGGTTCATTTGGGACTAAAGCCTCCAGTTTCAGTTCTGGATGTCTTCATAACAGTTGTTTTTCATCCTTTAAGCTTCGATATGGCGTCTCATACGCCTTAATCCAATGTTCGTAGCTCAACTTATGAGTAAACTAGAAACGAGTGTCAAATCTGCCGTTTCCGCTAACGGCCGTCTCCGTTTCCGTTCGTCATATTTACGTGCGCGCGTGCCGTTTTTGCCGTTATGCTTGTTTTAGGCACGATAGTAGTCGTTTGCGATATTATGTGACACAATCTTCTATTTCAGACGGTGGTGAGCTGGGCGGAACTGGTGGGGCCCACTACTAGCTGTTCATTTCGATCCGACTTCGTACTTTTGCTATTTCAGTTTCTGGGTAAGTATTCAGGCCAGTTTGGTGTGTTTTCTTCGCTAGGTGTTTGAGATATGTGAAAAGGGCACTTAGGCGAGGGTGTACTTTATCGCACTGGACCTAAACCCTAATTTGAATGTATAATTGTACTTGGCGTATGTATATGAACCTTTTGGAACCAAAACCCTTGAGCTTGTGGCTCGGGGCGACTTTCGAATAAAGTTTGTGAAGTTTGCAAAGTTTGTGATTTTGAATAATTTTGTGAAGTTTGTGGGTTTGGGGCGAACTCTTGACCTGGTTGGACTATTCGAGTCGGTTAGGGCTTGGTCGAAGGCAGTCCAACTTAGTCTGAGGTCACCAAGTTTGTAGGTTCATGTTATGAACCAATTTTGTAAATCCGGTTCACCGAGAAGGTGACCAAGTTTGTGACCCGAGCTTGTGACTCAAGCTCAAGTTTGTGATTTCGTTCGCCCGGGCAAGTTTGTGAGGTGACTGGCCAGTGAGGGTGATAAGGTGTCGGTGGGTGTACAAGTGAAGTTCTACGGACTATTATTTGCAGTCGACGGAGTGTCGGCAGGAGATCACGCATGGCACATGAGTTGGCTTTGGAGCCACCTGTATCCTTATTATGTGATGTTACTTTTCTGCTTTTGCTTTACTCTTATTGTGTAACTGTTACGTGAAATTTATGCTTTCGCCCCTGTTTACTTACTAAGCATATAGCTTACCCCATTCCTTTTGTTTTCCTTAGCAGGGGCCGACGCGGGGACTTTTGGCTCGTATACTAGTATAGTTAGTTTGGCTTGTAATAGTTGAACAGTTAGGATGTTTGTTTTTGTTTTGGTGGTTTGACTCGATACTTTTGGAGAATGTAATTATAACTCTTTTAGGATTGTATATATTGTATTTAGTGCTCTTTCGAACTTTAAGTTTTGAGTCCTGCCGCGAGCTAGGCAGGCGGGCAGCCGACACCCTTGGGTTCGCCCTTGGGAGAAGTGGGGTCGTCACACATCCAAACAGACAGAAAACTTAGAAAGATCCCATGCAAAATTCTGGAAAAAGTATGCAAACATTTGAAGAATGAAATTGCTGCAACTTTCTTAGTTTCTTATTCAAGCAACCCAGATTAGCATTATGCGCATTTTATCATGATCAAAGTCATTTGTACACAATCAAATGCATTGTAATGAAGTAGATAAATGCATCCAGACCGCAAAACAGAGACAGGTGGCTTTAAACTTGGTTCAAGGAACATCAAAATCACAACTTCTTTGCTAGTTTCTGGTCTGGAAAAGGAAATTTCTTTTGCAAAGAAAAAAAAGTCACCCTGTAACGGCCCCACTTCTCCCTAGGGCGTACCCCAGGGTATCGGCGGACCGTCTGCCCAGCTCTCGCCGGGACTCAGTCAGTTGCTATAAGAGAAGGCAAGAAAATCCACAAAACAATCGAAATAACAATAATTCCAAACTTAAACGTAAACTTATATACATTACTGTCTCAATGGAAGTACAACTGTCAAAATATAGGTTCTCAATTCACCATACAACCAGCCCGTGCCAAGCGCTAGGGCGAGAACCTTTACAAAAGAAACCAAAGTACTAAAACGGCTAATCTATTCGTAGCTTCCGTCCTCGCACGTCTTCCCCTGCTAAGGAAAACAAAAACTAAAGGGATGAGCTGGAAAGCTCAGTGAGGTTCCGTACACATAGGCAACAAGAGAAACAAATGCATGTAAACAACAATTCACGATACAAGTACAATAAAGCGATAAACACATTCATTAAAAGGATACGGGCTCACAAGGAGCCAATCGTTCATTCATTCATTCATTCATTCTCCTTCCATTCTCCTTCCTTCAATCATTTGAAAATGCATTTTGTATAAGTAAAACCCCTCGTTCATTCATTCATTCATTTCATTCACCCCGTCCCTGGCTTTTGGCCAGGCTCCACCAACCTACAGGGTAATACTCGAGTATACCGGATCGTTCACCCAAGTTCCTAATCGCTCGACCGAGTCCGACTGGCTCGAGACGACCGGTAACAAGGGGCAATGGCCAGTTCAGCCCGAAGGCCTACATTCATGCACAATTAACATTTCAATCGCTCAATCATTAAAATTTCACAATCATTTAGGCTAAGTGCGGTAAAGTACACACTCGCCTCGAAAATCATTTTAGCAATCATTGAAAGCGTTTAACACGTTATCAATCATTCAAACAAGCCATAAAATCAGGAAACATAACAAACAAGGAACACTCACCTATAACCGCAAAACAACGCCCAATTCTCAATCACCAATGAAACCTAAAATTCCACAAAGATCACATTACAATCCATCTAACATGATTTAGAGGAAATCAACCAAAACCCGACTACTCGCGAGTAAACGTATAAAAGACTTTCAAAGTGTAAAGAGGCATTTGGATCCGTAAACAAGAATAATCCTAATGCAACCCAAACCAAGAGGGTTATAAAGTCTCTAAAAGGAAACACCAGACTCAAAACAATTCAAAGTTCCAGAAGAGGGGCTAAGAAAACATTCTTTCGGAATTGCTTATGTGACTCAAAAACATATTTATTCAAGTGGCCAATAAAATAACCAATGCCTTGATAAAAATCATGTAAAAAGGAGGATACAATACTTTAACCTCCACACTTAAAACCTTGTTTAAAAGCAATTCACTTGTGGCCGTTAAAACCCGAACTCATACCTCTATCGGTTGGAAAGGCTTAAGGACCATTTGAAGTTTGAAACGAAAGAGGTATCATGTTTTCAAAAGATAAAACGGTCACATTATTTGCCAAAAGACAATATACGAGTTCGAATAGAAATGTAGTCTTCGAACCCTTATTCAAAAACCCGAAGACACTTCCAAGGCAATACGTTCAATTTGATACAAAATACATTTCCAAAAAAAAAACCACTTTAACTTATTCAATTTACAAGAAAATAAACGGACGGCATGTCCCTTGTGTTTACCTATTTTTCCAGCCATTAATGACTTCATTATTTTCCTCAAATCAGTCCCAACATGTCATATAATATAATCTCATGTCCAAAAGCCGTTCACTAGGCTTACAATCATATAAATACCACAATAAATACAAAAGCAGGCTAGAAACATTTTTAGATAAAACAATACTTGACAACATTTTGCGGAAATGGCACTAAAGGCACTACGATTATCGGATAGAGTTGCAAAATACACCGTTTCGAAGCTAAGAGATAGGGCTACAAAAATGTAGAAGGTCACTCAGTCCAGTTTGTAGTGAAACTAGGTCAAAAATACAAGACACTAGTTCAGAACTGCAAAATACAGGTGGACAAACCACGTTCTGGTTAACGAGCTACAATTCAGTCTACCTAGGTCCAAATTCATTGATTCCAAAGCCAAAAGACAGCTAGGACATCAGGCTACATTTCTTCAGAAGACCTCAACAACCAGTTCAGAAGTATTCCTAGCCAAATTAGCTAATTACAGAAGCAAGTCCCAAGTTCGGATGAAACCAGGGCAGCAGGGGTAATTTCGACTTTTCTCACTCTACACTACTCCGATTGACCCGAAATTTTGTAGGCATCTCTAAAATGTTATTACCTACAACTTTTATGTTTTAATCCAAAGCTAATTCGGCCTCTAACTGTGGTGAATAGGGCCGGGCAGAATTGAGGGTAATGAAACTCTAAGTTTTTCCAGATTTCCTTCCAAGCAAAAGAAATTCTTGCAATTAACCATCATCACATATACCTTTAACAAGCAATAAAATGTACTCAATTAAGCCATAAAACCCCTCAATTAAAGCTAATTATAAGCTCCAGAAACAACTATAAGAAAACCCCCAAACTAACCCTAGAAACCGGAAATTCATACCAAAAGCGAAAATTTCCGCAACCAACCGTAATTAACATACACAAGCTTCCATTAACACCATTTAAACCACTAATCCAAGTCCAAACCAAGACTATCATATAAAATCAGAAAAATGCTCAATAAATCAGCAATTCATCATAAATTCCTTAAACCCATGAAATACTCCACAATATAGCCTATATAAACACTACAAAGCACTAATATATCATTAGTAAACCAAAATAACAACTTTCTTAGCAACTTACCTCAAAATTGCAAGAGATAGCAACTTAAGACCTCCCCAACAAAAACACCTCCACCACAAGCTTTAAACCTCTATACCACACACTTGTATGGAGTGAATTGAAAAACTAATGGTTAAAACTCAAGATTCAAAGAAGGAAATCAAATGGAAGAAAATGGAAATTTTTCTCTTGTTTGCTCTTCCAAAGACAGCCGGCCAAGAAGAAGAAAAGTGAGTACAAACAGTAGCCAAAAATCAGATATTTATGAAGGAAACAGCCGGTCAAAGCTTCTGACCGGCTGTGCCACGTCAGAATCCGGCCAGTTTCTGGCCGGATTCCCGGCCGGATTCCTGGCCGGATATGAGGCAGAGACGAATCCAATTTTTTTTCAAAACTGCACCACAATCCGGCCAACAATCCGGCCAAGAACTGGCCGGATTTGCGGCCGGATTCGGCCCCTTCAGCTTTTCTCAAAATTTTTCCTCTTTTCCGAATTCAATTGTCGCGCTCAAACGTACTTCTAACACATACACTTACATACATATTTCCTACATAAATGCACATAACAACTAGGCCTTCCTTTGTTTCCAACGATTAGTTAACAAATTTTGCACTTAAGAGGAGAAAAGGAGAAGAAACAATAGACTAAGGAAATATGCAAATTCTAGGGTTCTCACACACCCTCCAAACACTGCAAACTTGCTCATTATCAAACATTGAACCCAAAAATGAAAAGAAAAGTTGCAGCAACAAAACCGACAACTTCAAGCTTATTGCAGCAAACATTATATACAAAACATTCTAATGGCCATCAAACCGAGAGTTCAAGTAAAGAAACGAAAGGACAGACTAAGAAGGTCATGCGAATTATGTAAAATTTTGCAACTCTTCTATGTTTACTCTATTAAATTCATGAACCGCACAAACCCATCTCCAGTCTAACAAAGTCGCGCAATCATACAAGCCAACGCTAAACAAACCCAGTCAACAACAACAGGAGGTAAAAATGCGAAGTTTTGCTATGTTTTCAACCTCGGCAAACATCACACAAGTCAAGCAAGCATAACAGTTCCATTGTGAATCATAAACCCAAACTCAAACTTAAACCAAACCCACGGAAACGAAAATGAAAGGCTAAAAGCGACAAACTGAACCAGTAGATAACAAAAAGGTGCAAACTAACAAAAGAAAACAGTTTCTAATTCTAAGAGAGATAAGGATATTACCTTAATCGCAAAATGAATCGGGGAGTGACCAAGAAAGGATTCGGATGATTCCGCCAGGCCTTCGAAAGACGTTAATGGGAGAACAGCGATGATAACGCAGCACCGTCCTTGCAACCCAAATCTCCTTTCTTCCTCACTCTGCCGCCACTCTACTTCTTCGCTTCCTCCGCCGTCACAAGACTCTACATATGCTCGTCTTTCCTCAGCTGTCCCAGATTCTTTTTCATCCGCCGTTCTTTTCTATTCTCTTATCTCTGATCCTTTCTACCTAGCCCTCTGTCAAGCCCTAGCTCTCTCTCTCGATCTCTTTTCTCTCCTCTGGTTTCTTTCTTACTCTCTGTTTTTCCTTATGCAAGCCGTCAGTCTCTTCCTCTCCCTAATTCTCTATCTCACTCTCTCGGTCTCTTTTCCCTGCTCAGCCCGTCACCTGGTTACCTTTCTTCCTCTCGAAGCCTTTCTGCCAAAACCTAGCCGCTCTCTCTCTGTTTTCCTCTAGCCGTCTCACGCACTCCCTTTTTTTTCTCCCCTTGGCTGCGGTTTCTTCTCAGCTTTTTATATCAAGTCAGCAACCCTAAAACCCTCCTTTCAATGGTTACCAATCAATCTCCTCTCAAAACTCCTCCTTGGCCATCCGATGACCTCTGTAACGAAACAGTTTTTTTGCGTTTTTTTTTAATTTTTTATTTTTTTTACAAAATATAAAAACAACTGAATAAACAAGAATAATAAAAAATAAAAAAAAAACAAAACTATGCATAAAAGGTAAAAATGCCATGCTAATTAATTTTTCTTTTTTTTTCAATTGATGATTTTCCTTTTTCTTTTCTTCTTTTTCTTTTTTTTTCAATTAAATAGTGAAAAGGAAATAAAACATATTTTAAGAAAAATTTTTCTCTTTTGACAAATTTTATGCTAAAAAAAATCTTGCAATAAAATAAATAGTTAAAAGGGTCAAACGAATACAAAATAAAACTAAAATAAAAATAAAAATAAAATAAAAAATAATAGACCATAATAATCAGAGACGTACCAAAAGTTCAAACCTAAAATCATGGAATCAGATACGAATAACAAAGAAATAAAATTAGGACAAAAATAAATAAAATAAAATAAATGAAATGCAGAATAGTTAAAATTTTGGTGTCTACAGTTTACCCCTCTTTGTCTGAGTTTTGAAAAAACTTGAGACAAAAAAGTAGACACCAAATACTTACATGTGTTGTTTGGCCGCAAAATGATTCCAACGAACAGGAATTTAAAAAGAAACGGGACTGACCCGAACAGGAATTTAAAACGGGACTGACCCGACCAGGAATTTAAAACGGGACTGATCCGAACAGGAATTTAAAACGGGACTGACCCGGACAGAAAATTTAAAATGGGACTGACCTGAACAAGAATTTAAAACGGGACTGACCCGAACAGGAATTTAAAACGGGACTGACCCGTGTTTAGTGGCAGTGATGATGAAATGCTCACTGGTGGGACTAACCCATGTTCAGTGGCGGTGAAAATGAAATGCACACTAGTGGGACTGACCCATATTTAGTGGCAATGAAATGAGATGCTCATTAGTGGGACTGACCCAACGACTAGTGGCGATGCAAAATAAAATGCTCACTAGTGGGACTGACCCACGGCTAGTGGCAGTGCAAAATAAAATGCTCACTAGTGGGACTGACCCAACAGTTAGTGGCAGAATAGAAGAAATGCGCACTAGTGGGACTGACCCAACGGCTAGTGGCTGTGCAAAAAGAAATGCGCCCTAGTGGGACTGACTCAACAGTTAGTGGCAGAATAGAAGAAATGCGCACTAGTGGGACTGACCCATTTTCTGGTTTAGAAATATTTTTCTGGTAGATTTTATGCGTAATTATAGTTTTTAGTTGATTTTTTTCTAGCATTGGTTAGTTTTAGAAAATTAAGAATGTATATTGGATGTGGGACCCACTAGTGCGAAAAGTTCGGAAAAATTCGGCCAATTAGGTTAAATTCCGGATACTGTGTAAAATTTATCGGGTGTTAATAGATAAATAGAGTGTGTGAAATGATTGATGTGAGAGAAGAAAGAAAGGATAGGAATGCATTTAATGAGGTGACAAGTGTCACATTCTCATTGGTTGGACTTTAAGAATTACTATTCACTTTCTTGACTTTTTTGACCAAAGGATTAAATATCTCAAAATTGCCCAAAAATCACCATTTTCTTCTCCATGTTGGCCGGCCCTCCTAGCTCAAGAAGGAAGGAAATTTCTTCAACTTTCAAGCTTCCATTTCACTCAATCTTCCAAGAACAAAAGCCTACACTAGGTTCCACTCCATAAAATCTTTCCTTCTAGTGCTAGTAAGTGTCTTAGTGAAGTTTGTTTGAAGGTCTAAGGTGGCCAACATCCCTCTCTCTCTTGATTTCTTGGTAAGTGATGCTTGAACACCCTACTACCTCTAATGATGCTTATTTTGTGCTTAATGGTGGCATGAGTGATGGAATATGTGATTTATTTCTTTATTTGGAGTGATTTGGTGGAATTTTCCAATTTATGATGAATTTTCTGGTTTAATATGATCTTGATGTTGTGGCCTTGTATGATGAATGGTAATGGTTTAAAATGACTCTAGTAGGTGTGAATTGTTGATAAATGCAATCAATTTTGGATTTGGATGGAAAAATGGAAAGTTAGGGTTCATAAATCCCTAATTCTGTCCGGTTTTGGATCAAAGGGTTAGAGGCCGAATTGGACTTTGCTCAAAACATGAAAGTTGTAGGTATTGATGAGTTTGAGGTGCCTGTAAAATTTCAGGCCATTTGGCTTTGTGTAGAGTGAGTTATGTCGGAATTACTGTAGCTGTTCTGCTTTGGACAGAATGCGAAAACTGCGTTGGTATTTGGCTATTTTGGCTGGAATTGGTTTGGATTTTGAAGTTGGTGTCTTCTGATGAAATGTAGCTGGAGGTCTTAGCTACCATATGCCTTTGGAATTTCGGCATTTGGACCTATATAGACTGAGTTATAGTAATTACAGTTTTGTGTGATTTGCAAACCTGTTTTGGTCATTCTGGTTTAGTATTTGGCATTTTTGACCTAGTTAAGCTAGGAACTGGATTGAGTGACCTTCTACATTGTTGTATCCCTATTTCATAGCTTCGAAACGGTGGGTCTTACACCCCCATCCGATAATCGTAGTGAAATTGACGCCATTACTGCAAAGTAAGGACAAAACAGTTTTATTTTCAGGGCCAAGGCTAAAGCCATTGTTTGATATAGTGACACTTGTCACTCTCATAAATGCAATCTTATCTTTTCTTTTCCTCTCACATCAATCAAATCTCACTCTCTACTTATCTCTTAACACCCGATAAATTTTACACAGTATCCGAAACTTAACCTTAGTGGCCGAATTTTTCCGAACTTTTCGCACTAGCGGGTCCCACGTCCGATATACGTTCTTAATTTCTCAAAATCTATTCGATACTAGAAAAATCATCTAAAAACTATATTTACTCGTAAAAATAATCTAGAAAATTTTCCGGATACAGAAAGTGTAGAAAACAAGCCATTGAAAATAAGAAAACTTAGAAAGATTATAAAACCTAACAAATGGAAAAGTTACGGGTTCTCACACTCTCTCCCCCTTAAAGAAATTTCGCCGTCGAAATTTTCTTATCAGCGGAATCTATCAAATCTAAAGTACCCAACGGACCATACCTTCTCCATCCTCAGACGAGTCAGGGACCTGATGCTGCTCTAGAGAATATACTCGAGCTGGTGCCTTCGATCCCGTCCCTTCTCCTTTCGTCTGTCCAGGGTTGCTCTTGGCGGGTTGCTGAGAATTGGGCTTGGTTGGTGGCAGAGTCCCTCTCCGCTCGCGCAGGCGAGCTGGACAGTTAGCAATCCGATGTTCAGCGCTTCCACAGCGTAAGCATTTTCCTTCTTTCTTCCAGCAATTTGTTTCCGTATGACTTGGCCCTCCGCAATATCCACAGGGACCACGAGCAGCAGAGACCGGTCCTCCCTGAGGAACATCACGCGACACCCCTGGTTGTCGTACTCCTCCGTTTCCCTTTCCAATCTTAGGGGGTGTATTTGTACCTTCTTGTTCAGAGCTACTCCCAGGAAAGCCCCTTTTCTTGGTTTGGAAGTTCTTCACCTGCAGCCTGGCATTTTCTACTCGTTGCGCCTTCTCTACGGCCTCACTAAAAGCATTAATCTGGGCCACCGCGAGATCCTTCTGAATTTCTACGTTCAAGCCCTGGATAAAACGCCTTATTCGCCGCTGCTCGGTCATGATCAGTTCAGGGGCAAATTTGGATAGACGGGTGAACTGGTTCTCATATTCCGCCACAGTTTGAGGTCCTTGGCGGAGTCGAATGAACTCGTCTTCCTTCCTCTCCTGAACTAGAGGATGGAAAAACTTCGCATTAAACTCTCTGATGAAGTTCACCCAAGTCCTAGGTGTCTGTTCTCGTTCCCACTTCTGCCGAATTACGTTCCACCAGGAACGGGCTGCCCCCTCAAGCTGGAACACGGCAAAAGTCACCTGCCGTTCGTCAGGGTAGTGTAGGGCTGCATATATATCCACCATCTTTTCAAGCCATCTTTCGGCAACGTCTGGGTCGGGTTCTCCAACAAACTTTGGCAGAGCGAACTTTTGGAATCGTTCGAGAGCTCTGTCTTCGCCCTCGATATGGTTACCAGGGTTTCTAGGGTTAGGGTTTGGGTTTTGGCCCTGTTGCTGCACCACTTGTGCTAGCAAGTCTGTCATTTGCTGCATAGCAGCAGCTATTTGCACATTAGGGTTTACTTGCGGTTCCAGATTAGGTCCAGTAGAGGTTTCCCCCGTACCCCTAACCGGTGTGGGTTGTCTAGTTCCGCGCCCACGTCCCCGACCACTCCGTGTACCTTCCATGAGTTTTACTTGGTCTAGGCAATAATACTAAACCAAAATAAGCACGATGCACGTAAGTAACACTCAAAACTTTTATGATAACACACATTTATACATTCCAAACAGGATCGAAACATATATATACAAGCCGGTCAAAATTAAGCCGCACACATACATACAGCCAGCTAAGTCAAGTACAAACATAGACGATCCACCGAGGAAAGGCCTTTCTAGTTCACCAAATCTTTTCTAACCTAGGCCCTCACATCTTTCGTATCCGGGCGCAAGAATCTCATCTAAGATAATTCACAACTCGAGCCGGCCGGTCCCAAGAGTAAACCATCCTTATTAAAGATTCCTACCCGACATACATACCTAGCTTCCTCGAGTCCCATGATAATGATTCATACACTTATCACATGCCCGGTTCATAACTTACGCTCAAACGAGCACTTAGACATATTCATGAAATTAGGACCACCACACCACTTGTCCCAGTCTCACTCCGCGCAGAGACCACACGAAGTGGCTCTGATACCACTTGTAACAGCCCCACTTTCCCCTAAGGCGGACCAAAGGGGTTAGCGGACTGCCTGCCCAACTCTCGCCAGGACTAACGATGCAGACTAGAATTATCTATAGCGATCCGGAACTTACAAACGAGCGTAAACAAGTCAAAATGGTAAAATAACCCAAAATAAAAAAAATGAAGTCCGGTGTCGGCCATGAATAGTAACCGACCCGTCAGAACCCAACCGAAATAGCTAACAAACATTCACATCTGAACTTTAGCGTTTACAAATCAAAATGACATACAAAAGCTTTCAAAAGTTAATACATATATACGGTTTGCCAAATCAAAAGAGAAAACGCCCCAAAAGTACACTTAGGATTTTAATACATGAGCTATACAAAAGATATGTTCAACTAGCTCAATTTGGCAGCCATTTGTCAAATCCAGACCAAAAGGGTTTATTTTCCTGTAAGGAAAACAAAAGGAACAGAAAGGGGTGAGCTTGCGCTCAATGAGGTACCAAACAGATAGCATTAAAACTCATGGCATTTCACATTTAACAAATCAGATACACATGTCAGATGTAAAGCAAAGGAACCAATGATTCAAATCAGAAGGATACGGGTGGCTCTCAGGAGCCAAATTTCCAGCGCAGTACTTGATCCAAACCGGTTGACTCTCCGTCAATGCATATAGAACCAGCGCGTCCGTAGACCCCTCTTTACACCGAATTCCGTCCACCCAACACCCCTTTACCGGGTCCGCTCACCTCAACCGAACAGAAATGGTAATATTTGAGTATACCCGGAATCAAAGGTCTCAATACCCAAAATCCCCGAACAGACTACCGTGGTTCGTTATCTAATCGTCCAGGCCCTTGCCGGCCCGAGTCGAATAACTTAGCCACAGGATTGAGCTCATAGGTCATAGAAATCCGAACAGATGCAGACACAGATAACAGATTCAGATACAGATACAGGATAGCAGATTCAGATAGCAGATTCAGACGGCAGATTTAGATAGGCACTCAAAATTGGCATATGAACAGATAGAAGACCGAGTGTGATAAAGTACACCCTCGCCTCCATTTTATCAAAACAGTATTTGGCTTCAATAGTCATAAATCAAGTATTCAGATATTCAGATATTTCACATAATGGGTAGCAGGTAGTGGAACACTCACCGGCTCAACTTCAAAAGTTTTCACTTCAGATTGGCCTTAATCGCCAAGAAACCCTAAAATAATCAAAATAAACCAATTGAAGGTTTTACTTCTAGAATCGAGTAAACAGAATGCACATGTGAGGCTCGACTACACGTCGTACGCCTTGCCAAAAAAAATACTAATGCAAGAATGCAAAAACGTGATTCCCTTGGAAACGAAAAGGTAGCATGAAGACCTAGGCGCAAACAACCCAAAAGTGTGACGACCCCACCTCCCCCTAAGGCGTACCAAAGGGTTCGGCGGACCGCCTGCCCAGCTCTCGCCAGGACTCACTAACTATTTTAATTGAGTCACGTACACACATCCATGAACCATAAATAAAATTCCCAATTCAAGCTTATAATTTACATTAATAGAAATCGAGGTACAAAGTCTCAACACACCCAACTAGTTCAATACGTATACAATCCAAGTACAACATGTTCCATTCGAGGAATAGCGCGAGTACAAGACCAAAAAGTCAAAAGTCAAAACAAAAGGCTACGCTAGTCTTTTACAAGTCTCACGCGTCACTCGTACCCCTGAAAGGAAAACAAATGGAGTGGAATGAGCTAAAAGCCCAGTGAGGTTCCAAATAGCAAATTGACCATTATTTAGAAGTACAAGTTTTCGGTATAGCAAAGTAACAAGCATGAAGAGTTCATAAATGTGAGCAATAACACGTCAAGTAGCAATCTTAAAATGAGCGAGTGTAGAAGTTTTTCAAAAGCAACAATAATCCAATAAACAATATTCACTCCAAAGTATAAGGATACGGATGACTCTTAGGAGCCAAATTCCGGTTGCATTACCAGAAGCTTGATCACGTAGTAGTTGACACTCCGTCAACTTTCAAGTAAGTAACCAATCCAGTAGAACACCACTTACACGACTCTCCGTCCACCGTTCAAACCCCCTACTGGGCCCAAAATCCTCAATAAACACGGGTGGTAATACTCGAGTATACCGATTAGTCGAGGAGATATCACTCCACTCGACAATACAAGAGACCCAGGGTTCGTTACCCAATCGACCAAGCCCTTGCCGGCTCGACTAGAGTAACTCGCCACAGGGTTTCTGGAATTCCAGGAAGTGCGTGCATCATAATCAAGTATATCAAGTCAATTGCAACAATAAACAAGTATATCACGTAAGGGCAAGTGCGATAAAGTACACTCTTGCCCTTACAATTCACGTATATAACATGTAATCAGATTGGTCACGTATCAAGTTCAAGTATCAAGTTCAATTTGGTATTTGAAAGCACTCACCAAAAGATATAGTGCCTTTACTGGTCACTTTCAGGTTATACTCCGGGTTCGGAGTCCAAATCTGCGATAAAACTCAGTTTGAGAACTTTGAAACACGACTTAGATTCGAAACTTAAACGTTTCGTTCAATAAAATTCAAGAAATTGGAATTCACTTGGATGGTAGTGTGAAACACTTGCTCACTTTTTAAACGGTAAAACTTTGTAACTTTTATACTTGAAATCGTCATGCGAGTGGAAAATACAAGGAAAACATACTTCGAGCAATCATGATTGCATTTCTCAAGGGTACAAGTTCGGCCAAGTCCTTACTTATATACCTCGGAACAAGAAGACTCAAGTACCCTAGATGGTTCAAGCAGTAATCACTCTTAACCCTTACTCAAGTTGCAAGTAGTTCTCTAGTCTTCGAGCGTAAATTTGGGCAGCATGCCCCTTGTGTTTACCTAATTTTCCAGCCATTTAGGCTTCATTATTTTTCTTCAACAACAACCCAACATCATACATATCAGCAATTTATGTCAAGAGCCGTTCCATAGGCTCACAATATCATAATAACAAGAATCGCATTAAGGACAAGTGCAGAAATTCAATTTAGCACAAGACAGATTTGACGTACAAATGCGAAAATAACATATCCGAGGCTACGCTTATCGGATTGAGGCGTAACTTATGCCGTTTCGAATCTAAGACACAGAGCTACAATGTTCATGAAGGTCACTTTGTCCATTTTCTAATGTAACTTGGTCAAATTCTCAAATTACTAAACCAGAAACCAATTCGTCGGCTGTTTAAACGCATTACGCTGTAACGGACATAACTCAGTGTAAAAAAGTCCAATTCAGGTGTTCTTAGAGGAATTTTAAAGCTACTTCAGAACACTACAACTTTCATGTTTTGTCCCAGAGCTAAATCAGTACGGCTCCTAGTCAAAAAACGTGATAAACGGGACTTAACTGATGAAACGGACTGCTGGGAAATACTTAGAACAGTAAGGGTATTTTGGACTTTTCACATCCTACGTTGCTCCGATTGAGCTGAAATTTTGTAGGCACCTATAAAATGCCATTCTATACAACTTTTATTCTTTGACCTAAGGCCAAAACAGCCTCTAACATACAGATAAAAATTCGGACAGAATGTTGAGACAATTTTCCAGATTTTGGAAATTTTGAGTTTCTAGTGAATCTTTCCTTAATTTCTTGGTCCAATCACTACCAAAACACCATATAACACCTCAATTGCAACATATAAATATAATACAATCATTTGGGCAGAATTTTCCCCAAACCCTAGTCATCAAATAAGAAAGGGGAAAACTTCTAAAACATGCTAATCATCCATGATTTCACCATAATCTCAAGTTGTTAAGCTTAATTTAACAAGATTGAAAGTAAAACTTGGAGAGATAAGTTCTCTTACCTTGGTTAGAGGTCACTAAGAGTAGCCCAAGCTTCCTTCTTCCAAAAGCTTACCACAAATCACCACTTAATCACTCAAGAACAAGTTTAATCGGTTTACTTTGTTTATTTTCTCACTAAGTTGTTGGATTTGAAGATGAAATGAAGAAATTTCTCTTGGTGTTTTCTTCCCTCTCCCTCACGGCTCCTTGGCAGAAATATCAAGAGAAATGAAGCTAAGTTTGTCTTATAATAAATCCAAAAGATTAGAACTAATGGTGTCCACAAATTGCCCAACACTTGGCCTAATCTTGGCCACTCATTTTTCTCTTTCTTTCCCTTGCTTATAAGCCACAAATTTCGGTCCCCTTAGCTGTAATATAAGAAGATATTTTGCTCAATTGTCAATGAGCTTGTAGGGTAAGAAAGTGGTGGTCAAGTGGTGCGTTCAAACGGTAATGCGCGGGACCCGCCGGTTCGCGCCGTTTTTCTTAAAACTCACGTACTAGGGTTTTTACTTCCCATTCACTAACCTTACATCATTGCTACTACTCACATATTATTTCTCACTTAAAAGTCACTTTTAATCATCAAATTGATCCTCGGCCAATACCGAAAATTCATCTGGCGAAAAATCGCGAAAACCCTAATTTTGCTCAAATCTTGAAACCGAAGTGTAAAACCCTATTTCCAGGTTCATCTGCACTTATTGTTGAACAATTGGGTAGTAGGGCCTTAATAAATAATAATTTCCAAATAAAAGGAAATTTTTAAGAAAACGTGAGGAATTTACAATTTCAATAATTAACATTAGAATCTCTAGTAAAATATGAAAGATTTAAGAAACCGTTTAGTCACAAGTAAACTAGGGTTTTTGATTAAAACATTAGGGTTTCTAGTCGTTTAAAACAAAATAAGGTTTTAAATCAAACCCGAAGAAATATACTTTAATATTTTCTTCACAAACAACCTCCTAATATTCGGGATGTTACAAAAAGCCTTTCATTCTACCAAAAGGCAAATCCAACTTAAAGGAACCAAACGGCCTAGAAAATCGGGCAGCACTTCCCCTAAATTTCTTACTTTTCCAGCCATTAAGGCTTCATTATATCCTCAAATCAGTCCCAACATCTCACACAAAATTCATCTCATTTCCCAAAAGCCGTTCGCTAGGCTCAAAGTGGTACAAGTACAAAAGTTAGCTAGGAAACAACCGAAATGAAAGCAAGCCCTAAAAGAGACTCGATAACGAGTCATATAGCCATACCAATTATAACCCTAATAGGGTTTCATATGCATAAATAAGTATCATAGGTAACCAGAAATTAAGAAATGGCTTTAACTTAGGCCTTAACAAAAAAAATGTATTTGACCTCATAATGCGGTAATGACACCACTTTCACTACGGTTATCGGATAGGGGTGGAAGACCCACCGTTTCGAAGCTATGAAACAGGGCTACAACAATGTAGAAGGCCACTCAATCCAAATCCTAGCACAACTAGGTCAAAAATGCAGAATACCACAACCTGAACCGTAAATGCAGGTTTACAAATCACACAAAACTGTAATTAGTACAACTCGGTCCATACAGGTCCAAATGCATTGATTCCAAAGGCATATGGTAGCTAAGACATTCAGCTACATTTCATCAGAAGACACCAACAACAAAATCCAAACCAATTCCAGTCAAAATGGCCAATAACTAGTGCAGTTTTCGCATTCTGATCAACCCAGAACAGCAACAGTAAAAATGCCATATCTCACTCTACACTAATCCAAATTTTGCAGGCACCTCAAACACATCAATACCTACAACTTTCATGTTTTGAGCAAAGTCCAATTCGGCCTCTAACCCTATGATCCAAAACCGGACAGAATTAGGGGTTATCAATCCCTAACTTTTCACAATTCTCTCCAAACCCAAAATTAGTTGCTATTATCACCAATTCACACCCACATGAGTCATTACCCCTCATTATCAACCATCATAGATGACCACAACATCACATTCATATTAAACCAGAAAATTCCTCAAAAAAATAAAAACTTCACTAAATCACTTCAAATCAAGAAATAAATCACAACTAACATCACTTTAGCCACTACTAAGCAAAACTTAAGCATCATTAGGTGTAGGAGGAAGTTTAGCATCACTTACCAAGTAAACAAGAGAGAGGAAGTTGTAGACCACCTTAGCTCTCCAAGAAAACTTCACTAAAGCACTCACTAGCACCAAGTGGTAGGATTTTATGGAGTAGAATCAAGATCAAACACTTGGTTTTGGAAGATTGAACCAAATGGAAGCTAAAAGTTGAAGAGTTTCTACTTCCTTCCTTGCTCAAGATGGCCGCCGGCCACTATAGAGGTAAGAAATGGTAATTTTTTTGTGAATTTTAAAGATATTTAATCAAGTTTGGTCAAAAGTCAAAAAAGTGAATAGTGTTCTTAAGTCAAAACCAATGATATAGTGACACTTGTCACTCTCATAAATGCAATCTTATCTTTTCTTTTCCTCTCACATCAATCAAATCTCACTCTCTACTTATCTCTTAACACCCGATAAATTTTACACAGTATCCGAAACTTAACCTTAGTGGCCGAATTTTTCCGAACTTTTCGCACTAGCGGGTCCCACGTCCGATATACGTTCTTAATTTCTCAAAACCTATTCGATACTAGAAAAATCATCTAAAAACTATATTTACTCGTAAAAATAATCTAGAAAATTTTCCGGATACAGAAAGTGTAGAAAACAAGCCATTGAAAATAAGAAAACTTAGAAAGATTATAAAACCTAACAAATGGAAAAGTTACGGGTTCTCACACTCTCTCCCCCTTAAAGAAATTTCGCCCTCGAAATTTTCTTATCAACGGAATCTATCAAATTTAAAGTACCCAACGGACCATATCTTCTCCATCCTCAGACGAGTCAGGGACCTGATGCTGCTCTAGAGAATATACTCGAGCTGGTGCCTTCGATCCCGTCCCTTCTCCTTTCGTCTGTCCAGGGTTGCTCTTGGCGGGTTGCTGAGAATTGGGCTTGGTTGGTGGCAGAGTCCCTCTCCGCTCGCACAGGCGAGCTGGACAGTTAGTAATTCGATGTTCAGCGCTTCCACAGCGTAAGCATTTTCCTTCTTTCTTCCAGCAATTTGTTTCCGTATGACTTGGCCCTCCGCAATATCCACAGGGACCACGAGCAGCAGAGACCGGTCCTCCCTGAGGAACATCACGCGACACCCCTGGTTGTCGTACTCCTCCGTTTCCCTTTCCAATCTTAGGGGGTGTATTTGTACCTTCTTGTTCAGAGCTACTCCCAGGAAAGCCCCTTTTCTTGGTTTGGAAGTTCTTCACCTGCAGCCTGGCATTTTCTACTCGTTGCGCCTTCTCTACTGCCTCACTAAAAGCATTAATCTGGGCCACCACGAGATCCTTCTGAATTTCTACGTTCAAGCCCTGGATAAAACGCCTTATTCGCCGCTGCTCGGTCATGATCAGTTCAGGGGCAAATTTGGATAGACGGGTGAACTGGCTCTCATATTCCGCCACAGTTTGAGGTCCTTGGCGGAGTCGAATGAACTCGTCTTCCTTCCTCTCCTGAACTAGAGGAGGGAAAAACTTCGCATTGAACTCTCTGATGAAGTTCACCCAAGTCGTAGGTGTCTGTTCTCGTTCCCACTTCTGCCGAATTACGTTCCACCAGGAACGGGCTGCCCCCTCAAGCTGGAACACGGCAAAAGTCACCTGCCGTTCGTCAGGGTAGTGTAGGGCTGCAAATATATCAACCATCTTTTCAAGCCATCTTTCGGCAACGTCTGGGTCGGGTTCTCCAACAAACTTTGGCGGAGCGAACTTTTGGAATCGTTCGAGAGCTCTGTCTTCGCCCTCGATACGGTTACCAGGGTTTCTAGGGTTAGGGTTTGGGTTTTGACCCTGTTGCTGCACCACTTGTGCTTGCAAGTCTGTCATTTGCTGCATAGCAGCAGCTATTTGCACATTAGGGTTTACTTGCGGTTCCAGATTAGGTCCAGTAGAGGTTTCCCCCGTACCCCTAACTGGTGTGGGTTGTCTAGTTCCGCGCCCACGTCCCCGACCACTCCGTGTACCTTCCATGAGTTTTACTTGGTCTAGGCAATAATACTAAACCAAAATAAGCACGATGCACGTAAGTAACACTCAAAACTTTTATGATAACACACATTTATACATTCCAAACAGGATCAAAACATATATATACAAGCCGGTAAAAATTAAGCCGCACAGATACATACAGCCAGCTAAGTCAAGTACAAACATAGACGATCCACCGAGGAAAGGCCTTTCTAGTTCACCAAATCTTTTCTAACCTAGGCCCTCACATCTTTCGTATCCGGGCGCAAGAATCTCATCTAAGATAATTCACAACTCGAGCCGGCCGGTCCCAAGAGTAAACCATCCTTATTAAAGATTCCTACCCGACATACATACCTAGCTTCCTCGAGTCCCATGATAATGATTCGTACACTTATCACATGCCCGGTTCATAACTTACGCTCAAACGAGCACTTAGACATATTCATGAAATTAGGACCACCACACCACTTGGCCCAGTCTCACTCCGCGCAGAGACCACGCGAAGTGGCTCTGATACCACTTGTAACAGCCCCACTTTCCCCTAAGGCGGACCAAAGGGGTTAGCGGACTGCCTGCCCAGCTCTCGACAGGACTAACGATGCAGACTAGAATTATCTATAGCGA
Organism: Coffea arabica; assembly: GCF_036785885.1. Lineage (NCBI taxonomy): Eukaryota > Viridiplantae > Streptophyta > Magnoliopsida > Gentianales > Rubiaceae > Coffea > Coffea arabica. The sequence goes on from NC_092326.1 coordinate 17,255,282, forward strand.
TCCGGAACTTACAAACGAGCGTAAACAAGTCAAAATGGTAAAATAACCCAAAATAAAAAAAATGAAGTCCGGAGTCGGCCATGAATAGTAACCGACCCGTCAGAACCAAACCGAAATAGCTAACAAACATTCACATCTGAACTTTAGCGTTTACAAATCAAAATGACATACAAAAGCTTTCAAAAGTTAATACATATACACGGTTTGCCAAATCAAAAGAGAAAACGCCCCAAAAGTACACTTAGGGTTTTAATACATGAGCTATACAAAAGATATGTTCAACTAGCTCAATTTGGCAGCCATTTGTCAAATCCAGACCAAAAGGGTTTATTTTCCTGTAAGGAAAACAAAAGGAACAGAAAGGGTTGAGCTTGCGCTCAATGAGGTACCAAACAGATAGCATTAAAACTCATGGCATTTCACATTTAACAAATCAGATACACATGTCAGATGTAAAGCAAAGGAACCAATGATTCAAATCAGAAGGATACGGGTGGCTCTCAGGAGCCAAATTTCCAGCGCAGTACTTGATCCAAACCGGTTGACTCTCCGTCAATGCATATAGAACCAGCGCGTCCGTAGACCCCTCTTTACACCGAATTCCGTCCACCAAACACCCCTTTACCGGGCCCGCTCACCTCAACCAAACAGAAATGGTAATACTCGAGTATACCCGGAATCAAGGGTCTCAATACCCAAAATCCCCGAACAGACTACCGTGGTTCGTTATCTAATCGTTGTAGACACCAAATTTTGGTGTAATTTCATTTACTATTTATTTTTTTTTTAGTTTGTGCTCGTTTTATTCACTTTTTAGTTTTTAGTTTTTTAGTTTTTTTGTGTTATTATTATTATTTTTAAGTTTTTAGCATAGAATTTCTCGAAAAAGAAAAAAAATATGTTTTAATTGTTTTGATTTAAATGCAATGTTTTCTTGGAAAAAATGGAAAAAAAAAGAGAGAAAAAGGGAAAATCATAAAAAAAGAAAAAGAAGAAAATTGTTCACAGAAATACGTTCAAATTCAATCTTTGGGCACTTTAGTTTTTTTTGTTAAGTTTTTTTGAGAAAAGAAAAGGAAAAAAAAGGGGGAAAAATGAAGAAAATTTGAAAAATGGACATTTTTGTTTAGTTTTTTGTTTAAAATTATTTTTGTTTTGTTATTATTATTATTACCTGGTTTTTGTCAATTTGTTATTATTATTATTTATATTTTATCATTTCTGTATTTATTAAGTTGAAAGTTAAAAAAAAAAAAAAAAAAAGGGGTCACGCATGCCAAAAGCTGCGTGTTGCCGCAGCTTGCAAACAAAGGATTAGGCGGCTCCTTGGCTGCAAATTGCAGAAGAAGGACTGAAGGTTTTAGGGTGAGGGGGGTTCCTAGTATAAATAGAAAAGAAGGAGCAGCCGCAACGGTGGGGGGGATTTGGCTAGAAAGAAACGGCAAGAGATAAGGGGCAGAACAAGAACAAAAAAAGGGGGAACGGCAAAAGAAAAATCAGGGAGGTTTTAACGGCTGAGAGGTTTTGATTGGAAAAGGGTAGAGGTCTAATGGAGTAGGAGGCAACGAGAGAGAGAGAGGATCGGAGAGATAGAAATAAAGAAAAAAGAAACGGAAAGCTTCATCTGAAAGGGAAAACCCAGGAGGGCCAAGAAGAATTTTAGAAAAAAAGATCATTTGCGAGGCAGGGGAAAAGAAAGCGGAGCAACCACTGCTCATCATAACCACATCCCACGAACCTCCCACCACCAATCCGCATTTGCTGTTGCTGCTGTCCGTCGACCACCACGCTACAATCCACCACCATCGCTGACAACCGTCATTGGAGGAGCACGGTAATGCTTCCTTACCTTTTTCCTGCCTTAAATCTTTGAAATGAGAGTCATTTAACCTGTTTGTTTCTTTCCCTTTTCAGTAGTAAAAAGGAAAAATATGTTATCTTTTCTGAGGATTATGCATGATTCCTGATTTTAGTGGGGGTTTCTTGAGATGATTTTTGTAAGAAATGGGTTTGGGGTTTCTGTCTCTGTCTTGACTGAGAAATCTACGAGGATTGTTGGACCACGCCTGCGGTCCTTTGTTGTGTTCGATCCCTTTGCTGTTCTTATGGTTGCCTTGCTGTGTTTTCATTGCTTAAGAGACTAATGTTTGACGTTTGGTAGAGATTTCACTCATGGATAGATAATGAAAACTTGCTTTGCAAACCCAGTAGATTGGAGGAGCACTCCATCTATTCGTGTCTTTCTGTTGCACATTTTTTTTACGAGTCACGAGTCCCCGGTTCATCTGTGTTTGGAATGTGGTTTAACCTCATATTTCGGGGAACCATTTTAGCTAAGTCACTAAGGCATACCAGTCTTTTCCTTGATATAAATTTCTGCTGTTTAGCTACGTTGGTACTTGATTGAAATGAAATGATGTTGCAGAAGGATAGCTGGTTCTCTTTTCTGCCGCAACCTGTGTCTCCTATTTTGGTCATTCATTTTGATGGTTTGTGTTCCTGATGGGTGTGCGTTGAGTAAGGTGTTTAGTGGCCCAAGGATTTTGAGTGATTGTTTTTCACTAGCTCTTGCTTGAAGTCTTGCATGAAACCTGCGTTTGAAAGCTTGAAATTACTGAAGAAAGTTTCCTAAACCTGTCGCAAGTTTCACCTTTTCTTTTGCTATGTTTTATGCCTGCTGTCTCATTTAGTTTCTGGGGTTAAATGACTATGCTTGGGAATGTTAGATGGTAATGGGTTGAAGCTTGAACAGGTTGGTTTGGTGGGTCATTTAGTAGATTTGGTTTGAGCTCATTGCGTGTAAATATCTCTGGCTGAACTAAAAGAGAAGTGAAAAACTGCTGCAATCTCTTTGCTGTTTTCCTTTCCACGATTGCTCACCAAGTTTTGCCCCCCTAACTTGCTTGTTGACCAGAAATTGGATAAATGGTGTTTGAATTTGCATGTTTAGGGGCTGAAGTGCTCGAAGCATGTTCCAATACTTTGCTGGAAAACGCATTTCAACCAGCCAAACCTTGTTTTTTTTCGCATGAGTATTCTTCTAGATTTTGCACCAGTTCATCTTACGTTTCTTGCTGGTTTGGATGTTGAAATTATATGCCTTGTTGTTTAGTTACAAATCCTGATTTTGGCTGGAAAATCTTCAAGCAAAGCTATGCGTTTTGGGTCCGAAACCTGAGTTTGAAACTCAATATATAACAAGCTTCACATTTGGTTGCTGAAGTTCGTTTCTTGGTTGAATTGCAGAATCAGCTTCGTACATTTGCATGGATTGCATGAAATACTTTCTGAAATTTGCTCTTTAACCCCTCAAGTCTCCCCTTGTCTCACTATGACCCAACCAATCGAATAATGTCTTCAATTTGGTCCTTGATTGCTTCAATTTTTCAACTCCAATTGATTGTTTTGCTTCAATCAGCTACCATGCTTTGTCAATTGCACTTAAGTCATGACTTTGGGAGCTTTACGATCAAGTGAGCTTTGTTTTTGCATTTTTCTTAATTAAAGTGGTACCTTGACCTCTTTATTGTTTTGAAGCCATTTTTCCTTCATTTGCTTACCATTGCGATGAGGTATAACTTTCTTTTACCTTTTATTTGTCCCTCTTATGTGATCCAACGTGTTATGTGAATATTGCATGTCTAAATTCGCTTTCCTTGCCTTTCTTTAGTTCCTTTATTTCATTTACTCTTGCTTTTTGTCAAGTTATTCTTTTATGGGGTATGTGTACACCTCTTGGCTTGTAATAGTTAGGGATTCAATTATTTTATTCCCTTTCCCCCTTTTAGATCGTAGTAGGATCTCCCTAATATAATAGATAGGGCTTGGAGGAGCATTCAATGAAGACCTATCAAAGACGTGTGCCTAGCTAGCAAATGTAATAGTTAGGGTTTTAATCATTTGTCTTGCATGCTTACGTGCTACGTGTTAATTTGCTTTATTAGGGCCTTGCATCTAGTCGAGCATGCTAAGTGTTATGTGCTATGTGTTTATGAGTGTTTGGCATGTCTACTCGCTTTCCATAGCCTGAATGAATGTGATGGATGAATGTGCGTTTCCGCTAGTCCAACGCTAGTCGGAATTCATAGAATGGGCTAGTCCAACGCTAGACCCTTAGGGATTTCCCCTCGTTAGCACATATTTGCATGTTCATTACATGTCATGCATTCTTTTTAGTTTTATCATTTTGCATGCCCCTCGAACCCCTTTTCCCTCCATTTTAGGATTTTTGCATTTCATGCTAGCTATAGGGTTCATTTGATTGAGAGTCCCCTTAAATATGGGATATAGACGAGTGTGGCTTTTTCTAAGCCTTAGCACGCTTGTATCCTCTCTATCAAAGGGCAAATTGAGTCACGATTTAGGTCTCTCCGTACCCATTATGCATGAATTCCCTAGGTTCATGCATCCACTCTATCATTACACTTTCATTTTTTTCCTCCCATTTTGCACACGTACACCTTTTATCCCTTCACTTACACACGAACACTTTTATCATCACTTGCACACATGTACTTCATATTATCATTTCACATACCATACCTTGCCCACTCACGTGCACATTTTCATTTACACATTCTTGTCTTTTATTACTTCTTCAAACTCATGTCCTCACATTGCATACAAGCATTCCATTCATTTGCATCCCACTCGCATTATTCGTGACTTCTTCAAAAGGATCGTTATTGGGCTTCACAATTAATGTGATTGGCATCACTCAACCTTTGAAGAGAAATTTCCTCCAATACCCCTAGGTCTAGAGTTTTGCATTCATGTAGCACATCCAAATGTAATAAATTCTTTGGTTAAAACAAGAAAATCTTTGATTAAATCAACGCAACTAGCCTTGGCTAGGTCGAAGGGGTGCCTTGGATTTTTATCCTTGCCTTCCCCTTCGTCAAATGGGACTTCCGAATCTTTTTCTTTGTTTGCGTGGACTAGGAGTCGTTCAAAAGGGTTTTCTTACTTTTCTTCCTTAAAAAATTCACTTTTTGGGTGACTTGGTACACCCTAACTCTATACCAAGTGGCGACTCCATTTTTCATATAAAAAACCCTTTTTGAACTATTTTTCTTGGGTCAAATCGTCGCATTTTCAAAAGTCCCATTTAGACCCATTTTTCTTTTAAATCACGATTCATTTTCCCATCACAAAATCCATTTTCAAACCATTTATTTATTTATCAAAAATGGGGCGCGACAGTTGGCGACTCCACTGGGGACTTGAGAGTCCGAGCAATTGATTTAGTCAATTCTTTTCTTCTTTTAACCTTTTCATTTATCACATTGGATGTTTAGGATTGCATTTTTTTCCTTTTTTAGGATTTTTGCATTTCGCGTATCAACTCACTTCCTCACACATTCGCCTACGATTGTTTGGATGGATGGATGATTTATTTATGTATGATTTCGCGCTTTGCATTGCATTTGGGGGGGGTGTGTGCCACCCTTAGAGCCTTGCGTTTGGTTCTCAACCCCTTCCCTCAAAATAGGGAACACTTCATACGTGCACGTTTACTTATTGTTATCCCACTTTATTTTATTTTTTCGTGGGCGTTTCCCACACCGCCTTGTAGGATTAGGATCGATCGCCTTGGGTAGGCGGCTGGTGTGCGCTGCGCCCATAGCGCTACCTAAGGGATCACTCGAGCCACCGACCAAGGGCCCTGGGGGTGATGACCCTTCGCCTTTAGGTCTGAAGGCTTGGGAGCCGAGACTTATCGAGTCTAGTTGCATTAGTGAGCCCCAGCCTCATGCATCCATGTTAGACTCGCCTAGGGTAGAGTCGACCTTACCCTATTAAGCACATTAGGCACGAGGGAAGGGGTTCTACCCCTTTTACTTGCTTTATTATATTTCTTTTCTAAATTGCTCCCAATGTGTTATGTGTACTATCAATTGCACTAACCATTCTTTTGTTTTCTTGGCTTGCATTCATGTGCCTTAACAATAAGAGGCCACTTTGGCACTCTTTTAGTGACCTACCCCATTAGATAGCTCACATGTTTAAATTTCAGTCATTACACTTAATTTTCAATAAATACATTTCATTCTAGACTTTTTTTCCCCCCGATGCATTATCTGTGTCCTTTAGGCCATATTTGTCACATATTTACATCGCTTTAATAAATGGCATCATGCATAAACCATAGAAAGGGAATGCCACATAGGGAATCCCGTGTTTAGGAATAAACCACCTTGCGTCTCGGATACGTAATCCAACGAGACCTGCACGTTTACATTTTGTACCATCCAAAGGGGTAGTGCACAAGGTAAGGTGGGATCCGATCATTTTCATAGAGTGATCTTTGGAATATGAGCGTCTAATAATCACTTTTTTTTTTTGGCCATTTTTATCAAAATTGGTAAAAATCCTTTGCGTAAAGGACATTAATTTGAAGAAAATTCACAAATGATTCCTCATGGTTGAGATGATAAATATGGAGGCCAAATCTTGATTTTAGAAGGCTCATAGACTAATTTTTTTTGAAGCCACCAATGGCCGGACGATTCAATCGATCCATTTTTGTCAATTCATAATCAATTTTGAATAAACCATTCATTTGACCAATTTACCCTTTTTAGGGTCATACGGTCGATTTTTGAAAAATCATCCATTCATTTGACCAATTTACCCTTTTTAGGGTCATACGGTCGATTTTTGAAAAATCATCCATTCATTTGACCAATTTACCCTTTTTAGGGTCATTCGGTCGATTTTTGAATTTCATTCAATTCATTTGACCAATTTACCCTTTTTAGGGTGATTTGGTCGATTTTTGCATAAGTTATCAATCTTCATTTCATTCATTTGGCTAATTCACCCATTGGTAGGGCAATCGAACCAATTTTGAATAAATCAAGTTTTCATTTAGTTCATTTGTCCAATCTACCCTTTTTTAGGGTGATTCGATCCATTTTTGAATAAATCAATTTCATTCAATTCATCTGACCAATTTACCCTTTCTAGGGTTATTCGATCAATTTTTGAATAAATCAATTTCATTCAATTCATCTGACCAATTTACCCTTTCTAGGGTTATTCGGTCAATTTTTGAATAAATCAATTTCATTCAATTCATCTGACCAATTTACCCTTTTTTAGGGTCATTCGGTCAATTTTTGAATAAATCAATTTCATTTGACCAATTTACCCTTTTTAGGGTCGTTTGGTCAATTTTTTGAATAAATCAATTTCATTCATTTCGTTTGACCAATTTACCCTTCTAGGGCCATTGGGTCAATTTTGGAATGAATCAAATTCATTAATTCATTTGACCAATTTACCCTTTTAGGGTCACCTGGTCGATTTTGAATAAATTGTTAATTCATTTGACCAATTTACCCTTTTTAGGGTCATTCGGCCGATTCTTTGAATAAATCACTAATTCAATTTCATTCATTTGGCCAATTTACCCATTTTTAGGGCAATCGAGCCGATTTTGAATAAATCAAGTTGCGTTCAATCTATTTGATCAATTTACCCTTTTTAGGGTGATCTGATTAATTTTGGATAAGTTAAATTTCATTCAATTCATTTGACCTGTTTCCCTTTTTAGGGTAATCCGGTCGATTTTAAATAAATGGTCAATTTCATTCAACCCATTTGACTAATCAGGGTTTCAATGTCAATTTCAAATTGGGAAATTTAGTCGATTTTTGAGAAAACCATCCATTGTATCCAGCCATTTGATCAGTTGGAGTTTTGACCCGTGCTCCACTAAGAAAAGTTGTCAAAACGAATTCCAATCTCTTCGATAGGAAGTTCGTCAAGGTCAAACCTGTGCGTTTTTGCAAATTCTTGTATCGATCAAAAGTGATCAATCCACTTGGACGTTGACATCATTTTGACAAATGTCTCTCAGCACTCCAATTGACCAAATTTTTCAAAATTATTTTTCACTTAAATGAGTTGATCAGATCCATCAGGTATGGTATAGTGCCTGCTCTGGAGGATTGCATTTTCATGCTAGGCCTACCCTTGGCACAAAAAAGGGTTCCCCCATAGGACATGCATCTGAATTGTTTTAACAATCACTAACTCATGTCTTTTTCTTTTTCCTTTTCGAATAAATTGCAGAAATCTACCAAATGATTTGTTTATCTAAATGTATCTTTTGCATGCTCAGGAAAATTTCCAAAAACAGCTGTTTCGAAAAAGTCCCACCATTACACGATCCCGAAGTGAAACCCAAGAGAATTGTGTAAACATGAGTACTAAGCCTCAATCATCCGATAAGACCATGGCAGCTACTCAGCCGGAAACCACAAGTCCTGGAATTCAGTTGGCCGAATTACTTGCTAAGTTTGAGGAAATGGCATCTACAATGGCCTCCCAAAAGAAATTGATAGACGAGCTTGTCAGTAGCGGGGTACAGCCTGAACTTCCGCACGTCACACAACCACAATCTGAACCTTTTGTTATTCCTGCAGTTCAGACTACTTTTCCCATGCAGGGTCCACCTGAAGGGACTTTTACCTACCCCACCATCCATCTGCCATACACTTACCCTCCTAATCCTTCATTTTTCCCTACTCAAATGCAAGGTCCTCAACCTCAAGTCACTGCAAATATACCACCTGAGACACAAGTTTTTTATTACCCCACCACTGAGCCTTATCTGCCGGACCATTTTATTCAAACCAAACCAGAGGTGGGAGGATCCTCTGCTCCCATTGATGTGAAGTTATTAAAGCGCCTGGACCGTTTCGATGAATTCATGAGGAAGAGTCAGGTGTTGAACAAGCAAGGAGTTTTGGATTACGATGAGCTGTGTCTCTTTCCGAATGTGCAACTGCCTGAGGGGTTCAAAACTCCTAAGTTTAACAAATATGATGGGACGGGCAATCCCAAAACGCACCTCCGATTGTTCGCTAACAAATTGGGTAGACCAACAGATGATGAAAATCTGCCTTTGAGGCTATTCCCAGAAAGTCTGGAGGGGGATGCGCTCGACTGGTATTCCAAGCTGAAGCCCGAAGAGATAAAGACTTGGTTGGATCTGTCCAATGCATTTGTAAGACAATACGAGTATAATTGCGAGCTGGCTCCGACACGGACTACACTGGAAGGAACAAAAAGAAAACCCTCCGAAGATCACAAGACTTATGCCAAAAGGTGGAGGAAAATAGCTGCAAAAGTCGAGCCACCAATGACTGAGGACGAAATCATACGCACCTTCATTAAGGCACATGATCCGCCATACTTTGAAGAAATTTTTCGAATGACTGGGTGTTCCTTTGCCGAGATCGTTAATAAATTAGAAGAATATGATGAGTTTATAAGGGCAGGAAAGATTATTAACGTGTCGGCTCTGAAATCGCAATTGGAAGCCATGCAAAATCAAGGCAGTGGTAACAAGAAATCCCCATTCAAAAAGAGAGAAGAGGAGGCTTCATTTGTCTCGAATCGAGGCCCTGCTCCCCAACCGAGATACCGACAGAACTCCACCTATTCACCCCGTTACCCGTACCAATCACACTTTCAACCCGTGCACCATACCACTGATAACCACCCTCGACCTCGACCAAATTACCCAAACACACCTACAACACCATTTCATATTTCTCCACATAGTTTTCAAACTAGACCTCGCTCTCCTTATCATCCAAGACCCACATTTCCCGTCAACCATAATCACAACTATCAACAAACCGCTGGCACCCAAGACGCGGCCCGATATAGAACTTTTACCAATTTAGGTCGGCCCTTGGATCAACTATATGAGCAGCTCAAGGCCGCAGGAAAAATTGGTACAATACCTCCTAAAGCCTATGCTAAAGGATTTCCCCCTGACTATAATCCTCAATCTTTTTGTGCCTATCATTCCGGAGCTCCTGGACATTCTACTGCCAATTGTCGGGTACTTAAACACAAAATCCAAGACATGATTGAGGCCGGAGACATAATTTTGAGAGGAAGAGAAGAACAAGGACCAAGCATAAGTACAAACCCCTTTCCCAGACACAAGGACACCTTTGAGGCATCTACCTCCAATGACGAGATTTGAAAATCCTGAAGGAGCTCTGCACAATTTGGATGGCTGATTATACTCCCTCTCGAAGGAAATTTCGATGAATCTAGGGGTTGCCATTTACTAAAATTCACGAAAACTTTTTCTTGCATATGTAAATAGCTTAACGAAAGCATCTTTTGCAATTGAGTTTTGTCTTGTTTCTGCTTTGATTTAGAGTTTCATGAAATGCTCATTTTGGTTATTTGTTTGTCTGATTATGATTTTTTGAGATGGCCAAAGGTGAGGTTATTTGACTCTTTGAATATCACTGTTCTGGAATTTGATGAAACCCTTTATTGAAAATTCCTCCATTAAATATCCCTCATTGAAAATGCCTTCATTGAGAAATCCTTTTTCGAGAAAGCCTTCATAAAGAAAACCCTTCATTAAATCCCCTCGTTGAGAAAGCCATACATTGGGAATTCCCTTCATTGAGAGATCTCTTCTTTGAGAAAGCATTCAAGAATAAAACCCTTCATTGAGAAATGCTTTCATTGAGAAAACCATGGAAAAATCCATTCATTTGAGAAAATCCCTTTCCAGCCGGGTTGAAAGTTGGTTGGTTAAAGCAGTATCATTAACGATTGATTCTGATTGATGGAAAGCAGTTGAATGCTATATACCATGACCAATTTTGTCAAAATTCATGGCCTATGTTCATAACAAAAGGATCCGCCACCGATCTTCTGAAGAAGGAAACAAAATGCTAAAACGATGAAAGATGAAGTCGAAGGCAAATTTGCTTCAAATTGACAAAGCTTATTGGGTGTTCAAAGGAGAGATGGAAGGACAGACATTCCCTCAACTTATCAACTTGGACATGTGTAAGATGTTCTTTATTTGATTATGCAAAGTTTCTTTTAGGAAATCATGCAAAGGGCGAGGCAAAAGTCAGGCCATTTTCCTTTCCAATCAAAACATTTCATCCCTAGTCATCCCCTTTGAACTATCAGAACAATAATTTTCGTTTCGCAACCCCTGAGAATTGCAAACCCCACACTGGGGCAAATTCATTTTGAAAAATGATCAGAAAGAAAAGAAAAACCCCACACTGGGGCAAATTTATCTTTGAAAGAGATATGGGAGAAGAAAGAACCCTACACTGGGGCAAATTTAGTATTTTGAAGGAAAATGCAAAAAGTGAGAAAAATGCAATGAAGAAAATGCAAAGAAAGAGAAAATCCAATCAAACTGGGGCAAATTTCCTCGGTTTTGTTCAAAATTAGAGATAATTTCAAAATGATGCAATCTCAGGTTATTTCACACCTTTCATCAAGCCTGCTTTCAAGCCTTAACTTTTCTTGAAAAACACCCCACCTGACCTCATTACAAAAGTCCAAAAGTCCTGGTTTTCGTCACTTGCTGCATTTCTATTAGGGATTTTGCTAATCAACTGGCGCGTGATGTCCATAATGCCTTCGTTTAAGTCTATAAGGGATGCGCATTTTACTGATGCCAGCAATCTTCAACTTACATTCCCGAGTCGACTATGGGTGAGCTCTTCCATTGTTTCATTAGGTGAAAACCCACAAGGGCACCTCAAAAGGAAAAAAAGAGAAAAAAAAAAGAGGAAAAAAAGAAGAAAAAAAGAAAAAACCAACAAAAAGGGTAGGGGGCAACCTTGGTGAAAACCCGAATGGGCGCCAAGGTAGGTTTCTGCAATGAGCAAGTACAAAGAGGAACAACTGGTGGTTTGGTCCATTTAGATTTCTCCTCATTTTTGTCATACTACTGCCAATACTGAATCCCAGAACAAGGGTACCCAGAGATTCGAATATAACATCCGTTGGCCAAAGCTGTGTCATTTTGTAAAACATTCTTTGGCAAATACATTCTTGGGAAACTCATTTTTACTAAATTACTTGTATTCATGGCATTTTTGTAGAATTTAAGCACAAATGGTTATGAGTGCATTCTTGTACATATTCATTTTTACATGACATGTGAATTTTTCTTGCATACCTCATTCTTTATCATTGAATTGTGGTAAATGACAATCCCCATGTTTACTCGAAGCATACTCAAATTCAGTCATCTTTTGGAAATGGTTGAAGTTCAGCAAAGCCATTACGCAGACTTCACAATATGGCAAAGCACATACCTGGTCAGTTTGAAAATTGGAAAAGCCTCAGGGTGAGAAATCCAACTCAATCAGCTGCCGCAGCAAAAGTTGATAAAGGCATTGAAAGACTCATGTTTACACGATTCTCGAAGGAAAACGGATCAAATGGTGGTGGCAATTTCTTTGTTTTTTCTCTTTTACAGGAAAATTGCAGGCACAAGATGAAAGTAATCACACTTCACACCGAAATCGATGTTGGAAAAGTCCTCCGGTGAACAAAGGCAGATCGAAAATGTTGCAATCAAATTTGATCAAAAGGTGCAGCAACATGGCGATACCGAATCAACTACGGACTCAAATTGCAAAAAATTCATCCATGTGAGAACCCGAAAAAACCCTATTTTTTTTCCTAGGGTTTATTACCCCTTAATTGCATAATATTTTTTGCATTTTCTGGCTTAGAAATATTTTCTGGTAGATTTTATGCGTAATTATAGTTTTAAGATGATTTTTCTAGTATTAGAGAGTTTTTAGAAAATTAAGAGTAAATAGTGGACGTGGGACCCACTAGTGCGAAAAGTTCGGAAAAATTCGGCCAATAAGGTTAAGTTTCGGATACTGTGTAAAATTTATCGGGTGTTAAGAGATAAGTAGAGTGTGTGAAATGATTGATGTGAGAGAGAAAAGAAAGGATAGGATTGCATTAATTGAGGTGCCAAGTGTCATTGTTTCATTGGGTTTGACTTAAGGCTTACTATTCATGTTTTTGACTTTTGACCCATTAGTTAAATATCTCAAAAAATTGACTAAAACTCACCATTTTCTTCTCTTGTTGGCCGGCTCTCTAGCTCAAGGAAGGAAGGAGAAACTCTTCAAGTTTTAGCTTCTACTTGGTGCAAATCAACCAAAAACATTTGCTTCCATCCATTTCACTCCATAAAATCCTATCTTTTAGTGCTAGTAAGGGTATTAGTGAAGTTGTTTTGAAGAGCTAAGGTGTCCAATATCCTCCTCTCTCTTGTTTCTTGGTAAGTGATGCTTCAACCTCTCCCCTATACCTAATGATGGTTATATGATGCTTAATGGTGGCATGAGTGAAGGAATATATGATTTATTTCTTGGTTTGAAGTGATTTGGTTGAGTTTTTTATTTTTTTGAGTTAATTTTCTGGTTTCATATGATCTTGATGGTGTGGTTGTTTTTGATGGTTGGTAATAAGGGGCTTTGGCTCTAGTAGGTGCATATGATAGGAAATTGCAATCAATTTTGAATTTGGAAGAATTTCTGGAAAAATTAGGGTTCTTGGTTGAACATTCTGTCCGAAATTTTAGGTCATAGATAGAGGCCGAATTGGACTTTGCTCAAAACATGAAAGTTGTAGGTATTGATGTGTTTGAGATGCCTGCAAAATTTCAGGTCATTTGGATTAGTGTGGAGTGAGATATGACGAAATTACTGTCGCTGTTCTGCTATGGACAGAATGCGAAAACTGTACTGGTTATTGGCCATTTTGACTGGAATTGGTTTGGATTTAGTTGTTGGTGTCTTCTGATGAAATGTAGCTGGATGTCTTAGCTAACATATGCCTTTGGAATTTCGGCATTTGGACTTGTATAGACTAAGTTATAGTAATTACAGTTTTGTGTGATTTGCAAACCTGTTTTGGTAATTCTGGTATAGTATTTGGCATTTTCGACCTAGTTAAGCTAGGAACTGGATTGAGTGACCTTCTACATTGTTGTAGCCCTGTTTCATAGCTTCGAAACGGTGGGTCTTACACCCCCATCCGATAACCGTAGAGAATTTTACACCATTACCGCATAATAAGGGCAAAACAGTTTTCTATTTGGGGCCAAGACTAAGGCCATTTTCTAATTTCTGGTTTGCTATTATGCTCATTTATGCATATGAAACCCTATTGGGGTTGTGTTTAGCATTGCTATATGACTCGTTATCGAGTCTCATTGCATTTGTTGCGTGATTTTAGGGCGTGACGGTGGTGCACAACGTTCTTTTGACTAAAGTATTTGAAACCGCATTGTACTAGCTAGGTGAGTGTACTACTCACTTATGTGCTATTACATGGCTTTGATCTTTGTACTTGAGATGTTGAATGTTGATTGATCCAAGTGAGAGTGTACTTTATCACTTTCACTTATTGTTTCGCATGTTATTGGAAAGTTATATGAAATGTTATATGAAATGTTATATGAAATGTTATATGAAATGAAATACATGACTTCAAATATTATCCATGAGCTCAACCCCATTGGTTATTGATTGAATCGAGCCGGCGAGGGCTTGGTCGTGCCAATTAATGTGCCTTGGGGCAACATCATAGGGAATCTTGTAGTATGAGAGACTCTTGATTCCGGTTTACTCGAGTAATACCACAATGTAAGAGTTTGGATTTCGGGCCCGGTTGAGGAATGTTAGGAGGAAGGGAATGGAAGTTAAGAGGAGTCTACGGTTGGTTACCTTTCAGACATTGACGGAGAGTCAATGAGACCTGATCAAGAATTCAAACGAGGAAAAGGGCTCTTGAGAGCCACCCGTATCCTTTTATCCTCATTATTAATGTGTGGCTTTATTTATTTTGGTAAATTGGACTGTTAAACTTGACGTATTCATGAACTTGGTTGCTTGAGTTGTATTCTCACTGGGCAATTAGCTCACCCCGTTCCTTTTGTTTTCCTTACAGGAATATGACTCTTTTGGAATGAATTTTGATAAATGGTTGCCGAATGAACTAGATGAATGACTCTTTTGTATTGTATATAAAATGGGACCCTAAATGTATCATTAGGGCCATTTTCACTTTTGTTTTGGCAAACCATATATGTAGTGACTTTTGTATCACTTTTAAACGTCATTTTGGTTTGTAAAGGCTAAATGTTATGTGGTATATGTAATTCGATGTTTGGTTGGGTTCGGACGAGTCGGTTACTATTCATGGCCGACCCCAGATTTCATTTCCTTTTATTTTGGGTTATTTTGCCCTTTTGCCTTATTTGCGCGCGCTATAAGTTCCGGAATGTGAAAGATCGCTCTATACTGCACCGTTAGTCCTGGCGAGAGCTGGGCAGGCAGTCCGCTAACCTCTTTGGTTCGCCTTAGGGGAAGGTGGGGCTGTCACAGGTGGTATCAGAGCCACTTCGCGTGGTCTCTGCGCGGAGTGAGCCTAGGGCCAAGTGGTGTTATGGTCCTGATTTCATTGAGATGTCTAAGTGCTCGTTTGAGCGTAAGTTATGAATGGGGCATGTTATAAGTGTAAAAATCTTTATTATGCAACTTGAGGAAGCTAGGTATGTATGTCGGGTAGGAATCTTTAATACGGATGGTTTACTCTTGGGACCGGCCGGCTCGAGAGGTGAATTATCTTAGACGAGATTCTTGCGCCCGGATACGAAAGATATGAAGGCCTAGGTTAGAAAGAATGGGGCGAACTAGAAATTGTGATTCTATGGATGACTTTATATGTACTTGACTGACTGTTCTGTATACATGTTGATACTGTTATGTGTTCTCTGTATATGTGTTATGTGTTTAAATGCTCGACGAGGGAGTGGAGTAGTTAATTGTTCTTGTTTACTTGTTCCTGTTTCGGGCTGCGAAAAGGAGGGGTTAGGTGCCCATTGCCCATTAACAGTATATTTATTTTGTGACCTAGATCGACTTAGATTGTATGGACGGCACACGTAGTGGACGGGGCCGTGGGCGCGGGAATAGGCAACCTACGCCAGACCGGGGTACTGGAGAAACCTCCTCTGGACCCCATCCTGAACCGAGAGTTGACCCTAATGTACAGATAGCTGCCGCTATGCAGCAAATGACAAACCTGTTGGCACAAGTGGTGCAGCAACAAGGCCAGAATCCAAACCCTAATCCTGGAAACCCTGGAAACCCTGGCAATCATGTTGAGAGCGAAGACAGAGCTCTGGAACGATTTCAAAAGTTTGCCCCACCCAAGTTCATCGGGGGACCTGATCCGGATGTTGCCGAAAGGTGGCTCGAAAAGATGGTCGATATTTTTGCCGCCCTACACTATACCGAAGAACGGCAGGTGACTTTTGCCGTTTTCCAGCTGGAAGAGGCGGCCCGCTCCTGGTGGAATGTCATTCGGCAAAAATGGGAGAGGGAACAAACGCCCAGGACTTGGGTAAATTTTATGAGGGAGTTTAACGCGAAATTCTTCCCTCCTCTAGTTCAGGAAAGGAAGGAAGATGAGTTCATCCGACTCCGCCAAGGAGCTCAATCGGTGGCAGAATACGAGAGCCAGTTCACCCGCCTGTCCAAATTTGCGCCTGAGTTGATTGTGACGGAGCAACGGCGAATTAGGCGTTTTATCCAGGGCCTAAACGTGGAGATTCAGAAGGACCTCGCAGTGGCTCAAATCAATGCTTTTAACGAGGCCGTTGAGAAGGCCCAACGGGTAGAGAGTGCCAGATTGCAAGTAAGAAATTTCCAGGCGAAAAAGCGAGGATTTCCTGGAAATAATTCGGGGCAGGGGAATGAGAGTACCCCTTCCAAGTTTGGGCGAGGAATTGGGGAAGAAAGGGTACCGGGAGTGTCACGAGAGAGCCCGTCACGAGGCAGCCAGTTGGGGAGAGGCCAGAGAGGAGGCTCGGCTTCTGCAGCACGCGGACCTTGCGGGTATTGCGGGAAGTCGAATCATTCTGAAGACAATTGCTGGAAGAAAGGAGGCAAATGTCTGCGTTGTGGAAGCGCAGACCACAAGCTTGCTACCTGCCTACTTATGACGCAAGAAGGAAGAGGAGCTCAAACTATGTCAAAGACCAACACGGGACCGGATAAGGGGAATGGGACGAAACCTAAGGTAGCAGCTCGAGTGTATTCACTGGAGCCACAACAGGTCCCCGATTCTCCTGAGATTGAGGAAGGTACGATTGCGGTATTTCTGCGGAAATATTAGTAGATCCCGGTGTTACTCATCCATTTTTCAGTCCCAATTCTGATGGACGAAATAGATATCACGCCTACCTGAAAGTAGTAATCCTTTGGGGAAAAATCATCGTTTGAGTCTTGGTATGGTTTGTAAGGATCGTAGGGTTTGGGTAGGAGAGAGAATAGTGTTCGCGAAAAAAAAAATCATGGGATAGAAAAGGCTACCTGGGAGGTGGAAAAAAACAATACCCTGAGCTATTTGTGAATCAAGGTGAGAAAATTTCGAGGACGAAATTCTTTTAAGGGGGGGAGAGTGTGAGAACCCGAAAAAAACCCTATTTTTTTTCCTAGGGTTTATTACCCCTTAATTGCATAATTTTTTTTGCATTTTCTGGCTTAAAAATATTTTCTGGTAGATTTTATGCGTAATTATAGTTTTAAGATGATTTTTCTAGTATTAGAGAGTTTTTAGAAAATTAAGAGTAAATAGTGGACGTGGGACCCACTAGTGCGAAAAGTTCGGAAAAATTCGGCCAATAAGGTTAAGTTTCGGATACTGTGTAAAATTTATCGGGTGTTAAGAGATAAGTAGAGTGTGTGAAATGATTGATGTGAGAGAGAAAAGAAAGGATAGGATTGCATTAATTGAGGTGCCAAGTGTCATTGTTTCATTGGGTTTGACTTAAGGCTTACTATTCATGTTTTTGACTTTTGACCCATTAGTTAAATATCTCAAAAAATTGACTAAAACTCACCATTTTCTTCTCTTGTTGGCCGGCTCTCTAGCTCAAGGAAGGAAGGAGAAACTCTTCAAGTTTTAGCTTCTACTTGGTGCAAATCAACCAAAAACATTTGCTTCCATCCATTTCACTCCATAAAATCCTATCTTTTAGTGCTAGTAAGGGTATTAGTGAAGTTGTTTTGAAGAGCTAAGGTGTCCAATATCCTCCTCTCTCTTGTTTCTTGGTAAGTGATGCTTCAACCTCTCCCCTATACCTAATGATGGTTATATGATGCTTAATGGTGGCATGAGTGAAGGAATATATGATTTATTTCTTGGTTTGAAGTGATTTGGTTGAGTTTTTTATTTTTTTGAGTTAATTTTCTGGTTTCATATGATCTTGATGGTGTGGTTGTTTTTGATGGTTGGTAATAAGGGGCTTTGGCTCTAGTAGGTGCATATGATAGGAAATTGCAATCAATTTTGAATTTGGAAGAATTTCTGGAAAAATTAGGGTTCTTGGTTGAACATTCTGTCCGAAATTTTAGGTCATAGATAGAGGCCGAATTGGACTTTGCTCAAAACATGAAAGTTGTAGGTATTGATGTGTTTGAGATGCCTGCAAAATTTCAGGTTATTTGGATTAGTGTGGAGTGAGATATGACGAAATTACTGTCGCTGTTCTGCTATGGACAGAATGCGAAAACTGTACTGGTTATTGGCCATTTTGACTGGAATTGGTTTGGATTTAGTTGTTGGTGTCTTCTGATGAAATGTAGCTGGATGTCTTAGCTAACATATGCCTTTGGAATTTCGGCATTTGGACTTGTATAGACTAAGTTATAGTAATTACAGTTTTGTGTGATTTGCAAACCTGTTTTGGTAATTCTGGTATAGTATTTGGCATTTTCGACCTAGTTAAGCTAGGAACTGGATTGAGTGACCTTCTACATTGTTGTAGCCCTGTTTCATAGCTTCGAAACGGTGGGTCTTACACCCCCATCCGATAACCGTAGAGAATTTTACACCATTACCGCATAATAAGGGCAAAACAGTTTTCTATTTGGGGCCAAGACTAAGGCCATTTTCTAATTTCTGGTTTGCTATTATGCTCATTTATGCATATGAAACCCTATTGGGGTTGTGTTTAGCATTGCTATATGACTCGTTATCGAGTCTCATTGCATTTGTTGCGTGATTTTAGGGCGTGACGGTGGTGCACAACGTTCTTTTGACTAAAGTATTTGAAACCGCATTGTACTAGCTAGGTGAGTGTACTACTCACTTATGTGCTATTACATGGCTTTGATCTTTGTACTTGAGATGTTGAATGTTGATTGATCCAAGTGAGAGTGTACTTTATCACTTTCACTTATTGTTTCGCATGTTATTGGAAAGTTATATGAAATGTTATATGAAATGTTATATGAAATGTTATATGAAATGAAATACATGACTTCAAATATTATCCATGAGCTCAACCCCATTGGTTATTGATTGAATCGAGCCGGCGAGGGCTTGGTCGTGCCAATTAATGTGCCTTGGGGCAACATCATAGGGAATCTTGTAGTATGAGAGACTCTTGATTCCGGTTTACTCGAGTAATACCACAATGTAAGAGTTTGGATTTCGGGCCCGGTTGAGGAATGTTAGGAGGAAGGGAATGGAAGTTAAGAGGAGTCTACGGTTGGTTACCTTTCAGACATTGACGGAGAGTCAATGAGACCTGATCAAGAATTCAAACGAGGAAAAGGGCTCTTGAGAGCCACCCGTATCCTTTTATCCTCATTATTAATGTGTGGCTTTATTTATTTTGGTAAATTGGACTGTTAAACTTGACGTATTCATGAACTTGGTTGCTTGAGTTGTATTCTCACTGGGCAATTAGCTCACCCCGTTCCTTTTGTTTTCCTTACAGGAATATGACTCTTTTGGAATGAATTTTGATAAATGGTTGCCGAATGAACTAGATGAATGACTCTTTTGTATTGTATATAAAATGGGACCCTAAATGTATCATTAGGGCCATTTTCACTTTTGTTTTGGCAAACCATATATGTAGTGACTTTTGTATCACTTTTAAACGTCATTTTGGTTTGTAAAGGCTAAATGTTATGTGGTATATGTAATTCGATGTTTGGTTGGGTTCGGACGAGTCGGTTACTATTCATGGCCGACCCCAGATTTCATTTCCTTTTATTTTGGGTTATTTTGCCCTTTTGCCTTATTTGCGCGCGCTATAAGTTCCGGAATGTGAAAGATCGCTCTATACTGCACCGTTAGTCCTGGCGAGAGCTGGGCAGGCAGTCCGCTAACCTCTTTGGTTCGCCTTAGGGGAAGGTGGGGCTGTCACAATCCAACTGGGGCAAATTAATTTTTTGGAAAGATTCTCAAAAGTCAAAAAGGAAAAAAAAGGAAAAAATCAAATCAAAAAATCAAAAAGTCAAAAAACAAATCAAGTTCACCTCGGCAGGCTCGGGTTTTATCCCACTGACCGCTTTTATTTTCGTTAGGGCACGGGTTTTATCCCTCCGACCTCGGCAGGCTCGGGTTTTATCCCACTGACCGCTTTTATTTTCGTTAGGGCACGGGTTTTATCCCTCCGACCTCAGCAGGCTCGGGTTTTATCCCACTGACCGCTTTTATTTTCGTTAGGGCACGGGTTTTATCCCTCCGACCTCGGCAGGCTCGGGTTTTATCCCACTGACCGCTTTTATTTTCGTTAGGGCACGGGTTTTATCCCTCCGACCTCGGCAGGCTCGGGTTTTATCCCACTGTCCGATTATCAAAATCATTTTATTGCTACGGGAACTGGGTTTTGTCCCGTCAGTAAGCATCTCATTCTCACTGCTATTGGAGCTGGGTTTGTCCCGTCCGTGAGCAATTTCTTCGCCACTAGCCGTGGGTTAGTCCCACTAGTGAGCATTTCTTTTCGTTCGCCATTAACCGTGGGTCAGTCCCACTAGCGAGCATTTCATTTGCATTATTAACAAACATGAGTCAGTCCCGTTAACACTTCATTTCACTTCTTTCACTTCTTTCATTTGTATCATCAATTAACATGGGTCAATCCCACTAACACTCCATTTCACTTCAATTCATCCGTTTAAATTCTTGTTCGGGTCAGTCCCGTTTAAATTCTGTTCGGGTCAGTCCCGTTTAAATTCTGTTCGGGTCAGTCCCGTTCTAAATTTCTGTTCGGGTCAGTCCCGTTTAAATTCCTGTTCGGGTCAGTCCCGTTTTAAATTCTGGTTCGGGTCAGTCCCGTTTTATTTTTCATGTTCGGGTCAGTCCCGTGTTATAAATTCCTGTTCGTGGGAATCTTTTGCAGCCCAATAACACAGGTGAGCATTTGGTGTCTACTTCTTTGTCTCAAGTTTTTCCAAAACTCAGACAAAGAGGGGCAAACTGTAGACACCAAATTTTGGTGTAATTTCATTTACTATTTATTTTTTTTTTAGTTTGTGCTCGTTTTATTCACTTTTTAGTTTTTAGTTTTTTAGTTTTTTTGTGTTATTATTATTATTTTTAAGTTTTTAGCATAGAATTTCTCGAAAAAGAAAAAAAATATGTTTTAATTGTTTTGATTTAAATGCAATGTTTTCTTGGAAAAAATGGAAAAAAAAGAGAGAAAAAGGGAAAATCATAAAAAAAGAAAAAGAAGAAAATTGTTCACAGAAATACGTTCAAATTCAATCTTTGGGCACTTTAGTTTTTTTTGTTAAGTTTTTTTGAGAAAAGAAAAGGAAAAAAAAGGGGGAAAATGAAGAAAATTTGAAAAATGGACATTTTTGTTTAGTTTTTTGTTTAAAATTATTTTTGTTTTGTTATTATTATTATTACCTGGTTTTTGTCAATTTGTTATTATTATTATTTATATTTTATCATTTCTGTATTTATTAAGTTGAAAGTTAAAAAAAAAAAAAAAAAAAAAGGGGTCACGCATGCCAAAAGCTGCGTGTTGCCGCAGCTTGCAAACAAAGGATTAGGCGGCTCCTTGGCTGCAAATTGCAGAAGAAGGACTGAAGGTTTTAGGGTGAGGGGGGTTCCTAGTATAAATAGAAAAGAAGGAGCAGCCGCAACGGTGGGGGGGATTTGGCTAGAAAGAAACGGCAAGAGATAAGGGGCAGAACAAGAACAAAAAAAGGGGGAACGGCAAAAGAAAAATCAGGGAGGTTTTAACGGCTGAGAGGTTTTGATTGGAAAAGGGTAGAGGTCTATTGGAGTAGGAGGCAACGAGAGAGAGAGAGGATCGGAGAGATAGAAATAAAGAAAAAAGAAACGGAAAGCTTCATCTGAAAGGGAAAACCCAGGAGGGCCGAGAAGAATTTTAGAAAAAAAGATCATTTGCGAGGCAGGGGAAAAGAAAGCGGAGCAACCACTGCTCATCATAACCACCTCCCACGAACCTCCCACCACCAATCCGCATTTGCTGTTGCTGCTGTCCGTCGACCACCACGCTACAATCCACCACCATCGCTGACAACCGTCATTGGAGGAGCACGGTAATGCTTCCTTACCTTTTTCCTGCCTTAAATCTTTGAAATGAGAGTCATTTAACCTGTTTGTTTCTTTCCCTTTTCAGTAGTAAAAAGGAAAAATATGTTATCTTTTCTGAGGATTATGCATGATTCCTGATTTTAGTGGGGGTTTCTTGAGATGATTTTTGTAAGAAATGGGTTTGGGGTTTCTGTCTCTGTCTTGACTGAGAAATCTACGAGGATTGTTGGACCACGCCTGCGGTCCTTTGTTGTGTTCGATCCCTTTGCTGTTCTTATGGTTGCCTTGCTGTGTTTTCATTGCTTAAGAGACTAATGTTTGACGTTTGGTAGAGATTTCACTCATGGATAGATAATGAAAACTTGCTTTGCAAACCCAGTAGATTGGAGGAGCACTCCATCTATTCGTGTCTTTCTGTTGCACATTTTTTTTTACGAGTCACGAGTCCCCGGTTCATCTGTGTTTGGAATGTGGTTTAACCTCATATTTCGGGGAACCATTTTAGCTAAGTCACTAAGGCATACCAGTCTTTTCCTTGATATAAATTTCTGCTGTTTAGCTACGTTGGTACTTGATTGAAATGAAATGATGTTGCAGAAGGATAGCTGGTTCTCTTTTCTGCCGCAACCTGTGTCTCCTATTTTGGTCATTCATTTTGATGGTTTGTGTTCCTGATGGGTGTGCGTTGAGTAAGGTGTTTAGTGGCCCAAGGATTTTGAGTGATTGTTTTTCACTAGCTCTTGCTTGAAGTCTTGCATGAAACCTGCGTTTGAAAGCTTGAAATTACTGAAGAAAGTTTCCTAAACCTGTCGCAAGTTTCACCTTTTCTTTTGCTATGTTTTATGCCTGCTGTCTCATTTAGTTTCTGGGGTTAAATGACTATGCTTGGGAATGTTAGATGGTAATGGGTTGAAGCTTGAACAGGTTGGTTTGGTGGGTCATTTAGTAGATTTGGTTTGAGCTCATTGCGTGTAAATATCTCTGGCTGAACTAAAAGAGAAGTGAAAAACTGCTGCAATCTCTTTGCTGTTTTCCTTTCCACGATTGCTCACCAAGTTTTGCCCCCCTAACTTGCTTGTTGACCAGAAATTGGATAAATGGTGTTTGAATTTGCATGTTTAGGGGCTGAAGTGCTCGAAGCATGTTCCAATACTTTGCTGGAAAACGCATTTCAACCAGCCAAACCTTGTTTTTTTTCGCATGAGTATTCTTCTAGATTTTGCACCAGTTCATCTTACGTTTCTTGCTGGTTTGGATGTTGAAATTATATGCCTTGTTGTTTAGTTACAAATCCTGATTTTGGCTGGAAAATCTTCAAGCAAAGCTATGCGTTTTGGGTCCGAAACCTGAGTTTGAAACTCAATATATAACAAGCTTCACATTTGGTTGCTGAAGTTCGTTTCTTGGTTGAATTGCAGAATCAGCTTCGTACATTTGCATGGATTGCATGAAATACTTTCTGAATTTTGCTCTTTAACCCCTCAAGTCTCCCCTTGTCTCACTATGACCCAACCAATCGAATAATGTCTTCAATTTGGTCCTTGATTGCTTCAATTTTTCAACTCCAATTGATTGTTTTGCTTCAATCAGCTACCATGCTTTGTCAATTGCACTTAAGTCATGACTTTGGGAGCTTTACGATCAAGTGAGCTTTGTTTTTGCATTTTTCTTAATTAAAGTGGTACCTTGACCTCTTTATTGTTTTGAAGCCATTTTTCCTTCATTTGCTTACCATTGCGATGAGGTATAACTTTCTTTTACCTTTTATTTGTCCCTCTTATGTGATCCAACGTGTTATGTGAATATTGCATGTCTAAATTCGCTTTCCTTGCCTTTCTTTAGTTCCTTTATTTCATTTACTCTTGCTTTTTGTCAAGTTATTCTTTTATGGGGTATGTGTACACCTCTTGGCTTGTAATAGTTAGGGATTCAATTATTTTATTCCCTTTCCCCCTTTTAGATCGTAGTAGGATCTCCCTAATATAATAGATAGGGCTTGGAGGAGCATTCAATGAAGACCTATCAAAGACGTGTGCCTAGCTAGCAAATGTAATAGTTAGGGTTTTAATCATTTGTCTTGCATGCTTACGTGCTACGTGTTAATTTGCTTTATTAGGGCCTTGCATCTAGTCGAGCATGCTAAGTGTTATGTGCTATGTGTTTATGAGTGTTTGGCATGTCTACTCGCTTTCCATAGCCTGAATGAATGTGATGGATGAATGTGCGTTTCCGCTAGTCCAACGCTAGTCGGAATTCATAGAATGGGCTAGTCCAACGCTAGACCCTTAGGGATTTCCCCTCGTTAGCACATATTTGCATGTTCATTACATGTCATGCATTCTTTTTAGTTTTATCATTTTGCATGCCCCTCGAACCCCTTTTCCCTCCATTTTAGGATTTTTGCATTTCATGCTAGCTATAGGGTTCATTTGATTGAGAGTCCCCTTAAATATGGGATATAGACGAGTGTGGCTTTTTCTAAGCCTTAGCACGCTTGTATCCTCTCTATCAAAGGGCAAATTGAGTCACGATTTAGGTCTCTCCGTACCCATTATGCATGAATTCCCTAGGTTCATGCATCCACTCTATCATTACACTTTCATTTTTTTCCTCCCATTTTGCACACGTACACCTTTTATCCCTTCACTTACACACGAACACTTTTATCATCACTTGCACACATGTACTTCATATTATCATTTCACATACCATACCTTGCCCACTCACGTGCACATTTTCATTTACACATTCTTGTCTTTTATTACTTCTTCAAACTCATGTCCTCACATTGCATACAAGCATTCCATTCATTTGCATCCCACTCGCATTATTCGTGACTTTTTCAAAAGGATCGTTATTGGGCTTCACAATTAATGTGATTGGCATCACTCAACCTTTGAAGAGAAATTTCCTCCAATACCCCTAGGTCTAGAGTTTTGCATTCATGTAGCACATCCAAATGTAATAAATTCTTTGGTTAAAACAAGAAAATCTTTGATTAAATCAACGCAACTAGCCTTGGCTAGGTCGAAGGGGTGCCTTGGATTTTTATCCTTGCCTTCCCCTTCGTCAAATGGGACTTCCGAATCTTTTTCTTTGTTTGCGTGGACTAGGAGTCGTTCAAAAGGGTTTTCTTACTTTTCTTCCTTAAAAAATTCACTTTTTGGGTGGCTTGGTACACCCTAACTCTATACCAAGTGGCGACTCCATTTTTCATATAAAAAACCCTTTTTGAACTATTTTTCTTGGGTCAAATCGTCGCATTTTCAAAAGTCCCATTTAGACCCATTTTTCTTTTAAATCACAATTCATTTTCCCATCACAAAATCCATTTTCAAACCATTTATTTATTTATCAAAAATGGGGCGCGACAATCGTCCAGGCCCTTGCCGGCCCGAGTCGAATAACTTAGCCACAGGATTGAGCTCATAGGTCATAGAAATCCGAACAGATGCAGACACAGATAACAGATTCAGATACAGATACAGGATAGCAGATTCAGATAGCAGATTCAGACGGCAGATTTAGATAGGCACTAAAAATTGGCATATGAACAGATAGAAGAACGAGTGTGATAAAGTACACCCTCGCCTCCATTTTATCAAAATAGTATTTGGCTTCAATAGTCATAAATCAAGTATTCAGATATTCAGATATTTCACATAATGGGTAGCAGGTAGTGGAACACTCACCGGCTCAACTTCAAAAGTTTTCACTTCAGATTGGCCTTAATCGCCAAGAAACCCTAAAATAATCAAAATAAACCAATTGAAGGTTTTACTTCCAGAATCGAGTAAACAGAATGCATATGTGAGGCTCGACTACACGTCGTACGCCTTGCCAAAAAAAATACTAATGCAAGAATGCAAAAACATGATTCCCTTGGAAACGAAAAGGTAGCATGAAGACCTAGGCGCAAACAACCCAAAAGCCTTTCATTCTACCAAAAGGCAAATCCAACTTAAAGGAACCAAACGGCCTAGAAAATCGGGCAGCACTTCCCCTAAATTTCTTACTTTTCCAGCCATTAAGGCTTCATTATATCCTCAAATCAGTCCCAACATCTCACACAAAATTCATCTCATTTCCCAAAAGCCGTTCGCTAGGCTCAAAGTGGTACAAGTACAAAAGTTAGCTAGGAAACAACCGAAATGAAAGCAAACCCTAAAAGAGACTCGATAACGAGTCATATAGCCATACCAATTATAACCCTAATAGGGTTTCATATGCATAAATAAGTATCATAGGTAACCAGAAATTAAGAAATGGCTTTAACTTAGGCCTTAACAAAAAAAATGTATTTGACCTCATAATGCGGTAATGACACCACTTTCACTACGGTTATCGGATGGGGGTGTAAGACCCACCGTTTCGAAGCTATGAAACAGGGCTACAACAATGTAGAAGGCTACTCAGTCCAAATCCTAGCACAACTAGGGTGAAAATGCAGAATACCACCACCTGAACCGTAAATGCAGGTTTACAAATCACACAAAACTGTAATCAGTAAAACTCGGTCTATACAGGTCCAAATGCATTGATTCCAAAGGAATATGGTAGCTAAGACATTCAGCTACATTTCATCAGAAGACACCAACAACAAAATCCAAACCAATTCCAGTCAAAATGGCCAATTACTAGTGCAGTTTTCGCATTCTGATCAACCCAGAACAGCAACAGTAAAAACGCCATATCTCATTCTACACTAATCCAAATGACCTGAAATTTTGCAGGCACCTCAAACACATCAATACCTACAACTTGCATGTTTTGAGCAAAGTCCAGTTCGGCCTCTAACCCTATGATCCAAAACCGGACAGAATTAGGGGTTATCAATCCCTAACTTTTCACAATTCACTCCAAACCCAAAATTAGTTGCTATTATCACCAATTCACACCCACATGAGTCATTACCCCTCATTATCAACCATCATAGATGACCACAACATCACATTCATATTAAACCAGAAAATTCCTCAAAAAAATAAAAACTTCACTAAATCACTTCAAATCAAGAAATAAATCACAACTAACATCACTTTAGCCACTACTAAGCATAACTTAAGCATCATTAGGTGTAGGAGGAAGTTTAGCATCACTTACCAAGTAAACAAGAGAGAGGAAGTTGTAGACCACCTTAGCTCTCCAAGAAAACTTCACTAAAGCACTCACTAGCACCAAGTGGTAGTGTGACGCCCAGAAAAATAGGGTTTTCATTTTTATGTATATTTTGTTGGATGAGCGGAGAAACACAGCTTTTCAACTCGGAAAAGAAAAGAAAAGTTTCGAAAAATGGCAGTGGCCAAATCCGGCCGGAAAACTGGCCGGATAGCTGGCCGGATTGCCCTGCAGTTTTGAAAAAATTTTGATCAGCCTCGGCCTTGTATCCGGCCAGGAATCCGGCCGGAAATCCGGCCAGATTCCGGCCGGATTGTGACGTGTCACAGCCGGTCAGAAGCTTTGACCGGCTGTTTCCTTCATAAATATCTGGTTTTTGTTGTCTTTTTCTTCCATTTCTGTTCCTGCTCAACCGAGGCTTTGAGAGAAAGAAAAAAACTCTTCAATTTTCTAGTTTTGATTTCTTGCTCAATCTTGAGTTTTAACCGATGGTTTTGCCAAATATTTCACACAAGTGCTCTCAAGGGTGGTTTAAGGCTCTTGATGGATTGGATTTGGATGGGGTGCTCCATGTTGATAGCTTCTTGAATTTGTGAGGTAAGATGTTTAAGAAAGGTTTTTCTTGTTTGGATAATGCTATATTAGTAACTTGTAGAGGTTGAATGTGTTATATTGTGGAGTATTTCATGGGTTTAAGGAAACTATGGTGAATTTCTAATTTATTGGGTATTTCTCTGATTTTGTATGCAAGGTATGATTAGTGTTGGATTGATGGTTTGAAATGGTGTTAAATGGAACCGTTATACGTTAATTACGGTTGTTTACGGAAAATTTCCGCTTGTGATGTGATTTCCGGTTTCTAGGGTTTAAATTGGGGATTTTCTTATGATTGGTTTATTGGCTTTGATTAAGGGGTATTGTGGCCCTAATTGAGTATATTTGTTAGTCTATAAATTGTATGTAAAAATGGGATTGAATGGAGGTATATTTGGTATTGAATGGTAGGTTGGAAATGTGTAAAATTAAGGGGGAAATGTTGTCCCTTTTGGAGAGTATATGATTGATTTGAATTTGTGTGATCTTGATTAAACTTATAGAAATTCTTGTAAATTGGAAGTTGGGCTGTTAAGAGTCCATATTGGTGACATTTCTAAGCTTTGTTTAAGTTTATTCATCCTTGTTTTGGCATGTACAAGACTAGTTTAGGCTAGTCTCATGTTAAGTGGGGATTTCTAGCCCTTAATTGTGGTGAGTGATGGGTACTTGCAAAGATTGGTTTGGAAGTGTAATTTCAGCTTTTGTTGTATTATTTCTGCCCTCATGTGATAAGTGGTAGTTGTCCATAGCATGATAGCTGGATATTGGGATAAATGAAGCTTTGGTATACTAGTTTGGATTACTTAAAAGAATTTTCAGCTAGAGTACATGAATTCTAGCTTACGGTTAATCTGCCCTGTTTTCGTACTGTACATTTGACCATGTTAAAGACTGATTCGGCCCTTGCTCGAAACATGAAACTTGTAGATATATGAGTTGACTACTTGCCTGCAAAATTTCAGATTTATTGGAGTACTGTGGCTTGTGAATTGACCGAAATACCCATGACTGCCCCGTAACCCCTGTTTTATGACAGTTTTCGTTCTTTCTCCTAGATTTCGATATTTGACCCCGAAATTGTACGTTTTGACTTTGGAGATCTTCAAATAAAATGTTGGTATATGTCTTACCTTCGTAACGCCATAAGATTCGTGTAAATCGGATAAGTGTATTTTCACTTGTGATTAAAATGCCAAAAGGTGGCAGGAACTTGTTAGGTTTAGAATGCCTTTTATTTGACATGCTATTTGTTATCTAGACTTGATCAAGGCAAGGATGTATGCTGGAAAAAGTTCGGGTGCCGTGGTTGGTGAGTGAACCTTAACTATTACTCCGAAAGTTACTTTCGAAATAATTCTTGCATTGATTACACGACTGCATCTCATTGTGTATGTGTGTGTGCCATAACATTTTGGCTCCGATGAGATCTTGGGGAAAATCTTGTGCTTAGAACCAACGTTTCCACTACTGTTTATGCATTCTTGGAGCACGATGACTCCTTGTTTCTGTTTATCTGATTACTTGATCTAAGGGAGCGTTGGATATTTAAGTACAAGGATTTCACTGGCTCTAAAGAGCAATATACGCATCTTTGATCACTGATTCATGACATCATTTACATGCACTACTGTAAAGTTTATTTGATTATTGATTTTACTGTTCACTCGCTGAGCTTTTAGCTCACCCCCAAATGTTTTCTTCTCCCCACAGGGATCGAGGCAAAGGAAGCGCTTGTATTACGTTATGTGTATAACCGGATGGCTTGTAACTTGTATAGTTTAGATTTGGATTCGTTTGTGTAATTGTTGGGCTAGTGTGACTGCTTGGAATTGGAATGGATGGACTATACCTTGTACGGTTTGAATTTGGATTGTCTCTTGTGTAATAGATGAGTAGTAGGGTTTGTAATGGATGATTGGACTTGAATGGATGTACGTGTACATTCCGCTGTGTGTGTGATATGTAATTCTTGGAGAATTTGATGTATATATCTGAATCTTATATTGTAATTTATTGGGGAACTGTAGTGATTGACTGAGTCCTGGCGAGAGCTGGGCAGGCGGCCCGTTGGCCCCTCTGGTTCGCCTTAGGGGAAAATGGGGTCGTTACAGGTAGGATTTTATGGAGTAGAATCAAGATCAAACACTTGGTTTTGGAAGATTGAACCAAATGGAAGCTAAAAGTTGAAGAGTTTCTTCTTCCTTCCTTGCTCAAGATGGCCGGCCACTATAGAGGTAAGAAATGGTAATTTTTTTGTGAATTTTAAAGATATTTAATCAAGTTTGGTCAAAAGTCAAAAAAGTGAATATCGTTCTTAAGTCAAAACCAATGATATAGTGACACGTGTCACTCTCATAAATGCAATCTTATCTTTTCTTTTCCTCTCACATCAATCAAATCTCACTCTCTACTTATCTCTTAACACCCGATAAATTTTACACAGTATCCGAAACTTAACCTTAGTGGCCGAATTTTTCCGAACTTTTCGCACTAGCGGGTCCCACGTCCGATATACGTTCTTAATTTCTCAAAATCTATTCGATACTAGAAAAATCATCTAAAAACTATATTTACTCGTAAAAATAATCTAGAAAATTTTCCGGATACAGAAAGTGTAGAAAACAAGCCATTGAAAATAAGAAAACTTAGAAAGATTATAAAACCTAACAAATGGAAAAGTTACGGGTTCTCACAGTTATTCACCAAGCAAATTACTTTCTCAGACGATGAATTGCCGGCGGAAGGCATTGGACATAACAAGGCCCTGTACATAGTTGTGAGGTGCAACGGGAAAATGCTGTCGAAGGTTTTGATTGACAATGGATCTGCGCTTAATATCTGTCCTTGGAGTACCTTGGAAAAGCTAGGATTGCAAGATATCAAGCTGAGGCCTTCAGGGACCATAGTTCGAGGTTTTGATGGAGCGCAAAGAGAGCCAGTAGGAGAAGTGGATTTAGTAGTCGAGATGGGGCCCGCCCAGTTTCAAATAACCTGCCAAGTCATGCACTTTTCTAGTGTTTACAATATTCTGCTTGGAAGGCCGTGGATTCATAAGTCTGGGGCTGTGCCTTCTTCATTACATCAATTGCTAAAATTCATAGTAAATGACAAGCTGATAACTATCTTTGCCGAGGAGGATTGCCTTGTAATTACCGATTCTGAGTCCAAAGAAGAGAGTAGCCGAAATGCCACCGTGACCCCTCATAGCACTGCTGATATTGTCTCCGTCAGTTGGATAACAAAGGAGGAGCGAGCTCTATCAAAGGCCAGTGTCATGATGGCTAAGGAAATGATCCGCGGAGGATATGAGTTTGACAAGGGGCTGGGACGAGACCTACAAGGAATTCTGAAGCCAGTGGAGATTGTGGAGAAAAAGGATTCATTTGGTTTGGGTTTCCGACTGACTGCTAAGGACATCAGAGAAATGAAGGAACGCAAGAGAGCGGAGAAAGAAGGAAGGCAAAGGGCTCTTGACATTCTGTGACGGCCCCACCTCCCCCTAGGGCGTACCCGAGGGTTCGGCGGGTCGCCTGCCCAGCTCTCGCCGGGACTCAGTCGTTCACTACAATCCTCAAATGAATTACAATATAAATTCCAAAAATTACATCAAATTGTCCACAAATACACATCCGTCTCCAATAATTACATGTCACAAATACAGCGGAAACTAATCCCAAATATACATAAAATAATTCCAAATCCAAAATTGTACAAAGTTTAGGCCATCCATACACGTGCACAAGTACTACAAGTCCTTCCTTTACCACGAGCCCTGTGGAGGGGAATAAAATAGTTTTTGGGGTGAGCTAAAAGCTCAGCGAGTAACCAGAAAATCATTAATCAAATCGGTTTCACAATAGTTCATTTCAATGATGTCATATAGCAATGATGTCATAAATTAAATGATAAATCCGGAAACAACTACATCATTTGCAAAACAGTAAATATGGATTATCAATAATTCAAGAAACATTTACAATGGAAAGCGATAGTAACATACATGAAAGGATACATTCATTCTCCTGACATTTCCTCGCTCATTTGGTCATTCATTTCATTTCATTCACCCCGTCCCTGGCTTTTGGCCAGGCTCCACCAACCTACATAGGTAATACTCGAGTATACCAAACGTTCACACAAGTTCCTAATCGCCTGACTAAGTCCGCTTCTGGCTCAAGACGACCGGTAACAAGGGGCAATGGCCAGTTCAGCCCAAAAGGCTTACATTCATGCGCAAGTAACATTTCAATCGAAAATTTCACATTTATCGAGGTCGAGTGCGATAAAGTACACACTCGTCTCGAAAACTCGTTATGGAAATCATTATAAGCGCTTAACACGTTATCAACCAAAATACAAGTCATGAAGTCAAGAAATATAGCAAACAAGGCACACTCAAATGCCAGCACACATGATATGCAAGAAAACATTTCAAAAGTAACTTTGGAAACAGTTCAAAAGTAAATAATGTAAGAAACGATTCATAAATAACTTTAGAAGTAGTTTGAGGTCACTCACCTCCACGGCTCAGAACCCATTCGTCATAAACCATTATCTTGTCCGAATCCAAGCCCTAAAACCCAAAACAGATTTGATGTCCTTTAGTGAATTTGGCACCATTGGCACTACGATTATTGGATGGGGGTGTAAGATACACCGTTTCGAAGCTAAAAGACAGGGCTACAACATTACAGAAGGTCACTGAACCCAGTTTTGAATGTAAACAGGTCAAAAAATGCAGAATACCAAACCATAACCGTAATTGCAGGTTTACAAATCACACCATGCTGTTATTAGTCCAACTCAGTCTATACAGGTTCAAATGCATTGATTCCAAAGGCATGAGGTAGCTAAGACCTCGAGATACATTTCATAAGAAGACACCAACATCCAAATCCAAAGCAATTCCAGTCAAAACAGACGATTACAAACACAGTTTGCACATTCTGATCAACCCAGAACAGCTACAGTAAAATCGACATATCTCACTCTACACTACTCTAAATGATCTGAAATTTTACAGACACCTCAAACACATCAATACCTACAACTTTCATGTTTTGAGCCAAGGCCAATTCGGCCTCTAACTAGGTGCTAAAAATTCGGACAGATTGTGCAACCCAAAAACCCTAACTTGCTGAAATTTTTCCCAAACCAGAAATTGGTTGCAATTGTTCACTTTTCCCACCTCCTTAACTCATTATATACCATTTCTAATCATCCTAGATAGCCACACAATCATGCTTATATTAAAACAGAAAAATCCCCAAAAATAATAAAACTTCACCATTTCAACCACAAATCAAGAATTAATCCATAAAATTGCCTCTTATGCCACTACTAAACATAAATTAAACATCATTAGAGGGAGGAAAGGGGTTCATCCACCACTCACCTTAGTAAAACAAGAGGGAGAGCAACTTGTCACCTTAAGCTTCCAAACAACTTCACCAAACAACTCACTATCACTAAATGAAGAGGTTTTATGGAGTAGAAACAAGTTTAGAAGGTTGGATGGTTTGATTGAAGCAAGATGAAAGCCAAAACTTGAAGAGTTTTTCTCTCTTTTGAAGCTCAAGAAAGTCGGCCAAGAGGAAGACAAGAATAAGAGATTTTTGGTTAATTTTTTAGATATTTAACCAATTTGGTCAAAAGTCAAAAACCATGAATAGTTGTCATAAGCCATACCCAATGAAATGGTGACACTTGTCACCTCAATTAATGCATTCCTATCCCTTCCTTTTCCTCTCACATCAATCACTTAACATCCTCTATTTATCTCTTAATACCCGATAAATTTCACACAGTATCCGAAACTTAACCTTATTGGCCGAATTTTTCCGAACTTTTCGCACTAGTGGGTCCCACGTCCATATACGCTCTTAATTTCTCAAAAACTAACCGATACTAGAAAAATCAGTTAAAAACTATATTTACTCATAAAAATTATCTGGATAATTTTCTAATAAAGAGAATGTCGAAAAGGCGGGCGATCAATAAAACAAACCCTAGAAACTAAAAAAAAAATTCGGGTCCGCGTACTCATTCTTTCGGGGCGTCACAATCTCCCCTCCTTAAAAGAATGTCGTCCTCGACGTTCCATCTTGTACTAATCAAGCCAAAACATCCCGCAAGAATCACTGATATTCAAACCAAACCCACAGTCCGGCATCCTAAACTTCAAGCCTAGGATACACTACAGAGATCTGAAGCCTAAGCTCTGATACCAACTGTGACGGCCCCACCTCCCCCTAGGGCGTACCCGAGGGTTCGGCGGGTCGCCTGCCCAGCTCTCGCCGGGACTCAGTCGTTCACTACAATCCTCAAATGAATTACAATATAAATCCCAAAAATTACATCAAATTGTCCACAAATACACATCCGTCTCCAATAATTACATGTCACAAATACAGCGGAAACTAATCCCAAATATACATAAAATAATTCCAAATCCAAAATTGTACAAAGTTTAGGCCATCCATACACGTGCACAAGTACTACAAGTCCTTCCTTCGCCACGAGCCCTGTGGAGGGGAATAAAATAGTTTTTGGGGTGAGCTAAAAGCTCAGCGAGTAACCAGAAAATCATTAATCAAATCGGTTTCACAATAGTTCATTTCAATGATGTCATATAGCAATGATGTCATAAATTAAATGATAAATCCGGAAACAACTACATCATTTGCAAAACAGTAAATATGGATTATCAATAATTCAAGAAACATTTACAATGGAAAGCGATGGTAACATTCATGAAAGGATACATTCATTCTCCTGACATTTCCTCGCTCATTTGGTCATTCATTTCATTTCATTCACCCCGTCCCTGGCTTTTGGCCAGGCTCCACCAACCTACATAGGTAATACTCGAGTATACCAAACGTTCACCCAAGTTCCTAATCGCCTGACCGAGTCCGCTTCTGGCTCAAGACGACCGGTAACAAGGGGCAATGGACAGTTCAGCCCAAAAGGCTTACATTCATGCGCAAGTAACATTTCAATCGAAAATTTCACATTTATCGAGGTCGAGTGCGATAAAGTACACACTCGCCTCGAAAACTCGTTATGGAAATCATTATAAGCGCTTAACACGTTATCAACCAAAATACAAGTCATGAAGTCAAGAAATATAGCAAAAAAGGCACACTCAAATGCCAGCACACATGATATGCAAGAAAACATTTCAAAAGTAACTTTGGAAACAGTTCAAAAGTAAATAATGTAAGAAACGATTCATAAATAACTTTAGAAGTAGTTTGAGGTCACTCACCTCCACGGCTCAGAACCCATTCGTCATAAACCATTATCTTGTCCGAATCCAAGCCCTAAAACCCAAAACAGATTTGATGTCCTTTAGTGAATTTGGCACCATTGGCACTACGATTATTGGATGGGGGTGTAAGATACACCGTTTCGAAGCTAAAAGACAGGGCTACAACATTACAGAAGGTCACTGAACCCAGTTTTGAATGTAAACAGGTCAAAAAATGCAGAATACCAAACCATAACCGTAATTGCAGGTTTACAAATCACACCATGCTGTTATTAGTCCAACTCAGTCTATACAGGTCCAAATGCATTGATTCCAAAGGCATGAGGTAGATAAGACCTCGAGATACATTTCATAAGAAGACACCAACATCCAAATCCAAAGCAATTCCAGTCAAAACAGACGATTACAAACACAGTTTGCACATTCTGATCAACCCAGAACAGCTACAGTAAAATCGACATATCTCACTCTACACTACTCTAAATGATCTGAAATTTTACAGACACCTCAAACACATCAATACCTACAACTTTCATGTTTTGAGCCAAGGCCAATTCGGCCTCTAACTAGGTGCTAAAAATTCGGACAGATTGTGCAACCCAAAAACCCTAACTTGCTGAAATTTTTCCCAAACCAGAAATTGGTTGCAATTGTTCACTTTTCCCACCTCCTTAAGTCATTATATACCATTTCTAATCATCCTAGATAGCCACACAATCATGCTTATATTAAAACAGAAAAATCCCCAAAAATAATAAAACTTCACCATTTCAACCACAAATCAAGAATTAATCCATAAAATTGCCTCTTATGCCACTACTAAACATAAATTAAACATCATTAGAGGGAGGAAAGGGGTTCATCCACCACTCACCTTAGTAAAACAAGAGGGAGAGCAACTTGTCACCTTAAGCTTCCAAACAACTTCACCAAACAACTCACTATCACTAAATGAAGAGGTTTTATGGAGTAGAAACAAGTTTAGAAGGTTGGATGGTTTGATTGAAGCAAGATGAAAGCCAAAACTTGAAGAGTTTTTCTCTCTTTTGAAGCTCAAGAAAGTCGGCCAAGAGGAAGACAAGAATAAGAGATTTTTGGTTAATTTTTTAGATATTTAACCAATTTGGTCAAAAGTCAAAAACCATGAATAGTTGTCATAAGCCATACCCAATGAAATGGTGACACTTGTCACCTCAATTAATGCATTCCTATCCCTTCCTTTTCCTCTCACATCAATCACTTAACATCCTCTACTTATCTCTTAATACCCGATAAATTTCACACAGTATCCGAAACTTAACCTTATTGGCCGAATTTTTCCGAACTTTTCGCACTAGTGGGTCCCACGTCCATATACGCTCTTAATTTCTCAAAAACTAACCGATACTAGAAAAATCAGTTAAAAACTATATTTACTCATAAAAATTATCTGGATAATTTTCTAATAAAGAGAATGTCGAAAAGGCGGGCGATCAATAAAACAAACCCTAGAAACTAAAAAAAAAATTCGGGTCCGCGTACTCATTCTTTCGGGGCGTCACAATCTCCCCTCCTTAAAAGAATGTCGTCCTCGACGTTCCATCTTGTACTAATCAAGCCAAAACATCCCGCAAGAATCACTGATATTCAAACCAAACCCACAGTCCGGCATCCTAAACTTCAAGCCTAGGATACACTACAGAGATCTGAAGCCTAAGCTCTGATACCAACTGTGACGGCCCCACCTCCCCCTAGGGCGTACCCGAGGGTTCGGCGGGTCGCCTGCCCAGCTCTCGCCGGGACTCAGTCGTTCACTACAATCCTCAAATGAATTACAATATAAATCCCAAAAATTACATCAAATTGTCCACAAATACACATCCGTCTCCAATAATTACATGTCACAAATACAGCGGAAACTAATCCCAAATATACATAAAATAATTCCAAATCCAAAATTGTACAAAGTTTAGGCCATCCATACACGTGCACAAGTACTACAAGTCCTTCCTTCGCCACGAGCCCTGTGGAGGGGAATAAAATAGTTTTTGGGGTGAGCTAAAAGCTCAGCGAGTAACCAGAAAATCATTAATCAAATCGGTTTCACAATAGTTCATTTCAATGATGTCATATAGCAATGATGTCATAAATTAAATGATAAATCCGGAAACAACTACATCATTTGCAAAACAGTAAATATGGATTATCAATAATTCAAGAAACATTTACAATGGAAAGCGATAGTAACATTCATGAAAGGATACATTCATTCTCCTGACATTTCCTCGCTCATTTGGTCATTCATTTCATTTCATTCACCCCGTCCCTGGCTTTTGGCCAGGCTCCACCAACCTACATAGGTAATACTCGAGTATACCAAACGTTCACCCAAGTTCCTAATCGCCTGACCGAGTCCGCTTCTGGCTCAAGACGACCGGTAACAAGGGGCAATGGCCAGTTCAGCCCAAAAGGCTTACATTCATGCGCAAGTAACATTTCAATCGAAAATTTCACATTTATCGAGGTCGAGTGCGATAAAGTACACACTCGCCTCGAAAACTCGTTATGGAAATCATTATAAGCGCTTAACACGTTATCAACCAAAATACAAGTCATGAAGTCAAGAAATATAGCAAACAAGGCACACTCAAATGCCAGCACACATGATATGCAAGAAAACATTTCAAAAGTAACTTTGGAAACAGTTCAAAAGTAAATAATGTAAGAAACGATTCATAAATAACTTTAGAAGTAGTTTGAGGTCACTCACCTCCACGGCTCAGAACCCATTCGTCATAAACCATTATCTTGTCCGAATCCAAGCCCTAAAACCCAAAACAGATTTGATGTCCTTTAGTGAATTTGGCACCATTGGCACTACGATTATTGGATTGGGGTGTAAGATACACCGTTTCGAAGCTAAACGACAGGGCTACAACATTACAGAAGGTCACTGAACCCAGTTTTGAATGTAAACAGGTCAAAAATGCAGAATACCAAACCATAACCGTAATTGCAGGTTTACAAATCACACCAACTCAGTCTATACAGGTCCAAATGCATTGATTCCAAAGGCATGAGGTAGCTAAGACCTCGAGATACATTTCATAATAAGACACCAACATCCAAATCCAAAGCAATTCCAGTCAAAACAGACGATTACAAACACAGTTTGCACATTCTGATCAATCCAGAACAGCTACAGTAAAATCGACATATCTCACACTACACTACTCTAAATGATCTGAACTTTTACAGACACCTCAATCACATCAATACCTACAACTTTCATGTTTTGAGCCAAGGCCAATTCGGCCTCTAACTAGGTGCTAAAAATTCGGACAGATTGTGCAACCCAAAAACCCTAACTTGCTGAAATTTTTCCCAAACCAGAAATTGGTTGCAATTGTTCACTTTTCCCACCTCCTTAAGTCATTATATACCATTTCTAATCATCCTAGATAGCCACACAATCATGCTTATATTAAAACAGAAAAATCCCCAAAAATAATAAAACTTCACCATTTCAACCACAAATCAAGAATTAATCCATAAAATTGCCTCTTATGCCACTACTAAACATAAATTAAACATCATTAGAGGGAGGAAAGGGGTTCATCCACCACTCACCTTAGTAAAACAAGAGGGAGAGCAACTTGTCACCTTAAGCTTCCAAACAACTTCACCAAACAACTCACTATCACTAAATGAAGAGGTTTTATGGAGTAGAAACAAGTTTAGAAGGTTGGATGGTTTGATTGAAGCAAGATGAAAGCCAAAACTTGAAGAGTTTTTCTCTCTTTTGAAGCTCAAGAAAGTCGGCCAAGAGGAAGACAAGAATAAGAGATTTTTGGTTAATTTTTTAGATATTTAACCAATTTGGTCAAAAGTCAAAAACCATGAATAGTTGTCATAAGCCATACCCAATGAAATGGTGACACTTGTCACCTCAATTAATGCATTCCTATCCCTTCCTTTTCCTCTCACATCAATCACTTAACATCCTCTACTTATCTCTTAATACCCGATAAATTTCACACAGTATCCGAAACTTAACCTTATTGGCCGAATTTTTCCGAACTTTTCGCACTAGTGGGTCCCACGTCCATATACGCTCTTAATTTCTCAAAAACTAACCGATACTAGAAAAATCAGTTAAAAACTATATTTACTCATAAAAATTATCTGGATAATTTTCTAATAAAGAGAATGTCGAAAAGGCGGGCGATCAATAAAACAAACCCTAGAAACTAAAAAAAAAATTCGGGTCCGCGTACTCATTCTTTCGGGGCGTCACAATCTCCCCTCCTTAAAAGAATGTCGTCCTCGACGTTCCATCTTGTACTAATCAAGCCAAAACATCCCGCAAGAATCACTGATATTCAAACCAAACCCACAGTCCGGCATCCTAAACTTCAAGCCTAGGATACACTACAGAGATCTGAAGCCTAAGCTCTGATACCAACTGTGACGGCCCCACCTCCCCCTAGGGCGTACCCGAGGGTTCGGCGGGTCGCCTGCCCAGCTCTCGCCGGGACTCAGTCGTTCACTACAATCCTCAAATGAATTACAATATAAATCCCAAAAATTACATCAAATTGTCCACAAATACACATCCGTCTCCAATAATTACATGTCACAAATACAGCGGAAACTAATCCCAAATATACATAAAATAATTCCAAATCCAAAATTGTACAAAGTTTAGGCCATCCATACACGTGCACAAGTACTACAAGTCCTTCCTTCGCCACGAGCCCTGTGGAGGGGAATAAAATAGTTTTTGGGGTGAGCTAAAAGCTCAGCGAGTAACCAGAAAATCATTAATCAAATCGGTTTCACAATAGTTCATTTCAATGATGTCATATAGCAATGATGTCATAAATTAAATGATAAATCCGGAAACAACTACATCATTTGCAAAACAGTAAATATGGATTATCAATAATTCAAGAAACATTTACAATGGAAAGCGATAGTAACATTCATGAAAGGATACATTCATTCTCCTGACATTTCCTCGCTCATTTGGTCATTCATTTCATTTCATTCACCCCGTCCCTGGCTTTTGGCCAGGCTCCACCAACCTACATAGGTAATACTCGAGTATACCAAACGTTCACCCAAGTTCCTAATCGCCTGACCGAGTCCGCTTCTGGCTCAAGACGACCGGTAACAAGGGGCAATGGCCAGTTCAGCCCAAAAGGCTTACATTCATGCGCAAGTAACATTTCAATCGAAAATTTCACATTTATCGAGGTCGAGTGCGATAAAGTACACACTCGCCTCGAAAACTCGTTATGGAAATCATTATAAGCGCTTAACACGTTAT
Source organism: Coffea arabica (assembly GCF_036785885.1). Lineage (NCBI taxonomy): Eukaryota > Viridiplantae > Streptophyta > Magnoliopsida > Gentianales > Rubiaceae > Coffea > Coffea arabica. The sequence goes on from NC_092326.1 coordinate 17,295,784, forward strand.
CAACCAAAATACAAGTCATGAAGTCAAGAAATATAGCAAACAAGGCACACTCAAATGCCAGCACACATGATATGCAAGAAAACATTTCAAAAGTAACTTTGGAAACAGTTCAAAAGTAAATAATGTAAGAAACGATTCATAAATAACTTTAGAAGTAGTTTGAGGTCACTCACCTCCACGGCTCAGAACCCATTCGTCATAAACCATTATCTTGTCCGAATCCAAGCCCTAAAACCCAAAACAGATTTGATGTCCTTTAGTGAATTTGGCACCATTGGCACTACGATTATTGGATTGGGGTGTAAGATACACCGTTTCGAAGCTAAACGACAGGGCTACAACATTACAGAAGGTCACTGAACCCAGTTTTGAATGTAAACAGGTCAAAAATGCAGAATACCAAACCATAACCGTAATTGCAGGTTTACAAATCACACCAACTCAGTCTATACAGGTCCAAATGCATTGATTCCAAAGGCATGAGGTAGCTAAGACCTCGAGATACATTTCATAATAAGACACCAACATCCAAATCCAAAGCAATTCCAGTCAAAACAGACGATTACAAACACAGTTTGCACATTCTGATCAATCCAGAACAGCTACAGTAAAATCGACATATCTCACACTACACTACTCTAAATGATCTGAACTTTTACAGACACCTCAATCACATCAATACCTACAACTTTCATGTTTTGAGCCAAGGCCAATTCGGCCTCTAACTAGGTGCTAAAAATTCGGACAGATTGTGCAACCCAAAAACCCTAACTTGCTGAAATTTTTCCCAAACCAGAAATTGGTTGCAATTGTTCACTTTTCCCACCTCCTTAAGTCATTATATACCATTTCTAATCATCCTAGATAGCCACACAATCATGCTTATATTAAAACAGAAAAATCCCCAAAAATAATAAAACTTCACCATTTCAACCACAAATCAAGAATTAATCCATAAAATTGCCTCTTATGCCACTACTAAACATAAATTAAACATCATTAGAGGGAGGAAAGGGGTTCATCCACCACTCACCTTAGTAAAACAAGAGGGAGAGCAACTTGTCACCTTAAGCTTCCAAACAACTTCACCAAACAACTCACTATCACTAAATGAAGAGGTTTTATGGAGTAGAAACAAGTTTAGAAGGTTGGATGGTTTGATTGAAGCAAGATGAAAGCCAAAACTTGAAGAGTTTTTCTCTCTTTTGAAGCTCAAGAAAGTCGGCCAAGAGGAAGACAAGAATAAGAGATTTTTGGTTAATTTTTTAGATATTTAACCAATTTGGTCAAAAGTCAAAAACCATGAATAGTTGTCATAAGCCATACCCAATGAAATGGTGACACTTGTCACCTCAATTAATGCAGTCCTATCCCTTCCTTTTCCTCTCACATCAATCACTTAACATCCTCTACTTATCTCTTAATACCCGATAAATTTCACACAGTATCCGAAACTTAACCTTATTGGCCGAATTTTTCCGAACTTTTCGCACTAGTGGGTCCCACGTCCATATACGCTCTTAATTTCTCAAAAACTAACCGATACTAGAAAAATCAGTTAAAAACTATATTTACTCATAAAAATTATCTGGATAATTTTCTAATAAAGAGAATGTCGAAAAGGCGGGCGATCAATAAAACAAACCCTAGAAACTAAAAAAAAAATTCGGGTCCGCGTACTCATTCTTTCGGGGCGTCACAATCTCCCCTCCTTAAAAGAATGTCGTCCTCGACGTTCCATCTTGTACTAATCAAGCCAAAACATCCCGCAAGAATCACTGATATTCAAACCAAACCCACAGTCCGGCATCCTAAACATCAAGCCTAGGATACACTACAGAGATCTGAAGCCTAAGCTCTGATACCAACTGTGACGGCCCCACCTCCCCCTAGGGCGTACCCGAGGGTTCGGCGGGTCGCCTGCCCAGCTCTCGCCGGGACTCAGTCGTTCACTACAATCCTCAAATGAATTACAATATAAATCCCAAAAATTACATCAAATTGTCCACAAATACACATCCGTCTCCAATAATTACATGTCACAAATACAGCGGAAACTAATCCCAAATATACATAAAATAATTCCAAATCCAAAATTGTACAAAGTTTAGGCCATCCATACACGTGCACAAGTACTACAAGTCCTTCCTTCGCCACGAGCCCTGTGGAGGGGAATAAAATAGTTTTTGGGGTGAGCTAAAAGCTCAGCGAGTAACCAGAAAATCATTAATCAAATCGGTTTCACAATAGTTCATTTCAATGATGTCATATAGCAATGATGTCATAAATTAAATGATAAATCCGGAAACAACTACATCATTTGCAAAACAGTAAATATGGATTATCAATAATTCAAGAAACATTTACAATGGAAAGCGATAGTAACATTCATGAAAGGATACATTCATTCTCCTGACATTTCCTCGCTCATTTGGTCATTCATTTCATTTCATTCACCCCGTCCCTGGCTTTTGGCCAGGCTCCACCAACCTACATAGGTAATACTCGAGTATACCAAACGTTCACCCAAGTTCCTAATCGCCTGACCGAGTCCGCTTCTGGCTCAAGACGACCGGTAACAAGGGGCAATGGCCAGTTCAGCCCAAAAGGCTTACATTCATGCGCAAGTAACATTTCAATCGAAAATTTCACATTTATCGAGGTCGAGTGCGATAAAGTACACACTCACCTCGAAAACTCGTTTTGGAAATCATTATAAGCGCTTAACACGTTATCAACCAAAATACAAGTCATGAAGTCAAGAAATATAGCAAACAAGGCACACTCAAATGCCAGCACACATGATATGCAAGAAAACATTTCAAAAGTAACTTTGGAAACAGTTCAAAAGTAAATAATGTAAGAAACGATTCATAAATAACTTTAGAAGTAGTTTGAGGTCACTCACCTCCACGGCTCAGAACCCATTCGTCATAAACCATTATCTTGTCCGAATCCAAGCCCTAAAACCCAAAACAGATTTGATGTCCTTTAGTGAATTTGGCACCATTGGCACTACGATTATTGGATTGGGGTGTAAGATACACCGTTTCGAAGCTAAACGACAGGGCTACAACATTACAGAAGGTCACTGAACCCAGTTTTGAATGTAAATAGGTCAAAAATGCAGAATACCAAACCATAACCGTAATTGCAGGTTTACAAATCACACCATGCTGTTATTAGTCCAACTCAGTCTATACAGGTCCAAATGCATTGATTCCAAAGGCATGAGGTAGCTAAGACCTCGAGATACATTTCATAATAAGACACCAACATCCAAATCCAAAGCAATTCCAGTCAAAACAGACGATTACAAACACAGTTTGCACATTCTGATCAATCCAGAACAGCTACAGTAAAATCGACATATCTCACTCTACACTACTCTAAATGATCTGAAATTTTACAGGCACCTCAAACACATCAATACCTACAACGTTTATGTTTTGAGCCAAGGCCAATTCGGCCTCTAACTAGGTGTTAAAAATTCGGACAGATTGTGCAACCCAAAAACCCTAACTTGCTGAAATTTTTCCCAAACCAGAAATTGGTTGCAATTGTTCACTTTTCCCACATCCTTAAGTCATTATATACCATTTCTAATCATCCTAGATAGCCACACAATCATGCTTATATTAAAACAGAAAAATCCCCAAAAATAATAAAACTTCACCATTTCAACCACAAATCAAGAATTAATCCATAAAATTGCCTCTTATGCCACTACTAAACATAAATTAAACATCATTAGAGGGAGGAAAGGGGTTCATCCACCACTCACCTTAGTAAAACAAGAGGGAGAGCAACTTGTCACCTTAAGCTTCCAAACAACTTCACCAAACAACTCACTATCACTAAATGAAGAGGTTTTATGGAGTAGAAACAAGTTTAGAAGGTTGGATGGTTTGATTGAAGCAAGATGAAAGCCAAAACTTGAAGAGTTTTTCTCTCTTTTGAAGCTCAAGAAAGTCGGCCAAGAGGAAGACAAGAATAAGAGATTTTTGGTTAATTTTTTAGATATTTAACCAATTTGGTCAAAAGTCAAAAACCATGAATAGTTGTCATAAGCCATACCCAATGAAATGGTGACACTTGTCACCTCAATTAATGCATTCCTATCCCTTCCTTTTCCTCTCACATCAATCACTTAACATCCTCTATTTATCTCTTAATACCCGATAAATTTCACACAGTATCCGAAACTTAACCTTATTGCCGAATTTTTCCGAACTTTTCGCACTAGTGGGTCCCACGTCCATATACGCTCTTAATTTCTCAAAAACTAACCGATACTAGAAAAATCAGTTAAAAACTATATTTACTCATAAAAATTATCTGGATAATTTTCTAATAAAGAGAATGTCGAAAAGGCGGGCGATCAATAAAACAAACCCTAGAAACTAAAAAAAAAATTCGGGTCCGCGTACTCATTCTTTCGGGGCGTCACAATCTCCCCTCCTTAAAAGAATGTCGTCCTCGACGTTCCATCTTGTACTAATCAAGCCAAAACATCCCGCAAGAATCACTGATATTCAAACCAAACCCACAGTCCGGCATCCTAAACTTCAAGCCTAGGATACACTACAGAGATCTGAAGCCTAAGCTCTGATACCAACTGTGACGGCCCCACCTCCCCCTAGGGCGTACCCGAGGGTTCGGCGGGTCGCCTGCCCAGCTCTCGCCGGGACTCAGTCGTTCACTACAATCCTCAAATGAATTACAATATAAATCCCAAAAATTACATCAAATTGTCCACAAATACACATCCGTCTCCAATAATTACATGTCACAAATACAGCGGAAACTAATCCCAAATATACATAAAATAATTCCAAATCCAAAATTGTACAAAGTTTAGGCCATCCATACACGTGCACAAGTACTACAAGTCCTTCCTTCGCCACGAGCCCTGTGGAGGGGAATAAAATAGTTTTTGGGGTGAGCTAAAAGCTCAGCGAGTAACCAGAAAATCATTAATCAAATCGGTTTCACAATAGTTCATTTCAATGATGTCATATAGCAATGATGTCATAAATTAAATGATAAATCCGGAAACAACTACATCATTTGCAAAACAGTAAATATGGATTATCAATAATTCAAGAAACATTTACAATGGAAAGCGATAGTAACATTCATGAAAGGATACATTCATTCTCCTGACATTTCCTCGCTCATTTGGTCATTCATTTCATTTCATTCACCCCGTCCCTGGCTTTTGGCCAGGCTCCACCAACCTACATAGGTAATACTCGAGTATACCAAACGTTCACCCAAGTTCCTAATCGCCTGACCGAGTCCGCTTCTGGCTCAAGACGACCGGTAACAAGGGGCAATGGCCAGTTCAGCCCAAAAGGCTTACATTCATGCGCAAGTAACATTTCAATCGAAAATTTCACATTTATCGAGGTCGAGTGCGATAAAGTACACACTCGCCTCGAAAACTCGTTATGGAAATCATTATAAGCGCTTAACACGTTATCAACCAAAATACAAGTCATGAAGTCAAGAAATATAGCAAACAAGGCACACTCAAATGCCAGCACACATGATATGCAAGAAAACATTTCAAAAGTAACTTTGGAAACAGTTCAAAAGTAAATAATGTAAGAAACGATTCATAAATAACTTTAGAAGTAGTTTGAGGTCACTCACCTCCACGGCTCAGAACCCATTCGTCATAAACCATTATCTTGTCCGAATCCAAGCCCTAAAACCCAAAACAGATTTGATGTCCTTTAGTGAATTTGGCACCATTGGCACTACGATTATTGGATTGGGGTGTAAGATACACCGTTTCGAAGCTAAACGACAGGGCTACAACATTACAGAAGGTCACTGAACCCAGTTTTGAATGTAAACAGGTCAAAAATGCAGAATACCAAACCATAACCGTAATTGCAGGTTTACAAATCACACCATGCTGTTATTAGTCCAACTCAGTCTATACAGGTCCAAATGCATTGATTCCAAAGGCATGAGGTAGCTAAGACCTCGAGATACATTTCATAATAAGACACCAACATCCAAATCCAAAGCAATTCCAGTCAAAACAGACGATTACAAACACAGTTTGCACATTCTGATCAACCCAGAACAGCTACAGTAAAATCGACATATCTCACTCTACACTACTCTAAATGATCTGAAATTTTACAGACACCTCAAACACATCAATACCTACAACTTTCATGTTTTGAGCCAAGGCCAATTCGGCCTCTAACTAGGTGCTAAAAATTCGGACAGATTGTGCAACCCAAAAACCCTAACTTGCTGAAATTTTTCCCAAACCAGAAATTGGTTGCAATTGTTCACTTTTCCCACCTCCTTAAGTCATTATATACCATTTCTAATCATCCTAGATAGCCACACAATCATGCTTATATTAAAACAGAAAAATCCCCAAAAATAATAAAACTTCACCATTTCAACCACAAATCAAGAATTAATCCATAAAATTGCCTCTTATGCCACTACTAAACATAAATTAAACATCATTAGAGGGAGGAAAGGGGTTCATCCACCACTCACCTTAGTAAAACAAGAGGGAGAGCAACTTGTCACCTTAAGCTTCCAAACAACTTCACCAAACAACTCACTATCACTAAATGAAGAGGTTTTATGGAGTAGAAACAAGTTTAGAAGGTTGGATGGTTTGATTGAAGCAAGATGAAAGCCAAAACTTGAAGAGTTTTTCTCTCTTTTGAAGCTCAAGAAAGTCGGCCAAGAGGAAGACAAGAATAAGAGATTTTTGGTTAATTTTTTAGATATTTAACCAATTTGGTCAAAAGTCAAAAACCATGAATAGTTGTCATAAGCCATACCCAATGAAATGGTGACACTTGTCACCTCAATTAATGCATTCCTATCCCTTCCTTTTCCTCTCACATCAATCACTTAACATCCTCTACTTATCTCTTAATACCCGATAAATTTCACACAGTATCCGAAACTTAACCTTATTGGCCGAATTTTTCCGAACTTTTCGCACTAGTGGGTCCCACGTCCATATACGCTCTTAATTTCTCAAAAACTAACCGATACTAGAAAAATCATTTAAAAACTATATTTACTCATAAAATTATCTGGAGAATTTTCTAATAAAGAGAATGTCGAAAAGGCGGGCGATCAATAAAACAAACCCTAGAAACTAAAAAAAAAATTCGGGTCCGCGTACTCATTCTTTCGGGGCGTCACACATTCCACCACTGCATTATACTTTTCCACGACCAACCGAGGTGATCGCATCAGAGATTATCCCAGTGGATGAAATCGAAAGTAGTTTGGCCCAATTGTTCGTTTGGGCAACATTTGAAGACAGTTTCCCAGAAGAAGCCGAATTTCCTGACATCCCTGAAGGATCAATTTCTAATTGGACAGCCGAGTTTCTGTCCGTTCAGAAGGAGTTTCAGTAAACCTAAAAGGGTTTGTCATTCATGCGAATTCATGAAAATATTTTTGCATCTGTAAATAGCCAATGAAAGCAATTTTACTCTTGACTAAAATTGTGCATGTAAATATTGTTAAGTTTTCATTTCATTTCCATTTGCTTTCAATCAAAGGTTTTATGAAAATGCACAAGTTGTTCTTGTCATATGGTTTTGTTTATTTGTTTATATTCATATTGCTTGTTCATTTGTTTGTTGTATGTTTGTTTGCTTATTATCCCACATTCGTTAATTCTTTCAGATGGCCAAAAATAAAACTATTTGACCCTTTGGATATCACAATTCTGGAATTCAATAATGGCAATCTCTATATCACTCACGACTTGGAGGTCTATGAATCCGAGCTCCAAACCGAGAGTGATAATGAGGAGGTATTCAATTCTTTTGCAAAGGACCTTGAACAATATGAGGAAAAACCAAAACCAAACCTGGAAGAAACAGAAAAGGTTAACATTGGCACTGAGAATGAGGTTAAGGAGGTGCAAATTAGTATTCATTTGAATGAGAGGCAGAAAAAGGAGATGCTTGAATTTTTTACTATGTTCCAGGATGTCTTTGCATGGTCCTATGATGATATGACTGGCATCTCAACTGATATTGTAGTGCACAAATTGCCCACAGACCCTTCTTTTCCCCCCCATAAAGCAAAAACCCCGAAAATTCAAACCAGATACGAGCCTCAAAATAAAAGAACAAATTGAAAAACAACTCAAAACCAACATTATCATTGTTTCCCATTACCCAACTTGGCTTTCGAATCCAATCCCTGTTCCAAAAAAGAATGGAGAGGTGCGAGTTTGTGTTGACTATAGAGACCTCAATAAAGCCAGTCCTAAAGATGATTTTCCTCTACCAAATATTCACATTCTCTTGGACAATACTGCTGGGCATGAGATTGAATCTTTTTGTGATTGCTTTGCTGGATACCACCAGATTTTGATGGCAGAAGAGGATAGGGAAAAGACTGCTTTTATCACCCCTTGGGGCATCTTTTGCTACCGAGTCATGCCTTTCGGTTTAAAGAATGCCGGAGCTATCTATCAGATGACCATGACCACCTTGTTTCATGATATGATCCACCGGGAGATGGAGGTCTACGTGGATGATATCATAATCAAGTCTAAGAGGGCAGAGGACCATTTGGTTGATTTGAAGAAGTTGTTCGAAAGGTTGCGGAAGTACAATTTGAAGCAAAATCCTGCGAAATGAGCCTTTGGAGCACCCGCGGGTAAGTTGTTGGGATTCATTGTCAGCAAGAAAGGCATAGAGATAGATCCAGCAAAAATTAAAGCAATTCGAGATATGCCAGTGCCGAAAACTCAGAAGGATGTGAAAAGTTTCTTAGAGAAGATTAATTTTATTGGGAGGTTCATTGCCCAGCTAACTGCCACATGCGAGCCGTTGTTCAAATTATTAAGAAAGAATGTGCCGTTGTATTGGAATGAGGAGTGCCAACAGGCTTTCGACAAGATTAAAGATTATTTGTTACATCCACCAGTCTTGGTGCCACCGAAGCCGGGTCGACCATTAATCATGTACCTATTCGTGCTTGAAGGAGCAGTTGGTTGTGTCCTCGGGCAACATGATGACTCTGGAAGGAAGGAGCAAGCCATCTACTGCCTAAGCAAGAAGTTCACGCAGTATGAGACTAATTATTCATTCATTGAGAAAAGCTGTTGTGCATTGGCCTGGGCGGCTCAGAAGCTGAGACACTACCTGTTGAGCCATACCACTTATCTTATTTCCCGATCTGATCCTTTGAAGTATCTCTTGGAGAAGCCGATGTTAACCGGACGCCTGGCCAAATGGCAGATAATTCTCTCAGAGTTTGATATCGTTTTCACTTCACAAAAGGCGGTCAAGGGGCAAGCTATAGCTGATCATTTGGCGGAAAATCCAAGGGATGATGATTATCAGCCACTTCATACTTATTTCCCTGATGAGAAAGTCTTATTCGTAGGCGCCACAGAAGATATTGTCGCGCCCCACTTTTTGATATAGTGTGTGTGGTGTGGAAGTAGTGTGTGTAGTGTGTGAACGTGTGTAGAAGTGAAAGCAAAGACCGTGGGATTGTAAAATGCGACGGTTTTGGTCAAGTAAAGTTGAAAAGGGTTTTATGTATGAAAAATGGAGTCGCCACTTGGTATAGAGTTAGGTGTACCAAGTCACCCAAAAATGATTTTTGTTTTTGAATGAAAAAGTAAACAAACCCTTTTTGAAAACTTTTAGGTCTACGTAACCAAAGAAAGGGATCGGGGGTCACGTTTGGTAAGGGAGAAGGCCAAGGCGGAGCCTAAGGCACTCCCTTACCCTAGCCAAAGCTAGTTGCGTGACTTAGCCCCTCGTTTCCAAATTTTCTACCCAAGGTATGTATCGCATGTTGGATATGACTAAATGGATGCAAAACCTAGACCTAGGGGGACATCGGGGGGAAATTTCTCTTCAAAACTTGAGTGGTGCCAATCACATTAGTTGTGATGCCCAATAATGATCCTTTGGAGAGGTCACGTACAATCCTAAATGACGTAAAAATGAGTGGAATGAATGCATGCCATGTGAAAATATGAGTTTGTGTGCAATGAAAAAGTAATAAAAATAATAGTGGGTAAGTGGAAATGTGCAAATGGATTTACAAAGTAATATGAGTAAAAATGACAATGTGAAAATAACATAAAGTACATGTGTGCGAGTGATATTATAAAGTGTAAGTAGTTGAGTGAAAACGTGCAAAATTAAAGTAGTGTGAAGTGAGGATGTGGGAAAAAGGTTAGAATATAAAGTAGAAGTGTATGTGATAGCGAATGAGTAAAATGCATGAATCCTATAGGAATGCATCAAGACGGGAATGGGGAATCCTAACTTTGTGACTTTAATTTTCCCTTTGATTAGAAGGGAGAACTAGCGTGCTAAGGCTATTTTGTAGCCACACTCGCTCGTTTCCCTTATCGAAAGGGGACTCTTCAAGCAAATGTACCCTTATAACTAGCATGAGGTGCAAAAATCCTAAAATGAGGGGAAAAGGGGTTCGAGGAGCATGCCAAATGATAAAACTAAGAAAAATGCATGACATGTAGTGAACATGCAAATATGCATTAACGAAAAAGGAAATCCCTAAGGGTCTAGCGTCGGACTAGCCCTTTCTATGAATTCCTAACGGGATAATTAGCCACAACTAGCATTGGACTAGTGTGGTGACGTACATTCATCCATCACATCCATCTATGACTATAGAAAGCAAGTAGGCATGCCAAACATTCATAAACACATAGCATATAACATTTTAGCATGCCCGACTAGATGCAAGAACCTAATAAAGCAAGTAACACATAACAACAAAAGCAAAGCAATCAAGCTAAAGGACCTATTACATTTGCTAGCTAGGCACACGTCTTCAATAGGTCTTCATCAAATGCTCCTCCAAGCCCTATCTATTACAAGCCAAGAGGTGTACACATACCCCATAAAGAATAACTTAAATAAAAAGCAAAAGTAAATGACATAAATAAAAGGAATTAAGGAAAGGCTAGGAAAGCAAAGTAGACATGCAATTTTCACTTAGCACGTTGGATCACGTAGGAGGTGCAAGAGGATAAAAGAGATTTTACCTCCCCCCTTTGTGGTGCTAATAAAGTGGGCAAGACTTAAATTGGGCTAAAGTCACCAAGTAACGGGATAACTCGGGCTAAAACCATTCAAAGCAAAGGATTAATGCACCAATTTAATAGTAAATTATAATCAAACAAAAACAAGTTAGACCAATCAATCATCAAAATCATCTCCAAATGCAATCAAATAATGCATGGTTACCAAGAAAGAGAGATTACCAACCAAGTCCTAAAGTAAACACTCATAATGACTCATTTGTATACATTAACAATCGCTCAAACCCGATCAAACATTACATTTCAAGGGTCCAAGAGTGAATAAGGGTCAATGAATGATTTACCTTGCATTTTAAGACCCAATAGCAACCATTAATCAACCAATTAATTCAATCGAAACATTTAAGAATTTCAAAGGTCCCAAGAGCCAAGAAAGGATGAAGCAATGGTTCAAATTTACATGTGCAAAATTTAGTCAAAAGTAAAGATGCTTTCATTAGCTATTTACAGATGCAAAAGTTGTGACAGCCCCACCTTCCCCTAAGGCGAACCAAAGGGGTTAGCGGACTGCCTGCCCAGCTCTCGCCAGGACTAACGGTACAGTTTACGTCGGTCTATTACGTTCCGGAACATAACAATGCGCGCAAACAAGTCAAAAACACAAAATAAAAAAAAATGAAAATTGAAGCCGAAGTGTGTCGCGCCCCATTTTTGATAAGAAAAATAAATGGTTTGAGAAAGATGTTTTTGATTCAATTTTGATTGAAAAATGATTTTTGTGAGTTGAAAAAGATATGGGTCTAATATGGGACTTGAAAAAGCGACGATTTGACCCAAAAAATAGTTTTTTAAAAAGGGTTTTTGAATGAGAAATTGGAGTCGCCACTTGGTAATGATTAAGGTGTACCAAGTCACCTAAAAAATAAATTTTAAAAAACAAAGTAGTAAAACCCTTTTAAAAACGACTCCTAGTCCACGTAAGCCAAAGAAAAAGGTTCGGGAGTCACGTTTGACAAAGGGGAAGGCAAGGATAGAATCCAAGGCACCCCTTTGACCTAGCCAAGGCTAGTTGCGCGACTTAACCCTACCTTTCCTAATTTTCTACCCAATGTATGAATTGCGCGTTGGATATGACTATATGAATGCAAAACGGAAAGGAAAACGCAATCCTAGATTCTAAGATGTCTCTCGTGAGGTTTTTGGTCCCAAACCACATGAATTGTGGCGGCCAATAAAGGGAAACCTCATAGAGGTCGATTGATGCAAATGGTGACTCAAGTGCAAGTGTGCAAGTGTATAAAAGGTTCATGTATGAAATTGTGTGAAAATCAAAGTGTTTGTGTGCGAATGTGTAAAGAAAGTGCATGTGTGAATTTGTATGAAAATCAAAGTGTTTGTGTGTGCAAATGAATGAAGATAGAATAGTACATATATAAGTGAAACTTGAATTTCATTTGTGAAGTAAAGTAAATAAATGATAAAGATGTAGTGAAAAATATGGATTGAGAAATGTAAGAAAAATGTGATTAAAAGAGTATGGAAGTGATAAAAATGAAAGTATGACCCTAGGGGAATGCAACAAGTCGGGTACGGGGTTGACTTCTAACTTTTCGACTTCGATTTTCCCTTTGATTAGAAGGCGAAACTAGCGTGCTAAGGCTATCGAGTAGCCACACTCGCTCGTTTCCCTTATCGGAAGAGGATTTTCACGCAAATGAACCCTAACTAGCATGAGATGCAAGTCCTAAAGTGAAGGGGAAGGGGTTTGAGGAACATGCCAAATGATAAACTAAGGAAAAATGCGTGATATGTGGTGATCATGCATTTAATGAAAAAAAGGGAAAAAAGAACCTATTGGGTCTAGCATTGGACTAGCCCTTTCTATGACATTCTACTATCATTAGATTAGTGAAAAAAATGAACCACAGCTAGCGTTAGACTAGTGTGGTGACGTACATTCATCCATTCCATTCATCTATACTACAAAAAGCGAGTAGACATGCAAATCACTTAAATCATGTAGCACTCATCATGCTCGACTAGATGCAAGATCCTAATAAAGCATTTAACATATAACACATAGGCATGCAACCATTACATTTGCTAACTAAAACAAAGGGGAAAGGGAAAATGGACCAAATTACTTGCTACGCCCTATCTATTACAAGCCAAGAGGTGTACACATACCCCATTAATAAAAATCAAAAGTAAATGAAATAAATGAAAGGAAATAAGGAGAGGCTAGGAAAGCAAGTAGACATGCAAATTTCAATTAGCACATTAGTCCACATAGGAGAGAAACAAAAGGGGTAAAAGAGATTATACCTCCCCGTTGGTGATACTAAGGAAGTAAACAAACTCAACTTGGCTAGATTCACCCAAGAAAAGACTAACTTAGGCTAAAATCACCAAAAAAACAAAAGATTAATGCACCAATTTAGTGATAAGATATAAACTAAACAATTTGAATCCATCAAAACATCAAACTTTCCCTCAATTGCAACTCAATGAAGTCAAAACTACTTAAAGACCAAGGCAAAAGGCATGATCATCCAATCCCCAAGCATAACATCTACTAAAGACCCAAAAGCAAGCACTACTCAATCATTTGAACCCAAATAAATCGTTGAAGCACTTCAAAGATTCCAAAAATAAAGAAAAAGCCAAACAATGATTGAAGTTGCAATGATTTTAGGACTTAATTACAAGATACTAAAACATGCTTGGGCTTTTGTGGCACAAAGAGAAACTTAGAAGGATCAAATTGATTAGTTTTCCCAATTTTTGGGTCATAGTTGCATAAGGGGAAACTTGGGGGGTCAAAAAATGTAATTTTTCTGTGGCTTTCATGCATGCATACGTGAACTTCAGTTTCTGCAATGCTTTCCTTTGCTGCAATTTCAAATTCCAGACACAAAGTTCAATCCACAGGCTCAATTTTGAGGAGAACTTCACCCATCAAACATCAAAACTCTAGACTAAACAACCGAGTATAGAACCTTAACACCTAAACAAGCAAAACATAAAGGAACCTCACGCAAAAGATGCAAAGAAACTCATGCATTCTGCAATTTTTCCAGCCGCAGCTTTTCTTTCCAACATGCAAACCAGATTTTTAATTCAAATACAAAGCTTTGATTAGATATTTCTCAAACCAACATCTTGACTCTAACTAATCAACAAGCTGCTTAACTCAACTCCAAACAAACAAGAACAACGAAGGAGCTAATGCATTACAGAAAATCTGGACAGACATTCATGTAGAATGCTTTGGCAATCTAAAATCCACTTTCCAGCTCAAATATTTTAGATGTTTAAACACTCAAACTCAACATCTAACCTTCCATTTCCTTCCTTCAAAACACAATTAAGCATGCATGTGAGGACTCGCAAAAACTATTATTTTATGCCTAATTTATGGCTTAATAAATTATTTAATTGGATTTTATTTCCAAGGAATATTTTCTAGTCTTATTAGACCTAAATACATGGTAATATAACTTCGTTATATTTTTAAAATGATTCGTTTCGAAAATTAATTTCCTAGAGCGCGTTTAGTAAAAATAGTGAATAGTACTTGGAGATTTTATCCGCGTATTAGCACAATAAGCTTGGAATATTGGAGACTTGTACCATGGTCCTAAAATAGGTAATTTTAAGCATAAATATTCAAGTGATAGTTAGTAGTGCAATCGTTATAAGAATTTTTCGAAAGTTTCGCGTTATAGCGGTAAAATGGGCGGTACGCGTTTTCACACGCGCGACTTTATTTGAGGAACTTTAGACCCTTGTTTCGAGACAATTAAGAGTGAATAATATTTATATTAACATGAGTGCATTAGAGGTTTAGTGCACTAGTGAACCAAACGCGCGAGAAAATCGAGCCTAAAAACGTGCCAAACGAGCCTCACAAGAGTTGACTTTGGAGCAATTTTTCACCACACATTTAATCTTCTTGGAGAAGCTAACTTAGATCAGAATTACACTCTCTCTTCTCTCTCCTCACAGCCGGCCAAGCTCTCCCTTCTCTCTAACTCATTTGCAACAAAAAAATTCTGCACACTAACCTCACTCAAAACCACCCCAAATCACCTCCAAATCACACCAAACTTGGAGATCTCTTAGCAAACCACTTGGAGACTACATTTAGCTAACAAAAGGCTGCATCTTCACGGTTTCTTGGAGCTTCAAGAGGGCCGAAATTTTCTGGTCTTGCACACCTAAGGAAGAGGTAATGATCAACCCATGAATTCTTGTCTTTTGGAGGTTATATAGCAAGATTAAGCTCATGCATGCACTTAGTTACTTGATTATGGTGTAAAAATGTGATTGTGGGCTCTTGGAATTCCCACACTTGGGTTGTTGTTGCTGATGTGATGATTGATGGTGATTATATTGTTGGTTTAGTGGTTATAATGATGCATTAGTGGTGGGTAATTAGTAGGAACTTCATTGGGTGTAAGAAGCTAAAACTTCCGATTTTACCCCTGCCATGTTCGGCCATTTCCAGGCCAATTTTTAATGGTTTAATTGCTTGAATTGGATGTTTGTAGGATGTATTAGATGTGTGAAAAATTTCATTTAAAAATAATGAGGTTTGAATGGGCAAATGAATTTTTGTTCGAAACCAGCAAATCTGGAAACTGTCTCGCGTATGCCTCTGACCAGCAGTAGTATTTTGGCTATAACTCTGTCCTCGGATGTCGAAATCATGTGCCGTCGGTGGCGTTTGAAACTAGACATTCCTAGCTTTAATTTGGTATATAATGTACGTTCTGATTCTTTGTGACCAAGCCGAACCAAATGTTTTAAGCTCGCTGTCCTGTTGCTCTGTTCATCTGGAATGAAGTGTTCAGGCAGCAACTTGATGCCCAAATTTGAACCAGATGGGCGCCGAATTTGGAAATGATTTCTTCTGTGATATTTTAGTCCTATGAATGTATTTTCCAACGGCGTAAGCCATGCTCGATTTCGAGCTATAATGACGGAGTTGTGACTGAAACATGTGGACTGCTCTGTTTTGGAAAAACCCTAATGTTGGACTGGTTTGGAACCAAATCTTGGAGTGAACTTGTTAGTTGATGTTTTTGATATTAAACACTTACCAAAGTTATTATGGGTGTATCTTAGACCCTTATTTTACAAATGAACCATGGTTGGATAACCTTCTTGGTTAAACGATTGGAAATTTGGAAAATGAAAGTCAAAGGCAGAATGCCTTAGGAATTTTCTTGAACTTCGGTTGGCTCATTAACTACCTTGCCGAAGGTATTTTTCCCCGAAATTCGATAGAGAGATACTTTCCATATAGTATTGAAATACTGCCAATTTTGGTGCCGATTCAAGTTCGTTTCGATACCCAATTGAATTACTAAAGCTAGAGGTTCAAATCTGGAAAATCCTCATCCAGTCTTGAATTTGCTCAACTTCGGGCTACCGTATCTCGGTGCTCGAAACTCCGATTTTTGATCCTCTTGTTTTGTCCTACACTTCACTTGCAACACTAATTGAGCTGAAAATTTCAGAGGCCGGTTTGCAACGTGCGAATCGTGCCGAATTTTCAAAGTTGGCCGAAATCCAACTTAATTCTGCCTTGTAACCTGAAGCTGCGTCTTCAAGCCCATTTTTGATCACTTTCCACTTCGATTCATGGAAAAGTGTCTTCTAGGAACTTATAGTACTCTCTAAGAGGTTTCTAACGGTATAAAGTTTTCCAATTCTCGACTTATACCGAGCGAGTTATGATTTTTCAAAGATTCATCATAAAACTGGAAAATTTTCCAATTTCAAAGAAATAGAGTTTTCAAAAACTCTTTATTCTTTTGATGTTCTTAAACGTTTTGTTTACGATTTTCATGATCAAAACTCAAATAATATTGTACATGATAAAAGGCAAGTTGAACCTCGATTTACGTGTAATTGAGGTTCCTTTTTGCAAAATAATTCTTAGATTGTACTAGTGTACAATCTTTCTTGATAAGTGGGTTAATTGTGTGATTATCCACTACTAATTTGCCAGGCACACAAGGAGACCTTCAAGAGGATCTCACCGTGGACACTTGAACTTCCGGAAAATAATTCTTGTTGAATTGCTCGGTGAGTGTCAAGTGTATGAATTTGATACTTGCTTATTGTGATATTTGTTGAAAGTTTTAAAAATAAGGGCGGGTGTGTACTTTATCGCACTCGTTCTAATTTCAAATGAATGAATGGAATGTCTTGAATGAATGAATGAAATGCAATGTTATGTCATGAATGCTTGTGTCGTTGGAGTGAACCTCCTCGACTTTCAAATGAATGGGGGACGCCCAAACTCATAGGCCGTCCTT
The DNA here is from genome assembly GCF_036785885.1 of Coffea arabica. NCBI lineage: Eukaryota > Viridiplantae > Streptophyta > Magnoliopsida > Gentianales > Rubiaceae > Coffea > Coffea arabica. The sequence goes on from NC_092326.1 coordinate 17,313,166, forward strand.
AGACTCGAGCCAGCAATGGGCTTGGTCGGGGATTCGAACGAGCCATGAGATTATAAGCTCGACCTAATAAGAGGTCTTGCTTGGCATACTTGTAGAGTATCGCCCAATAATAGACTTGTGGGCCCTTGAGGTGTACGGTGGACGGAGGGAAGTAAGTGGTGATCTACGGAAATGGAAATACCGACCCGGTTGACAGGAGGGTCAATGCGGGAAGGTATACGAATGACAACGGCAGATCGAGTGGAACTTAGCTCCTGAGAGCTACTATATCCTTGAATTGTTTCTGATTACTTTTCCTGTTTGAATAATTGATTATTGAAAAGACATGGTTTTATTCATTAAATTTGGGTTTGTTATTTGACTAAGTGCTTGCATGTGTGTTCTTGGCCTCACGAGCGTTAGCTCACCCTATAGTTTTGTTTTCCTTAACAGGACCGACTCTTGGAGAGATATGGAGAAACCATCCGTTGTAATTTTGTTAAGACTCCTGTTATATATTTTGACTAGGCCCTGGTTTGGGTTGTACTTTTGGAAATTGTAAACTTGAAAGATTTGGGCCCTGATGTGTACTTTGAATTTAAGTCGTTGCATGATTTACCGATGTACTGGTTATACCTTAGGTGACTTCTCAAGCTTGAACGCTTCCGCATTATTGTATTCATATTGTTCTCATCGAAGAGATTAGTTCGGTTTGAAATTGAATGGAATTGCTTGAGTCCTGGCGTGAGCTGGGCAGGCGTCCGCGGATACCCTTTGGTCCGCCTTAGGGAGATGTGGGGCGTCACAGTTGGTATCAGAGCTTAGGCTTCAGATCTCTGTAGCGTATCCTAGGCTTAAAGTTTAGGATGCTTGACTGTGGGATTAATTTGGATATTATGTGAACAAGGATCTATTGTATCTTAGGGGTTAAAGAAATTTATTATTTGGGAGTTCTTATTTGGGACTTGCAGAAGAAACTGAGGAATTAGGTGATGTTATATTGAAGGAAGATATGGGATGAGAGATTTGTAGTGAAAGATTGGATGAATTTGAATTATCATTATATTTGTAAGTGTGGAAAGAATTGAGATAATTATTAGTACTGGCTATGGAGGGTAAGAGACCGAGATTTGATAGTCAAACTCCATGTGTGATGATTTTGAACTAAGATAAAAGTACAAAGGAATAAAATGTATTTTCCGCCCACATATCTTCTAAAGATATTCTGCTTTAAAAATTTAAAGAAAAACTAGGATGTACTAGTTTTATTTGTAAGCGATGAGTGGAAGTAAGATATATATGTTTTAAATATGTGTAATTTTCCGATTTTGGTAAAAGGGTGAGTTTTACTTGAATTTCACATTTGAAAATTTGTGAATAACTAATTAGTTGTTGAACTTTGTATATGATGGGTTAATACAAGATTAACATTTTCTAAACTAAGTTTTCCCCCTTGATTGTATATTGGTGTAATCTCACACTTGAATTTGTCCATGCTTTACACGAAGAAAAAAATATATATATATATATATCCTGAGTTTTCGAAAGAATGGCAAGCTTATGTTTAATAATGTGAATCCTGAACTTGATAAGATTTTTGATTACTTGAAATACTCTTCTTATGTTTCAAAACTCTTGACTTTCAAGAAGAGTGAGCCAATTTTAAATGTACGGACTGAGGCAACTTTGAGATATAGAGAGCAACTGCATTCAAGAGTACAAGTTAGTGTGAATTGATTGGGTTCCCATTTGACACGTAAGGTAGTAAGTTGTACTTATTCTTGGGTTTGAACTTGGAGCTTGAAACTTTAATTACAAAACCCTAAGACTGGTTATTTTTGGAGATGATGGTGTTCCGACTGGTGGCTGGTTATTAAAGATTTTGAACTCCGAATGGATAATCTTGGTTTTAGCTTGCGTTATGGCTTTATTGGATCTAATTTCGTAAAGGCGTGTGATCTGATTGAAATTAGTGATGTCTGGACCCCTTTGGTTTAACTATGGACTTAGAAAGGGGTAGTGCACGCTGTGAGGCCTTTTGTATCCTGCTTGTATGTACTTCTATATTTTTGTGGCGCTTAATTGCCTTTGTGCAATATTGGACATCTTGGTCTTGTTTTGTAACTTCTAACCGTGCTATAACTTTTGATACATGTAATGAATCATGACCTGATTTTAAATGTTTTTGCAACTTGTATACGCGTTACGCTCTTTATGCTTAGTTATGCCTTTTCCTGTGCTTATAGACTTTTCTTAAGTAGGGTAGCAGGAATGAGAAAAGAGGACCGTGACCGAGGGCTTAGACAACCCTGTACTTGTGAGACAAATTGATAGACAGTTTCATATAATTTAATAGATCCCTAGTACTGAATATGAATCGAACATAAACCCGAAGATCCGATCTACTAGTGTATAATGGATTAACCTAGCTAGAAACTTGGTGAGCTTTTCTTGTGCGCAACATCTGTTATGATTGGTTCTGTGCCAGTATTTCAATCTTAGGAAGTTTGAACTCCGAAAGTATTGCAGTGGGTTGGTAAGAGAACTCGAACTACCTGAAACCGATTGGACTGAGCTTACTTGAGACTTGAACCTGTTTAGGCTAGTGTGCTCTTGCGTATCCTCAATGGACCTAATTTGACTGAATATATGGAATGTGGACTTGAATTTTGTGACTGTTTAAGAATGTGAATTGCTGGACAGAGGTTAGGCCAGTGTGTTCTTACTCGTACTCATGACCCTTGAATTTGAACTTGAACTTGCACTTGAACTTGAACTTATACTTTTGTTCGTACTCATGCACCATGAACCTGAAGTATTTGGCTCCGCTTTGACCCTACTCTTGAACTTATTCGTACTGGTGTGGTTGTAGACCGGCTACTACTCTTCTGTAGCGGTTGAACTGAACCTCTCTGGTGGGGCATTGCTTGTTGTGTTGTCCAGCACCACCAGGGATGAACTTTTGATTTGAAGCTTCGCTATATCCTGAATTTCTTCCAAATGTCTGGGACTTTACGTCCGACTTCAAGCCTTTTGCATGTTTTATCTGATTACGCGATTAATTCCCTATTGGACCATGACTATTTGATAGGTTGGATTGGTGTGATATGTAGTACTTGAACCTGATAAGTGATTATTAGATAAGCCATGCTTTGCTGGATGTAAGGGGTAAGTTAGCCTCGTCTGCACTTATTTCGGAAATTCGGGCTAGAAAATTGTTAAATAAGGGAGCTCAAGGGTATTTGGCTTTTCTTATTAATACTCCTAGCGATAAGGTGAATCTGGAGGACACACCGGTAGTAAAAGAATTTTCTGATGTTTTTCCTGAAAAATTGGAGTCTCTACCCCCGGAACGGGAAATAGCTTTTAAAATTGATTTAGCTCCGGGAACAGCACCTATATCAAGGACACCATACAGGATGGCTCCAGCTGAGTTGAAGGAGTCGAAGTTACAATTACAGGATTTGTTGGAACGGGGTTTTATACGAGAGAGTGATTCTCCGTGGGGAGCCCCAGTTTTGTTTGTAAAGAAGAAAGATGGGAGTTGGAGGTTATGTATAGATTATCGAGGTTTAAATGATGTTACGGTTAAGAATAAATACCCACTACCCCACATTGATGAACTGTTTGACCAACTGCAAGGGGCGGTAGTATTTTCAAAGTTGGATCTAAGGCAAGGTTACTATCAATTGAGGATTTTGGAGAAAGACATACCTAAGACTGCTTTTAACTCGAGGTATGGGCACTTCGAGTTTGCAGTAATGCCTTTTGGGTTAACCAATGCACCTGCCGCTTTCATGGATTTAATGCATAGGGTTTTTAAGCCTTACTTGGATCAATTTGTGGTGATTTTCATTGATGACATTTTAGTGTATTCTAAGAATGTGAAAGATCACGAGAAACATTTGAGAATTGTTTTACAAATCTTGAGGGAACATCAGTTATATGCTAAGTTTAGCAAGTGTGAATTCTGGCTGAAGGAAGTGACTTTCCTAGGGCATATAATTTCTAAGGATGGGATTAAAGTGGATCCAGCTAAAGTGGAAGCTGTTTCGAAATGGAAACGACCGGAAAACCCAACGGAAGTTCGGAGTTTTATAGGATTGGCAGGATATTACCGGAGATTCATCCAGGATTTTTCGAAAATTGCTGGACCTATGACTGAGTTGACCAAGAAAAATGGAAAGTTTATTTGGAGTTCTAAGTGTGAAGGAAGTTTTCAGGAGTTGAAAAGACGGCTGACTAGAGCGCCTGTTCTAGCTCTACCAAATGGACATGATAGTTTTGTGGTTTACACAGATGCATCTAAGGAAGGTTTGGGATGTGTTTTGATGCAAAATGATAAAGTGATAGCTTATGCCTCTAGAAAATTGAAGCCGCATGAAGGGAACTATCCGACCCATGATTTGGAGTTAGCGGCTGTGGTCTTTGCTTTGAAGAAATGGAGACACTATTTATACGGAGTGACATTTGAGGTTTTTACAGATCACAAAAGCCTTAAGTACTTATTTTCTCAGAAGGAGCTGAATTTAAGGCAACGTAGATGGATGGAATTTTTGGAAGATTATGACTGCACGATTAAGTACCATCCTGGGAAGGCCAATGTAGTGGCCGATGCTTTGAGCCGTCAGGTACAAATGGCTGGATTGATGGTTAAGGAATTTCAATTGTTGGAGGAAGTTAGCTATTGGAATCCTCGATTGGAACCAAGGAAAGTGATTTTGGGGAATATTGTGATAACCTCCACTTTATTGGGACGTATTAAGGAATCTCAGGAAAAGGACCCTGAAATGCAAAAGTTGGTGGAGAAAGTCAAGATGGGAGACCAGACCGATTTTACTTTGGGATCAGATGGAATATTAAGATTTCGAAATCGGGTGGTTATGCCAAAGGATGAAGGGCTTAGAAAAGAAATCTTGGAAGAGGCACACCGATCAAAGTTTACAGTACATCCAGGAGGGAATAAAATGTACCAAGACTTGAAAGGTCTATATTGGTGGAAAAATATGAAGAAGGAAATTGCCCAATTTGTTCAGACATGCTTGGTTTGTCAACAGGTTAAAGCCGAACATCAGAAACCATCTGGGCTTTTGCAACCTCTAGAAATACCTGAGTGGAAATGGGAAAATATTACCATGGATTTTGTATCAGGCTTACCAAGGACACAGAGAGGCCATGATGCCATTTGGGTGATAGTAGATAGATTGACTAAATCGGCTCATTTTCTGCCGATTAATATGAAATATCCATTGGAGTAAGTTCTTGACTTTAGTGGAATTTGCCTATAACAATAGTTTCCACTCTTCTATTCGAATGGCTCCGTATGAGGCACTTTATGGTCGGAAGTGTAGATCCCCAATTTGTTGGGACGAAGTAGGTGAACGGAAAATCTTAGACACGACTACTGTATCTTGGATTGAAGAGGCTAATGAAAAGGTGAAATTGGTACGGCAAAGAATTCAAACCGCTCAGAGTAGACAAAAGAGTTATGCCGATAATCGGAGGAAGGATTTGGAGTTCACTGTTGGAGATATGGTATTTCTCAAGATTACGCCTTTAAAAGCAAGTTTGATGTCCGGAAAAGGAAAGAAACTACAACCAAGGTTCGTAGGGCCTTATAAGATTATTCAGCGAGTTGGGAATGTAGCCTATAAGCTGGAATTACCACCGAGTTTATCTCGTATTCATAACGTGTTTCATGTGTCCATGCTTAAGAAGTATCATCCAGACCCCTCTCATGTTTTACAACCGGAGAATATTGAGATCGATGAAACCCTAACCTATGAGGAGAGACCGGTAAAACTTCTGGATCGAAAGGTGAAGGAATTGAGGAACAAGCAGATACCACTAGTGAAAGTTCTATGGAAGAACCATGGAGTCGAGGAAGCAACATGGGAAGTTGAAGAGACAATCAAGGAGAAGTATCCAGACTTGTTCATCGACCAAAGTAAATTTCGAGGACGAAATTTTCTTAAGGGGGAGAGGATGTGAGGACTCGCAAAAACTATTATTTTATGCCTAATTTATGGCTTAATAAATTATTTAATTGGATTTTATTTCCAAGGAATATTTTCTAGTCTTATTAGACCTAAATACATGGTAATATAACTTCGTTATATTTTTAAAATGATTCGTTTCGAAAATTAATTTCCTAGAGCGCGTTTAGTAAAAATAGTGAATAGTACTTGGAGATTTTATCCGCGTATTAGCACAATAAGCTTGGAATATTGGAGACTTGTACCATGGTCCTAAAATAGGTAATTTTAAGCATAAATATTCAAGTGATAGTTAGTAGTGCAATCGTTATAAGAATTTTTCGAAAGTTTCGCGTTATAGCGGTAAAATGGGCGGTACGCGTTTTCACACGCGCGACTTTATTTGAGGAACTTTAGACCCTTGTTTCGAGACAATTAAGAGTGAATAATATTTATATTAACATGAGTGCATTAGAGGTTTAGTGCACTAGTGAACCAAACGCGCGAGAAAATCGAGCCTAAAAACGTGCCAAACGAGCCTCACAAGAGTTGACTTTGGAGCAATTTTTCACCACACATTTAATCTTCTTGGAGAAGCTAACTTAGATCAGAATTACACTCTCTCTTCTCTCTCCTCACAGCCGGCCAAGCTCTCCCTCTCTCTAACTCATTTGCAACAAAAAATTCTGCACACTAACCTCACTCAAAACCACCCCAAATCACCTCCAAATCACACCAAACTTGGAGATCTCTTAGCAAACCACTTGGAGACTACATTTAGCTAACAAAAGGCTGCATCTTCACGGTTTCTTGGAGCTTCAAGAGGGCCGAAATTTTCTGTTCTTGCACACCTAAGGAAGAGGTAATGATCAACCCATGAATTCTTGTCTTTTGGAGGTTATATAGCAAGATTAAGCTCATGCATGCACTTCGGCCATTTCGGCCATTTCCAGGCCAATTTTTAATGGTTTAATTGCTTGAATTGGATGTTTGTAGGATGTATTTGATGTGTGAAAAATTTCATTGGAAAATATTGGGGTTTGATGGAGCAAATGAATTTTTGTTCGAAACCAGCAAATCTGGAAACTGTCTCGCGTATGCCTCTGACCAGCAGTAGTATTTTGGCTATAACTCTGTCCTCGGATGTCGAAATCATGTGCCGTTGGTGGCGTTTGAAACTAGACATTCCTAGCTTTAATTTGGTATATAATGTACGTTCTGATTCTTTGTGACCAAGCCGAACCAAATGTTTTAAGCTCGCTGTCCTGTTGCTCTGTTCATCTGGAATGAAGTGTTCAGGCAGCAACTTGATGCCCAAATTTGAACCAGATGGGCGCCGAATTTGGAAATGATTTCTTCTGTGATATTTTAGTCCTATGAATGTATTTTCCAACGGCGTAATCCATGCTCGATTTCGAGCTATAATGACGGAGTTGTGACTGAAACATGTGGACTGCTCTGTTTTGGAAAAACCCTAATGTTGGACTGGTTTGGAACCAAATCTTGGAGTGAACTTGTTAGTTGATGTTTTTGATATTAAACACTTACCAAAGTTATTATGGGTGTATCTTAGACCCTTATTTTACAAATGAACCATGGTTGGATAACCTTCTTGGTTAAACGATTGGAAATTTGGAAAATGAAAGTCAAAGGCAGAATGCCTTAGGAATTTTCTTGAACTTCGGTTGGCTCATTAACTACCTTGCCGAAGGTATTTTTCCCCGAAATTCGATAGAGAGATACTTTCCATATAGTATTGAAATACTGCCAATTTTGGTGCCGATTCAAGTTCGTTTCGATACCCAATTGAATTACTAAAGCTAGAGGTTCAAATCTGGAAAATCCTCATCCAGTCTTGAATTTGCTCAACTTCGGGCTACCGTATCTCGGTGCTCGAAACTCCGATTTTTGATCCTCTTGTTTTGTCCTACACTTCACTTGCAACACTAATTGAGCTGAAAATTTCAGAGGCCGGTTTGCAACGTGCGAATCGTGCCGAATTTTCAAAGTTGGCCGAAATCCAACTTAATTCTGCCTTGTAACCTGAAGCTGCGTCTTCAAGCCCATTTTTGATCACTTTCCACTTCGATTCATGGAAAAGTGTCTTCTAGGAACTTATAGTACTCTCTAAGAGGTTTCTAACGGTATAAAGTTTTCCAATTCTCGACTTATACCGAGCGAGTTATGATTTTTCAAAGATTCATCATAAAACTGGAAAATTTTCCAATTTCAAAGAAATAGAGTTTTCAAAAACTCTTTATTCTTTTGATGTTCTTAAACGTTTTGTTTACGATTTTCATGATCAAAACTCAAATAATATTGTACATGATAAAAGGCAAGTTGAACCTCGATTTACGTGTAATTGAGGTTCCTTTTTGCAAAATAATTCTTAGATTGTACTAGTGTACAATCTTTCTTGATAAGTGGGTTAATTGTGTGATTATCCACTACTAATTTGCCAGGCACACAAGGAGACCTTCAAGAGGATCTCACCGTGGACACTTGAACTTCCGGAAAATAATTCTTGTTGAATTGCTCGGTGAGTGTCAAGTGTATGAATTTGATACTTGCTTATTGTGATATTTGTTGAAAGTTTTAAAAATAAGGGCGGGTGTGTACTTTATCGCACTCGTTCTAATTTCAAATGAATGAATGGAATGTCTTGAATGAATGAATGAAATGCAATGTTATGTCATGAATGCTTGTGTCGTTGGAGTGAACCTCCTCGACTTTCAAATGAATGGGGGACGCCCAAACTCATAGGCCGTCCTTAGACTCGAGCCAGCAATGGGCTTGGTCGGGGATTCGAACGAGCCATGAGATTATAAGCTCGACCTAATAAGAGGTCTTGCTTGGCATACTTGTAGAGTATCGCCCAATAATAGACTTGTGGGCCCTTGAGGTGTACGGTGGACGGAGGGAAGTAAGTGGTGATCTACGGAAATGGAAATACCGACCCGGTTGACAGGAGGGTCAATGCGGGAAGGTATACGAATGACAACGGCAGATCGAGTGGAACTTAGCTCCTGAGAGCTACTATATCCTTGAATTGTTTCTGATTACTTTTCCTGTTTGAATAATTGATTATTGAAAAGACATGGTTTTATTCATTAAATTTGGGTTTGTTATTTGACTAAGTGCTTGCATGTGTGTTCTTGGCCTCACGAGCGTTAGCTCACCCTATAGTTTTGTTTTCCTTAACAGGACCGACTCTTGGAGAGATATGGAGAAACCATCCGTTGTAATTTTGTTAAGACTCCTGTTATATATTTTGACTAGGCCCTGGTTTGGGTTGTACTTTTGGAAATTGTAAACTTGAAAGATTTGGGCCCTGATGTGTACTTTGAATTTAAGTCGTTGCATGATTTACCGATGTACTGGTTATACCTTAGGTGACTTCTCAAGCTTGAACGCTTCCGCATTATTGTATTCATATTGTTCTCATCGAAGAGATTAGTTCGGTTTGAAATTGAATGGAATTGCTTGAGTCCTGGCGTGAGCTGGGCAGGCGTCCGCGGATACCCTTTGGTCCGCCTTAGGGAGATGTGGGGCGTCACAATGCAGCTGAAGTACAAACTCAGAAAGCAGCCATGGAAAGAAGAGGAAAAAAAATGCAGCAAAAGTTTCAGCAAACTAGGAAACTTTCGTCAAACCGAAGCATTCTTAGCTTCTGTAATTTTCAGATGAAGACTTTCTGCAATTCGGCACCTTGCCAAACCAGCTCTTAAACATAATCAAGTCCAAACACAAGGCTTTAAACTAGGCAGCAAGCCATCATCCAAACAAACAGACTGAGCAAAATCCAGTGCAAACCAAAATAAAATATGTTCAGCAAGTTGAAAAATCTGGAACATATAAAGCTGATTTGGCAAGTTGAAAGGCATTTTCCAGCAAGTGCTTGGGCATGATTCAAATACTTTTTGACCCAAAGACATGAACTCAACACTAGACTTTCCACATCTTCCCTTCAACACAGAATTAAGCATGCAAGCTCAGAGAACAGCCACGGAAAGAAATAGTAAGAAAAAATGCAGCAACCTTTACTTCTTTCACTTCAGCTTAGATATATTTACATGCAAACACTCAAATAAACTCTACCAATATGTCATCCTAAGACCAAATGCAAGGAATTCACCCCCCCCCCATTATAATCAAATGACACCCAAGCATAGACTGCCTTGAAGATTCAAACAAAGCCAATGGACAAAATGCAGCAAAGAAAAAAACAAACTTGCGGTAAGCATAATTCATGCAAAAAATTTTTAAAACAACTTCGATGCAGTTTTTGTACAAGTTTTCGTGCAAGTTTCACAGGCGTGGCTCTATCGTTCTTGCACCAGAAATCTACAACACAAGGGAGGAACCGAAACTCCAGACTTTGATTAAAAATCCCATATTTGAACAAATGCGGCCAAGATTCAAAAATGAAACAGTGCAGACCATTTTTCCAACGTTTCGAAAGGACAAACCCTATAAACGTCCTCCCTTTCCAGAACTAACATCTGAATACTAAAATTGCAACCTATGAACAAACCAAATGGAACCCAAACTCAACACAACTGATCATGCAAAGATAACAGCAAAAGACGACAGCTTTAAAGTTTTAGACAAACGCAAGGCAAGATGGACTAACAGATTTAAGTCTATAAAGTTCCAATCGCACACATACATGCTTGGAAAGGTTCAGGAATCAGCATCCCAAAAAAAACAACTCAGGGTTTAGAGGAGATAATAGCTTACGTGACTCTTCTCTTGTTAACGATTCGGACTGAAAATGACGCGGTGGAGTGATGATCGATTCTTAGGAGGTCAGCAGCTTTCAATGGCTTCTTGGCTCAGTTTGTCCTTCAATCTCTCGGCCGTCAGCTATTTTCCGGTTTCCACTCCGCCGTTGTCTCCCCAAAACTCTCTTGAATTTTCTATCTCTCAAAACCCCAGCCGTCACCTCTGTTTCGCTCTCTCCCTCACTCTTGCTCTGTTTTTTCTGAACGTCGCTACCTCTCTCTTGCTCCCTCCAGATTTCCAGCCATCGCTCTCTCAGATGAAGCCTCCCTTTGCCGTTTCAAACTCTCTCCCCCTTGCTCACCAAAAAAAAAATCCTCCCCGCGGCTGTGGTTTTTCCTTGCCTTTTATATGGAACACAAAGCCACTAAACCCTCACCCCAATGGTGAGGATGAAGGCTTGTCCCTCCCCTTTCCATCCGGCCATCCGATGTCTATTGAGGTTGTCCTTTGCACGCTGCAAAAAATTGCAGCGTGCATGCTGCGGTTTTTTTTTTTTTTTGAACAACTTGATAATTACAGAAATGATAAAATAAAATATAAATAAAAAAAATAACAAAATTACACAAACCAGGTAATAATAATAATAACAAAACAAAAATAATTTTAATTTTTCATTTTTCATCATTTTCTTTTCTCAAAATAACTTAATAAAAAAAACTAAAATGCCCAAAGATTGAATTTAAAGAAATAAACATATTTTTGTGAACAAATTTTCCTTTTTCTTTCTTTTCATTTTTCCAAGCCAACTAAAGCCTATTTTTTGAATTTTTCTTCTTTTTCCTCTTTTTCTTTAATTTTCTCTTTTCTTTTTCTAAAAACTCTATGCTAATCTTAAACTTAAAAGTAAAACTAAAAACTAAAATTAAAAGTAAATAAGAATAAAATAGCAAATGAAATAGGTCAACTAAAAGGGCGAAAATGAATAAAATTAAAATATCATAACAACTAATAGTGCAAAACACACAATAACGAACTAAAATGCAAGCAATCTAAAATGAAAATCGTGAAATAAATGATACATACAAATTATTCAAAATTTGGTGTCTACAGTTTGCCCCTCTTTGTCTGAGTTTTGAAAAAACTTGAGACAAAGAAATAGACACCAAATACTTACCTGTGTTATTGGGTTGCAAAAGATTCCAACGAACAGGAATTCTACCACGGGACTGACCCGAACATGAAAAATAAAACGGGACTGACCCGAACAAGAATTGAAAACGGGACTGACCCGAACAAGAATTGAAAACGGGACTGACCCGAACAGAAATTTAAAACGGGACTGACCCGAACAGAATTTTAAACGGGACTGACCCGAACAGAATTTAAACGGGACTGACCCGAACAGGGAATTAAACGGGACTGACCCGAACAGAATTTAAACGGGAACTTAAACGGGACTGACCCGAACAGGAATTTAAACGGGACTGACCCGAACAGAATTTAAACGGGACTGACCCGAACAAGAATTTAAACGGGACTGACCCGAACAGAATTTAAACGGGACTGACCCGAACAGAATTTAAACGGGACTGACCCGAACAGGAATTTAAACGGGACTAACCCGAACAGAATTTAAACGGGACTGACCCGAACAGAATTTTAAACGGGACTGACCCGAACAGAATTTTAAAAAGGACTTCACTGGGAAAGTTTAAACAATGAATTGAGTTTTTTACCTGAGAATAGTTCAACTTTTGTACCAAGAGGGAAATTTGGATCTTTGTGATTGAAGCGAGAGCTGATGTTGTTCCTTATAATCCAACTTTGCAAATAACATCGATTTAGGTGTGTGAAAAAAAAGAATGGTCGCTTTCATTTGTAAATGCAGTGTTCCTGCAAGAAAAAGAAGAAATAATGGACTTGCCACCATTATTCGATCCAGTTTGCCTTGAGAATCGTGTAAACATGAGTCTTGTGCTATTTTTGACTCTGTTCTGCGGCATCTGTCTCGGTCGAATTTGTGACTTTAAACCCCTCAATTCTTGAGACTAATAAAGTACGGATTTACCACGTCACCCAATCCAGGTGGTAGCTTTGTTGTATGTTACTCCCTGTAACTGATGATTGAATCCCCTATCTTTGCACAAATATTAGGGTTTATCATTCATTTGAATTCAATGGTGAAAGAATGATGCGTGAAAATTTATCATAAAAACAATGTATATGCAAGATGATTTCCTATGTCAGGCAAAGATGAGCATGCGAAAGAATGTAGACAATCATAAGCAGTCATACACAAATAATTGAGAACAACCAAGAGGTTCATAAAGGTACATTTTGCAAAAGAATATTTGTAAAGAACAATACAAATTTAGCCAACGAATATCATATTCGAGACTTCGGATATTTTCTCTTCGGAATCCGACACTGGCAAAAGTATCACAAATATGAGGAACAACCTAAATGAACCAGGTCACCAGCTGTTCCTTCTTGAGCTCGACTATTGAGAAAACCTACCTTGGCGCCCTTTCGGGTTTTCACCAAGGTTGCCCCCACCCTTTTTGTTTTTGTTTTGTTTTTTCTTTTTCTCTTTTCCTTTTCTTTTTTTTCTTTTTTTTTCTTTTCTTTTTCGAGGCGCCCTTTCGGGTTTTCACCTAAAGAAACACGAAATATCTCGACCATGATCGACTCAGAAATATGAGTTAAAGATTTTTGGCATCAGTAAAATGCACTTCCCTTGTGAAATTAGGCGAAGACATTACGGACATCACCTGCCAGTTGATTAACAGATTTTCTAATAGAAATGCAGCAAGTGACGAAAGCCAGGACTTTGGGCTTCGTAATGAGGTCCGGTGGGGTGCTTTGAAAAAAGTTGAAGCTTGAAAGCAGATTTGATACGAGGGGTGAAATAACTTGAGATTGCACTATTTGAAAACAACTCCAAAACTGAGGAAAATTTGCCCCAGTTTGATCAGCTTTTCTCTCTTTACATTTTTCATTGCATTTTCCTCACTTTTGCATTTTTCTTTGAAAACTAAATTTGCCCCAGTGTAGGGTTCTCTCCTCTCTTTTCTTTTTCTTTTTTTTTCGTCTTTTTTCGTTTTCAAAATAAATTTGCCCCAGTGTGGGGTTTGCAATTCTCAAGGGTTATCAAACGAAATTTGTCAATTCTGATGGCTCAAAGGGGACAAGTAGAGATAAATTGTTTTTAGTGTAAAAGAAGATGGCCTGACTTGCATTTCGCCATTTGCATGAATTTCTTAAAGAAAATTTGCTTGATCAAATGAAAAACTTTTTGCACATATCTGAGTTGATGGGTTGAGGGAAAGCCCGTCCATCCATTTCCGCCAAAATAAGAGCTCCGCCAGGTAATACCTTTTGGACAATGAATGGCCCTTGCCAATTTGGAGCAAATTTGCCTTTAGCTTCATCTTGCATTGACAAAATTCGCTTCAGTACCTTATCACCTTCTTCAAATGCCCGCCGATGGACTTTTTTGTTGTAAGCCCGGGCCACACGCTTCTGATAGCATTGACCATGACAAATAGCGTTGAACCGCTTTTCATCGATCAAAGTCAATTGCTCATGGCGCTGCTTGATCCAATCGGCCTCCTCCAATTTAGCTTCCATAAGGATTCGTAGCGACGGAATTTCAACCTCAGCTGGTAATACAGCTTCCATCCCATACATAAGTGAATATGGTGTTGCCCCAGTCGATGTCCGAATAGAAGTCCGGTACGCCATCAATGCATAAGGCAACTTTTCATGCCAATCGCGATGCTTTTCTATCATTTTGCGGAGAATTTTCTTCAAATTCTTATTTGCGGCTTCTACAGCTCCATTCATCTGAGGCCTATAAATGGCAGAATTGCGGTGTTTGATTTTGAATTGCTCACATAGTCCATCTACCATGTCATTGTTCAGATTCTTGGCATTGTCCGTGATAAGCGTCTCGGGTACTCCAAAGCGACAGATGATGAGATCTCTCAAGAAATTGGCAACTACCTTCTTCGTGGCATGTTTGAATGACTCCGCTTCAACCCATTTGGTAAAGTACTCGATCGCTACCAATATAAATCGATGTCCATTTGAAGCGGGGGGATCGATGGTACCAATCACGTCCATACCCCACATTGAACAGGGCCATGGGGCGGTCATGCTATGCAATTCAGTGGGTGGAGCGCGTATAATGTCACCGTGCATTTGGCATTTTATACATCTCCGGACAAAGTCTATACAATCATGCTCCATAGTAATCCAGAAGTATCCGGTTCTCATGATTTTCTTTGCTAGCAAATGGCCATTCATGTGAGGTCCACAAACGCCACTATGCACTTCTTTCATCATGTATTGAGCTTCGCCTTCATCAATGCACCTTAAAAGGTTTAAGTCTGAGGTTCTTTTGTACAACACTTCTCCATTTAAGAAAAATTTTGAAGCCATTCTACGCAGAAAACTCTTGTCTTTTATACCAGCATGCTGAGGGTAGGACCCAGTTTTGAGAAACTCTTTAAGATCACTATACCAAGGAACATTGTCAGAAGACTCGTCTGCAACCCAGCAATGGGCAGGCTTGTCTTGAAGTTGAATTTGGATTGGTTCGATCTTTAATTCATCTGGATATTGGATCATGGAAGCCAAGGTGGCCAAAGCATCGGCGAATGCGTTCTTGGCTCTCGGGAGATGTCTAAACTCCAAATTTTGAAACTGCTTGGCCAAAGTGAGCAGACTACAATGGTAGGGTAGAATTTTTGAATCTTTGGTTATCCACTGCTTCAAAGTTTGGTGCACGAGCAAATCTGAATCACTAAAAGCTATCAACTCCTTGATTTCCATTTCCAAAGCCATTTTGAGACCAAAAATGCAGGCTTCATATTCAGCCATGTTATTCGTGCAAGCGAATTGCAATTTGGCAGCGGCAGGGTAGTGCTTCCCTTCGGGTGACACCAAAACAGCTCCAATTCCAGCTCCGAGAGAATTCGAAGCTCCATCGAAGAAAAGCCTCCATTCAGGACTTTGTTCACTTATATCATCTGCAGCGCCTACAAATAGAACCCTCTCGTCAGGGAAATAAGTACGGAGTGGTTGATAATCATCATCCCTTGGATTTTCCGCCAAATGATCAGCTATAGCTTGCCCCTTGACCGCCTTTTGTGAGGTGAACACAATATCAAATTCTGAGAGAATTATCTGCCATTTCGCCAGACGCCCAGTCAACATCGGCTTCTCCAAAAGATACTTCAAAGGATCAGATCGGGAAATAAGATAAGTGGTATGGCTCAACAGGTAGTGTCTCAACTTTTGGGCTGCCCAGGCCAATGCACAGCAGTTTTTCTCAATGAATGAATAATTAGCCTCGTATTGCGTGTACTTCTTGCTTAGATAGTAAATGGCTTGTTCTTTCCTTCTAGAGTCATCATGTTGACCTAGAACACACCCTACTGCTCCATCGAGTACAGATAAATACATAATCAAAGGTCGGCCCGGTTTGGGCGGCACTAAGACTGGTGGATGCAACAAATAATCTTTAATCTTGTCGAAAGCCCGCTGGCACTCCTCATTCCAATACAATGGCACGTTTTTTCTCATTAATTTGAACAATGGCTCACAGGTGGCAGTTAATTGGCCAATGAACCTCCCGATAAAATTGATCTTCCCTAAAAAGCTTTTCACGTCCTTCTGAGTTTTTGGCACTGGCATGTCTCGAATTGCTTTGATCTTTGCTGGATCTATCTCTATGCCTCTCTTACTGACAATAAATCCCAACAGCTTACCCGCAGGTGCTCCGAAGGCGCATTTTGCAGGATTTAACTTCAAATTGTACTTCCGTAACCTCTCGAATAATTTCTTCAGATCAACCAAGTGGTCCTCTGCCCTTTTAGACTTGATTATAATATCATCCACGTAGACCTCCATCTCCCGGTGGATCATATCATGAAATAGGGTTGTCATGGTCCTCTGATATGTTGCCCCTGCATTCTTTAAACCGAAAGGCATGACTCGGTAGCAAAAGGTACCCCAAGGGGTAATGAAAGCAGTCTTCTCCCTATCCTCCTCTGCCATCAAAATTTGGTGGTAGCCAGCAAAACAATCGCAAAAGGTTTCAATCTCATGTCCGGCCGTATTGTCTAAGAGAATGTGAATATTTGGTAGAGGGAAATCATCTTTAGGACTGGCTTTATTGAGGTCTCTATAATCAACACAAACTCGCACCTCTCCACTCTTTTTTGGAACAGGGACTGGATTTGAAAGCCAAATTGGGTAATGAGAAACAATGATAATGTTGGTTTTGAGTTGTTTTTCAATTTGCTCTTTTATTTTGAGGCTTATATCTGGTTTGAATTTTCTGGGTTTTTGTTTTACGGGTGGAAAAGAAGGGTCTGTGGATAACCTATGCACCACCACATCAGTTGAAATGCCAGTCATATCATCATAGGACCACGCAAATACATCCTGGAACATGGTCAAGAATTCAAGCATCTCCTTTCTCTGCCTTTCATTCAAATGAATACTTATTTGCAACTCCTTAACCTCATCCTCAGTGCCAATGTTAACCTTTTCTGTTTCTTCCAGGTTTGGTTTTGGTTTTTCCTCATATTGTTCAAAGTCCTTTGCAAAAGAATCGAATACCTCCTCATTATCACTCTCGCTTTGGAGTTCGGATTCACAGACCTCCAAGTCGTGAGTGATATAGAGATTGCCATTATCGTATTCCAGAACTGTGATATCCAAAGGGTCAAATAATTTTATTTTTGGCCATCTGAAAGAATTAACGAATATGGGATAATAAGCAAATAAGCATACAACAAACAAATGAACAAGCAATATGAATATAAACAAGCGAATAAACAACACAACATGACAAGAACAGCTTGTGCATTTTCGTAAAGACCTTTGATTGAAAGCAAATGGAAATGAAATGAAAGCTTAACAATATTTACATGCGCAAAATGTTAGTCAAAAGTAAAATTGTCATCATTGGCTATTTACAGAGGCAAAAGTGTTTTTCATGAATTCATATGAATGATAAACCCCTTTTAGTTTACCGAAACTCCTTTCGAACGGGCAGGGACTCAGCTGTCCAATTGGGAATTGATCCTTCGGGGATGTCAGGAAATTCAGCTTCATCTGGAAAACCATTTTCAAATGTTGCCCCAACGAACAATTGGGCCAAACTAGCTTCAATTTCATCAACTGGGTTGATTTCTGACATGATCACCTCGGCTGGTCGTGGGAAAGTATAATGCAGGGGTGGAATGTCAAGAGCCCTTTGCCTTCCTTCTTTCTCCGCTTTCTTGCGCTCCTTCATTTCTCTGATATCCTTAGCAGTCGGTCGGAAGCCTAAACCAAACGAATCCTTTTTCTCAATAATCTCCACTGGCTTCAAAATTCCTTGCAGATCTCGTCCCAGCCCTTTGTCAAATTCATAGCCTCCACGGATCATCTCCTTAGCCATCATGACACTGGCCCTTGATAGAGCTTGCTCCTCCTTTGTTATCCAACTGACGGAGACAATATCAGATGTGCTATGAGGGGTCACTATGGAGCTTCGGCTATCCTCTTCTTTGGACTCGGAATCGGTGATTACAAGGCAATCCTCCTCGGCAAATATAGTGATCAGCTTGTCATTTGCTACAAACTTCAGCAACTGATGTAATGAAGATGGCACGGCTCTGGACTTATGAATCCATGGCCTTCCAAGCAAAACGTTGTAAACACTAGGAAAGTGCATAACTTGGCAGGTTATTTGAAACTGCGCGGGTCCCATCTCAACTACTACATCAATTTCTCCTATTGGCTCTCTTTGCGCTCCATCAAAACCTCGGACTATGGTCCCAGAAGGCCTTAGCTTGACCTCTTGCAATCCTAGCTTTTCTAAGGTACTCCAAGGACAAATATTAAGCGCAGATCCGTTGTCAATCAACACCTTCGGCAGCATTTTTCCGTTGCACCTCACGACTATGTACAAAGCTTTGTTATGACCAATGCCTTCCGCCGGCAATTCATCATCTGAGAAAGTGATTTGCTTGGTGAAGAGTACATTCCCAACCATGTGTGAGAAATTATCAACTGAAATGTCCCTAGGAATTTGAGCTTTAGTCAGTACTTCGAGCAATGCATCCCTATGCACATCTGATGAAAAAAGTAAATCCAACATGG
This sequence comes from Coffea arabica, assembly GCF_036785885.1. Lineage (NCBI taxonomy): Eukaryota > Viridiplantae > Streptophyta > Magnoliopsida > Gentianales > Rubiaceae > Coffea > Coffea arabica. Next base: position 17,332,005 of record NC_092326.1, read on the forward strand.
ATATTTGAGCGGGCGACTTGTTAAGCTTCTCGATCACATTGTATTCGCTTCTTTGGAGCCTTTTAAGAAAATCTAAGGCTTCTTTCTCGGTGACCGTTGATTTGACGGGCGGCTCGGTGTTATTTGCTTGAATCGAAATGGCAGCTTCAAATGGACTTGCAATTTTCCCCGATCTGGTAACCACTGACACTTCCTTCTTTGCAATTGACTTTTCCCCAATCTGTACGTCAGGTTCATCATAGTTCCGTGGCACTCGTTGCAGGCTTAAAACAGGCTCTTGCTTCGGGAATTCAATAACCACCGGCTCCAAAGCCTCACTTTCGGCTGGCGTGAGATCCAAAACAAAGGGCTTTTCCTCCTCTTCAAATGGCAATTCTATAACAAAGGGTTGGTCTGTGACCCCAAACACTTCAGCTTCCCTTGCCAATTCTCTGACTGGTTCCACATACTCTGTATCATCCAGAATAACCCCAATGATATTGGCATGTTCCGGTAAAGGGTTCCTATTTACGTTCGGCCCTTGCGCCTCCCTTTTCCGGATTACAATCTCCCCGGCTTCAACCATATCTTGGATTTTATGCTTAAGCGCCTTGCAATCAATAGTCGAATGTCCGGTGGCCCCTGAATGATAAGCACAGATGGCTTGCGGGTTATACCACGCGGGCATGCCATATGGGTAGGTAGGAGGGGGTACTGTACCAATTTTCCCGGCGGCCTTCAACTGGTCATACAATTGGTCCAGAGGCCTGCCTAGGTTGGTAAATGTACGGCTAGGGGGTCGGTTGTAAGGTTCAGGAGGTTGAGGATGGTTGTAAACAGGTCTATTTGGTGGAGGAAATCTTGGGTTATATGGAGGGCGAGGTCGGTTTTGGGGTGGATTTGGTTGAGAAATTTCAAAAGGGGCTGAAGGTGGGTTTGGATAGCTTGGGCGAGGTCGAGGGTGGTGGATGTTGGTAGTATATACAGGGTACTGGTTCGAATAGTAATGATAAGGTGGTTGGTAAGTGGGATTGTGTTGATATCGGGGTCTAGGCGAAGGGTTTTGGTTCCAAATAAAGGTTGCGTCCCCCTCCTTCTTTTTGAACGGCGGCTTTTTCGCACTGCTTCCTTGCCCTTGTAAAGCATCCAACTGAGATTTAAGGGCGGAGACATTGACAATCTTTCCAGCTCTCACAAAGTCATCAAACTCCTCAAGTTTATTTACAATTGCAGCAAACGAACATCCGGTCATACGGAAAATCTCTTCGAAGTACGGCGGATCATGGGCTTTTATGAAAGTACGTATGATTTCATCCTCGGTCATTGGTGGCTCGACCTTTGCAGCTATTTTTCTCCACCTCTTGGCATAGGTCTTGTGGTCCTCAGAAGGCTTCCTTTTCGTTCCTTCTAACGTAGTTCGGGTCGGAGCCAACTCGCAGTTGTACTCGTACTGCCTCACAAATGCATTAGACAAATCAATCCAGGTTTTCACGTCTTCAAACTTCAGGTTAGAATACCAGTCAAGCGCATCCCCTTCCAGACTCTCGGGGAACAACCTTAAAGGCAAATTCTCATCGTCCACGGGCTTTTCCAACTTGTTGGCAAATAGTCGGAGATGTGTCTTGGGATTACCCGTCCCATCATATTTGTTAAATTTAGGGGTTTTGAACCCCTCAGGCAACTGCACGTTCGGAAATAGACACAATTCATCATAATCCAGGACTCCCTGCTTATTCAACCCCTGGCTCTTCCTTATAAATTCATCGAAACGATCTAGACGTTTGAGCAACTTCATATCAATTGGAGCAGAAGATTCCCCCATTTCAGGCTTATTTTGGAAAGTGTGCTCCGGTATCACGGGTTCTGCGGTGGTTTGATAAAAAGCCGGTGGATTCTGATGCATGTTTGGGTCGCTTTGAGGCTGAAATCCTTGACCATAAGGAGGGTAGAAAGGAGGATTTTGAGTAAAAGCATATTGCGGGTTAAAAGTTCCCTCAAACGTGGTTTGAAATGGAGGAATAACAAATGGTTCGGATTGTGGTTGTGTAGCGGGTACAGGCTCAGGTTGCACTCCGCTACTAACGAGCTCGTCAATCAACTTCTTCTGAGCGGCCATTTCTGATGCCATTTCTCCAAATTTTGTGAGTAACTCTGTCAACTGAACCCCAGGACTTGCAGCTTCCGGCTGGGTAGTTGCAACGGTCTTATCGGATGATTCTGGTTGAGTACTCATGTCTACACGATTCCTTTGGGCTCTACTTCGGGATCGCGTAATAATGGGTCTTTTCCGAAAAGCTATTTTGAAATTTACCTGAGAATGCAAAAGACTTCTTTAGATAAACCAATCGTTACTGAATTTCTGCAATGTATTATAAAAGAGAAAAAGAAAAGGAAAAAGACATGAGTTAGTAACTATTTGAACAATTCGGATGCATGTCCTATTTGGGGAACCCTTTTTGTGCCAAGGGTAGGCCTAGCATGATGCAACACCTTCGAAATGGGACCCGTAATACAAACCTGTTTTTGACAATAATCCAAAATGAGAGCAAAAGAAAAATCCTTTTCATTGATAAACTTGCCAATATTTACATCATGTCACGAAGACGATTCCGTACAAGATTGCCAAAACTTCTGAACCTATCTAATACAGAGTCCTTTGTTTCCCTAGCATATGGAATTCTAACACATTCAGTTTGGTCATATAATTCTGCACATTTCCTTTTCAGCTCTTGACGCCTTCCTCGTTCATTTTCATACAATTGCTTGTTTTGCTCGGCCATCCCTTTGTATGCTTCGACAAACTTACTTAACTGCAGAATTTCCTTATCCTTTGCTTCGATAATGGCTTTCAACTTTTTCACCTCCTCAGATGGCTCATCTTGTGTTTCTTGTGCAACGGATCCTCTTACCCAGTCTTCGTATTGCGGAGTGGTCAGTCCCCTTTGTTTGAGTTCCGGAACGTACTTGATGCGTTTGTCATCGGACAACGTCTCCCAGGCCTCATTAAGAAGGATCTTCATCGGAATTTCTCTCGGACATATCCCTTTGTCGAAAATGATTGTGAATGTAGTCAATTCAACTGCAGATGGCACATCTTGAACTCGCCCTAATTGTCGGAGGAACCTTCTTGGATTGTATGCCATGATACCCTGAGTACCCAATAAAGGAACAAGCTCGGATGCCTTGGTGCGAAGAACTGGCTTGACACAATTGGTCCAATCCAATACCCATCTCACATTTTGATTAGTCACATTTGTCAAAAAGTGCACAAACTCGGATGCATTACATGGCAAACTACTGCTATTGATCCTCTTGTGATGTGTGATTACCCAGTTATATCCGGCCATTGGTAGACTCTCGGGAATAGACGGTCGTCTCATGAAATGCTCCATCCCCCACACATGTAAAATCAAATTTGAACCACAAAAGAACTTTTCCCCTCTCTGACAGGTAGTGCAAGCTACGAAGATGTCGGCCAAAATAGTTGGAACAATGGAACACTGTTTATCTTTTATTCCAAGAAACAAGTCATACAAGATTTTAGTGAGCTTGAAGGCTATCTTTTTGTCTTTCCTAGGAAAAAAGTAGGTTCCAGCCATGACCAATCCATATACCCAAACTCTCTTTCGCTCCCATATTTCCTTGGAAGTAAACGAGAAATCTCCCTGGTACCTTTCAAAACTATCCCTTAATGCGAATCGATCAAATAAGAACTTTGCCTCTATATTTTGGTCCGACCCTTGAACTACTGATTCCTTTAATCCGGTAAAACGACAAAATTCAGCTTTGTTAGATGCTAGTGGAAATATCACGGCAGCTCCCTGAATTGGCAATTTAAGAAATCCGGCAACCTCTTCAATGGTTATGGTCATTTCCTTTTCACCAAGTCGAAATGCGGAACAAGTGGAATCCCACAAATGCACTAAGGCTTCCACCAAGTAGCCATCGGATTTAATGTCTTTGAAATCCCCAACGGGTCCTAATCGATCGGCTATTTGGTTAAGCTCACTGGGTGAAAGTAACGTGGGCCATCTTTGTACCTCTGGCGACACTACTAACATCTGTTGCACTCGGCGAGGACTTTCCATCTAGAAACCAAAACCGGGGTCAAATACCTTACCTACAGGTCCCATTTCTCAGGTTAACAGGAATTTAAACATGCAAATCCCAAAAATTGGGTTAAATACCCATGGGATTAAGGTTGGCTTGTTCCTAATGTGGGATTCCCTAAGTGGCATTCCCTTTCTATGGTTTATGCGTGATGCCAGTTTATTAAAGCAGTAAAATATGCAGTTTGAAACGAAATATGGCCTAAGGGACCTTTTATACGCCAAGGTAGGCTTAGAATGCTATGCCATTATTAATCTACGAATGCAATATACCAGAATCCTTAAACGTGCAATAACCTATCTACGAGGGTAGGTTCTAAAAGAAGGTCATGCCAGACCTTTTATTTGCTAGGGTTTGTGAATGCAAAAGATAGTAGACAAGGAAAGTTAGTTCAACACATAATCACATAACACGTTGGACAATTTAGCAATAAAGACAGATAAGGAAAGAGGGGTGGGACCCCTCCCCTCGTGAATAGTGTCCCTAGCTCAGGATAAGGCCGACTCTACCCTAGGCAAGCTATCATGGATGCATGAGGTTAGGGTTCACTAATACATCTAGACTCGATACGTCATAGGTCCCCGAGCCTTCAGACTTAGAAACCAAGGGTCATCAATCCCAAGGTTCTTTGTCGGTGGCTCGAGCGATTCCCCAGACATTGCTACGCACACATCGTGTCACGGCCACATGTCTGAGTGAATCTATCAAAAAATCCTCAATCTTCGACTAAAAGCTATAGGCTATTAACCCAAAGCTTAAAGCGGAGGATTAAGTGACCCCTCGGATCGTGCTACGCACACGTCGTGTCACGATCACACGTCCAAGTAGGTCGCCTAAAATCCTAACAGGGTGGAGTGGCGTGACAAGCCACTAAAAGAAAATAAAAGGGATAAAAGAAGTAAAACGTATGCTCGTATGCTAGTGCTCGTTTGGAGGGGAGGGGTCAAGAACCAACGCGAGGCTCTAGGGTGACCCATACCTCCCAAAATGCAATGCAAGCGCGAGATAACAAATAAACATTCATTCAAACATACATTCGTGAGTCGAGGGATCGGTTTGATTACGTACATAAGACAAAAGGTCCTAAAAAATGCAAAATGCAATCCTAATATCCACATGCCATGCATAGAAAGGGTAGAAAGAGGAAACGAATGGTTAAGTCAAAATGCTTGGACCCACTTAGGAAGTCCCCAGTGGAGTCGCCAACTGTCGCGCCCCATTTTTGATAAGAAAAATAAATGGTTTGAGAAGATGTTTTTGATTCAATTTTGATTGGAAAATGATTTTTGTGAGTTGAAAAAGATATGGGTCTAATATGGGACTTGAAAAAGCGACGATTTGACCCAAAAAATAGTTTTTTAAAAAGGGTTTTTGAATGAGAAATTGGAGTCGCCACTTGGTAATGATTAAGGTGTACCAAGTCACCTAAAAAATAAATTTTAAAAGACAAAGTAGTAAAACCCTTTTAAAAACGACTCCTAGTCCACGTAAGCCAAAGAAAAAGGTTCGGGAGTCACGTTTGACAAAGGGGAAGGCAAGGATAGAATCCAAGGCACCCCTTTGACCTAGCCAAGGCTAGTTGCGCGACTTAACCCTACCTTTCCTAATTTTCTACCCAATGTATGAATTGCGCGTTGGATATGACTATATGAATGCAAAACGGAAAGGAAAACGCAATCCTAGATTCTAAGATGTCTCTCGTGAGGTTTTTGGTCCCAAACCACATGAATTGTGGCGGCCAATAAAGGGAAACCTCATAGAGGTCGATTGATGCAAATGGTGACTCAAGTGCAAGTGTGCAAGTGTATAAAAGGTTCATGTATGAAATTGTGTGAAAATCAAAGTGTTTGTGTGCGAATGTGTAAAGAAAGTGCATGTGTGAATTTGTATGAAAATCAAAGTGTTTGTGTGTGCAAATGAATGAAGATAGAATAGTACATATATAAGTGAAACTTGAATTTCATTTGTGAAGTAAAGTAAATAAATGATAAAGATGTAGTGAAAAATATGGATTGAGAAATGTAAGAAAAATGTGATTAAAAGAGTATGGAAGTGATAAAAATGAAAGTATGACCCTAGGGGAATGCAACAAGTCGGGTATGGGGTTGACTTCTAACTTTTCAACTTCGATTTTCCCTTTGATTAGAAGGCGAAACTAGCGTGCTAAGGCTATCGAGTAGCCACACTCGCTCGTTTCCCTTATCGGAAGGGGATTTTCACGCAAATGAACCCTAACTAGCATGAGATGCAAGTCCTAAAGTGAAGGGGAAGGGGTTTGAGGAATATGCCAAATGATAAACTACGGAAAAATGCGTGATATGTGGTGATCATGCATTTAATGAAAAAAAGGGAAAAAAGAACCTATTGGGTCTAGCATTGGACTAGCCCTTTCTATGACATTCTACTATCATTAGATTAGTGAAAAAAATGAACCACAGCTAGCGTTGGACTAGTGTGGTGACGTACATTCATCCATTCCATTCATCTATACTACAAAAAGCGAGTAGACATGCAAATCACTTAAATCATGTAGCACTCATCATGCTCGACTAGATGCAAGATCCTAATAAAGCATTTAACATATAACACATAGGCATGCAACCATTACATTTGCTAACTAAAACAAAGGGGAAAGGGAAAATGGACCAAATTACTTGCTACGCCCTATCTATTACAAGCCAAGAGGTGTACACATACCCCATTAATAAAAATCAAAAGTAAATGAAATAAATGAAAGGAAATAAGGAGAGGCTAGGAAAGCAAGTAGACATGCAAATTTCAATTAGCACATTAGTCCACATAGGAGAGAAACAAAAGGGGTAAAAGAGATTATACCTCCCCGTTGGTGATACTAAGGAAGTAAACAAACTCAACTTGGCTAGATTCACCCAAGAAAAGACTAACTTAGGCTAAAATCACCAAAAAAACAAAAGATTAATGCACCAATTTAGTGATAAGATATAAACTAAACAATTTGAATCCATCAAAACATCAAACTTTCCCTCAATTGCAACTCAATGAAGTCAAAACTACTTAAAGACCAAGGCAAAAGGCATGATCATCCAATCCCCAAGCATAACATCTACTAAAGACCCAAAAGCAAGCACTACTCAATCATTTGAACCCAAATAAATCGTTGAAGCACTTCAAAGATTCCAAAAATAAAGAAAAAGCCAAACAATGATTGAAGTTGCAATGATTTTAGGACTTAATTACAAGATACTAAAACATGCTTGGGCTTTTGTGGCACAAAGAGAAACTTAGAAGGATCAAATTGATTAGTTTTCCCAATTTTTGGGTCATAGTTGCTTAAGGGGAAACTTGGGGGGTCAAAAAATGTAATTTTTCTGAGGCTTTCATGCATGCATACGTGAACTTCAGTTTCTGCAATGCTTTCCTTTGCTGCAATTTCAAATTCCAGACACAAAGTTCAATCCACAGGCTCAATTTTGAGGAGAACTTCACCCATCAAACATCAAAACTCTAGACTAAACAACCGAGTATAGAACCTTAACACCTAAACAAGCAAAACATAAAGGAACCTCACGCAAAAGATGCAAAGAAACTCATGCATTCTGCAATTTTTCCAGCCGCAGCTTTTCTTTCCAACATGCAAACCAGATTTTTAATTCAAATACAAAGCTTTGATTAGATATTTCTCAAACCAACATCTTGACTCTAACTAATCAACAAGCTGCTTAACTCAACTCCAAACAAACAAGAACAACGAAGGAGCTAATGCATTACAGAAAATCTGGACAGACATTCATGTAGAATGCTTTGGCAATCTAAAATCCACTTTCCAGCTCAAATATTTTAGATGTTTAAACACTCAAACTCAACATCTAACCTTCCATTTCCTTCCTTCAAAACACAATTAAGCATGCAGCTGAAGTACAAACTCAGAAAGCAGCCATGGAAAGAAGAGGAAAAAAAATGCAGCAAAAGTTTCAGCAAACTAGGAAACTTTCGTCAAACCGAAGCATTCTTAGCTTCTGTAATTTTCAGATGAAGACTTTCTGCAATTCGGCACCTTGCCAAACCAGCTCTTAAACATAATCAAGTCCAAACACAAGGCTTTAAACTAGACAGCAAGCCATCATCCAAACAAACAGACTGAGCAAAATCCAGTGCAAACCAAAATAAAATATGTTCAGCAAGTTGAAAAATCTGGAACATATAAAGCTGATTTGGCAAGTTGAAAGGCATTTTCCAGCAAGTGCTTGGGCATGATTCAAATACTTTTTGACCCAAAGACATGAACTCAACACTAGACTTTCCACATCTTCCCTTCAACACAGAATTAAGCATGCAAGCTCAGAGAACAGCCACGGAAAGAAACAGTAAGAAAAAATGCAGCAACCTTTACTTCTTTCACTTCAGCTTAGATATATTTACATGCAAACACTCAAATAAACTCTACCAATATGTCATCCTAAGACCAAATGCAAGGAATTCACCCCCCCCATTATAATCAAATGACACCCAAGCATAGACTGCCTTGAAGATTCAAACAAAGCCAATGGACAAATTGCAGCAAAGAAAAAAACAAACTTGCGGTAAGCATAATTCATGCAAAAAATTTTTAAAACAACTTCGATGCAGTTTTTATACAAGTTTTCGTGCAAGTTTCATAGGCGTGGCTCTATCGTTCTTGCACCAGAAATCTACAACACAAGGGAGGAACCAAAACTCCAGACTTTGATTAAAAATCCCATATTTGAACAAATGCGGCCAAGATTCAAAAATGAAACAGTGTAGACCATTTTTCCAACGTTTCGAAAGGACAAACCCTATAAACGTCCTCCCTTTCCAGAACTAACATCTGAATACTAAAATTGCAACCTATGAACAAACCAAATGGAACCCAAACTCAACACAACTGATCATGCAAAGATAACAGCAAAAGACGACAGTTTTAAAGTTTTAGACAAACGCAAGGCAAGATGGACTAACAGATTTAAGTCTATAAAGTTCCAATCGCACACATACATGCTTGGAAAGGTTCAGGAATCAGCATCCCAAAAAAAACAACTCAGGGTTTAGAGGAGATAATAGCTTACGTGACTCTTCTCTTGTTAACGATTCGGACTGAAAATGACGCGGTGGAGTGATGATCGATTCTTAGGAGGTCAGCAGCTTTCAATGGCTTCTTGGCTCAGTTTCTCCTTCAATCTCTCGGCCGTCAGCTATTTTCCGGTTTCCACTCCGCCGTTGTCTCCCCAAAACTCTCTTGAATTTTCTATCTCTCAAAACCCCAGCCGTCACATCTGTTTCGCTCTCTCCCTCACTCTTGCTCTGTTTTTTCTGAACGTCGCTACCTCTCTCTTGCTCCCTCCAGATTTCCAGCCATCGCTCTCTCAGATGAAGCCTCCCTTTGCCGTTTCAAACTCTCTCCCCCTTGCTCACCAAAAAAAAAATCCTCCCCGCGGCTGTGGTTTTTCCTTGCCTTTTATATGGAACACAAAGCCACTAAACCCTCACCCCAATGGTGAGGATGAAGGCTTGTCCCTCCCCTTTCCATCCGGCCATCCGATGTCTATTGAGGTTGTCCTATGCACGCTGCATGCTGCGGTTTTTTTTTTTTTTTTTGAACAACTTGATAATTACAGAAATGATAAAATAAAATATAAATAAAAAAAAATAACAAAATTACACAAACCAGGTAATAATAATAATAACAAAACAAAAATAATTTTAATTTTTCATTTTTCATCATTTTCTTTTCTCAAAATAACTTAATAAAAATAACCAAAATGCCCAAAGATTGAATTTAAAGAAATAAACATATTTTTGTGAACAAATTTTCCTTTTTCTTTCTTTTCATTTTTCCAAGCCAACTAAAGCCTATTTTTTGAATTTTTCTTCTTTTTCCTCTTTTTCTTTAATTTTCTCTTTTCTTTTTCTAAAAACTCTATGCTAATCTTAAACTTAAAAGCTAAAACTAAAAACTAAAATTAAAAGTAAATAAGAATAAAATAGCAAATGAAATAGGTCAACTAAAAGGGCGAAAATGAATAAAATTAAAATATCATAACAACTAATAGTGCAAAACACACAATAACGAACTAAAATGCAAGCAATCTAAAATGAAAATCATGAAATAGATGATACATACAAATTATTCAAAATTTGGTGTCTACAAAGTGAACAGTAGAAGACACGTCAGAATCCGGCCGGAATCTGGCCGGATTTCCGGCCGGATTCTCGGCCGGATACAAGGCCGAGAGCAAAACCAAGAAATTCAATTTTCCCTCGCAATCCGGCGGGCAATCCGGCCAAGATTCCGGCCGGATTGTCTGGCCGGATTCCAGGCCGAATGCAACTGGCCGGATTTCCAATTTTCCTCAGGTAATCCGGCCTTCAATCCGGCCAGTTTCTGGCCGGATTCCTGGCCGGATTCGACACTGTTCATCCTCGCCAATTTTTTTCCTTTTTGTTTGAAAATCGCATTGATCCAAAATCCATCCAAACATTTACCAAACATATAATATACATCAATTCAACATTTACAAGCCAAAACGGCCTACCAAAATCATTCACTAAGGAAGTACACATTCGATTTGCCTATCAAAAGGAAATGAACCCGTTATACATTAGGGTTTCACTTCAAGAGCAATACAAAAGACATTTACATGCTCAATTCGGCAATTGACTAACCAATCCATTCTCAAAAGTAATTATCACCCTGTAAGGAAAACAAATAACACGGAATGAGCTAAAGCCCAGTGGTATACCACCCAATAAGCAATCCAAGTCATATAAGAATGAACTTTCATTTAAAGTGAACAAATAAGCAATGAAGCAAAACGGTAAAAGGATACGGTCGGCTCTCAAGAGCCCATTTCCACGCTTGCAATCTTGATCCAACCTCATTGACTCTCCGTCAATGTTAAAAGTACCAAACCGTAGACCACCCTTTACTTCCAATCCTTCCACCTAACATACCCCAATCGGGCCCGCACTTCATTTCAGTAGTTTTTTGGTAATACTCGAGTTTACCGGAACCAAGGGTCTCATTACCACAAGGTTCCCCAGTACAGTCCCCGTGGCAATTCAATCTTCACGACCAAGCCCTCGCCGGCTCGATCCAATTGACTACCAAACGGGGTTGAGCTCAGTAATGCAGTAAGGCCGTTGGACATCGTCCAAACGACATCAATTCAGTTTCCATGAAATGGAATTCACCAACCAATATATCAAGTTCAGTAATGCAATAAAACAGTAACCAATCAGTGACAATATCAAAAGAGGTGAGGGCGGTCAAGTACACCCTCACCTTAATCAATTTCAATATCCAAGTAAGCCATCAAGGCATCACATAACATTTAACAAAGCCACATAGTAACAATTTAGTGAGTGGTATACTCACCAAGTGAGAAAGTGGTGTTTCATACACCGTGGTCACCAAGACGTCGTGAGCTACCGTCACGCCCTAGAACCACGCAACAAATGCAATGAGACTCGATAACGAGTCATATAGCAATGCTAAACACAACCCCAATAGGGTTTCATATGCATAAATGTGCATAATAGCAAACCAGAAATTAGAAAATGGCCTTAGTCTTGGCCCCAAATAGAAAACTGTTTTGCCCTTATTATGCGGTAATGGTGTAAAATTCTCTACGGTTATCGGTTAGGGGTGTAAGACCCACCGTTTCGAAGCTATGAAACAGGGCTACAACACTGTAGAAGGTCACTCAATCCAGTTTGTGACGCCCCACATCTCCCTAAGGCGGACCAAAGGGTATCCGCGGACGCCTGCCCAGCTCACGCCAGGACTCAAGCAATTCCATTCAATTTCAAACCGAACTAATCTCTTCGATGAGAACAATATGAATACAATAATGCGGAAGCGTTCAAGCTTGAGAAGTCACTTAAGGTATAACCAGTACATCGGTAAATCATGCAACGACTTAAATTCAAAGTACACATCAGGGCCCAAATCTTTCAAGTTTACAATTTCCAAAAGTACAACCCAAACCAGGGCCTAGTCAAAATATATAACAGGAGTCTTAACAAAATTACAACGGATGGTTTCTCCATATTTCTCCAAGAGTCGGTCCTGTTAAGGAAAACAAAACTATAGGGTGAGCTAAACGCTCGTGAGGCCAAGAACACACATGCAAGCACGTAATCAAATAACAATCCCAACTTTAATAAATAAAGCCATGTCTTTTCAATAATCAATTTATCAAACAGGAAAAAGTAATCAGAAACAATTCAAGGATATAGTAGCTCTCAGGAGCTAAGTTCCACTCGATCTGCCGTTGTCATTCGTATACCTTCCCGCATTGACCCTCCTGTCAACCGGGTCGGTATTTCCATTTCCGTAGATCACCACTTACTTCCCTCCGTCCACCGTACACCTCAAGGGCCCACAAGTCTATTTTTAGGGCGATACTCGACGAGTATGCCAAGCAAGACCTCTTATTAGGTCGAGCTTATAATCTCATGGCTCGCCCAAGTTCCCGACCAAGCCCATTGCCGGCTCGAGTCTAAGGACGGCCTATGAGTTTGGGCGTCCCCCATTCATTTGGTAGTCGAGGAGATTCACTCCAACGACACAAGCATTCATGACATGACATTGCATTTCATTCATTCATTCAATACATTTCATTCATTCATTCATTTGAAATTAGAACGAGTGCGATAAAGTACGCACCCGCCCTTATTTTTAAAACTCCCAACAAGTATCACAAATAAGCAAGTATCAAATTCATACACTTGACACTCACCGAGCAATTCAATAAGAATTATTTTCTGGGAGTTCAAGTGTCCGCGGTGAGATCCTCTTGAAGGTCTCCTTGCGCGCCTGGCAATTTAATAGCGAATAATCATACAATTAACCCACTTATCAAGAAGATTGTACATTAGTACAATCTAAGGATTATTTCGCAAAAAGGAACCTCAATTACACGTAAATCGAGGTTCAACTTGCCTTTTATCATGTACAATATTATTTGAGTTTTGATCATGAAAATCGTAAACAAAACGTTTAAGAACATCAAAAGAATAAAGAGTTTTTGAAAAACTCTATTTCTTTGAAATTGGAAAATTTTCCAGTTTTATGATGAATCTTTGAAAAATCATAACTCGCTCGGTATAAGTCAAGAATTGGAAAAATTTATACCGTTAGAAACCTCTTAGAGAGTACTATAAGTTCCTAGAAGACACTTTTCCATGAATCGAAGTGGAAAGTGATCAAAAATGGGCTTGAAGACGCAGCTTCAGTTTACAAGGCAGAATTAAGTTGGATTTCGGCCAACTTTGAAAATTCGGCACGATTCGCACATTACAAACCGGCCTCTGAAATTTTCAGCTCAATTAGTGTTGCAAGTGAAGTGTAGGACAAAACAAGAGGATCAAAAATCGGAGTTTCGAGCACCGAGATACGGTAGCCCGAAGTTGAGCAAATTCAAGACTGGATGAGGATTTTCCAGATTTGAACCTCTAACTTTAGTAATTCAATTGGGTATCGAAACGAACTTGAATCGGCACCAAAATTGGCAGTATTTCAATACTATATGGAAAGTATCTCTCTATCGAATTTCGGGGAAAAATACCTTCGGCAAGGTAGTTAATGAGCCAACCGAAGTTCAAGAAAATCCTAAGGCAAACTGCCTTTGACTTGCATTTCCCAATTTGCAATCGTCTAACCAAGAAAGTTATCCAACCATGGTTCATTTGTGAAATAAGGGTCTAAGATACACCCATAATATCTTTGGTAAGTGTTTAATACTAAAACATCAACTAACAAGTTCATTCCAAGATTTGGTTCCAAACCAGTCCCAACATTAGGGTTTTTCCAAAACAGAGCAGTTCACTTGATTCAGTCACAACTCAGTCATTATAGCTCGAAATTGAGCATGGCTTACGCCGTTGGAAAATACATTCATAGAGTTAAAATATCACAGAAGAAATCATTTCCAAATTCGGCACCCATCTGGTTCAAATTTGGGCATCAAGTTGCTGCCTGAACACTCCATTCCAGATGAACAGAGAAACAGGACAGCGAGCTTAAAACATTTGGTTCGGCTTGGTCACAAAGAATCAGAACGTACATTATATACCAAATTAAAGCTAGGAATGTCTAGTTTCAAACGCCACCAACGGCACATGATTTCGACATCCGAGGACAGAGTTATAGCCAAAATACTACTGCTGGTCAGAGGCATACGCGAGACAGTTTCCAGATTTGCTGGTTTCGAACAAAAATTCATTTGCTCCATCAAACCCCAATATTTTCCAATGAAATTTTTCACACATCAAATACATCCTATAAACATCCAATCCAAGCCATTAAACTATTAAAATTTGGCCTGGAAATGGCCGAATATAGCAGGGGCAAAATCGGAAAGTTTAGCTTCTTACACCCAATGAAGTTTCCACTAATTACCCATCACTAATGCATCATTATAATCACTAAACCAACAATATAATCACCATTAATCATCACATCAGCAACAACAACCCAAGGGTGGGAATTCCAAGAGCCCACAATCACATTTTTACACCATAAACAAGTAACTAAGTGCATGCATGAGCTTAATCTTGCTATATAACCTCCAAAAGACAAGAATTCATGGGTTGATCATTACCTCTTCCTTAGGTGTGCAAGAACAGAAAATTTCGGCCCTCTTGAAGCTCCAAGAAACCGTGAAGATGCAGCCTTTTGTTAGCTAAATGTAGTCTCCAAGTGGTTTGCTAAGAGATCTCCAAGTTTGGTGTGATTTGGAGGTGATTTGGGGTGGTTTTGAGTGAGGTTAGTGTGCAGAATTTTTTGTTGCAAATGAGTTAGAGAGAGGGAGGAGCTTGGCCGGCTGTGAGGAGAGAGAAGAGAGAGTGTAATTCTGATCTAAGTTAGCTTCTCCAAGAAGATTAAATGTGTGGTGAAAAATTGCTCCAAAGTCAACTCTTGTGAGGCTCGTTTGGCACGTTTTTAGGCTCGATTTTCTCGCGCGTTTGGTTCACTAGTGCACTAAACCTCTAATGCACTCATGTTAATATAAATATTATTCACTCTTACTTGTCTCGAAATAAGGGTCTAAAGTTCCTCAAATAAAGTCGCGCGTGTGAAAACGCGTACCGCCCATTTTACCGCTATAACGCGAAACTTTCGAAAAATTCTTATAACGATTGCACTACTAACTATCACTTGAATATTTATGCTTAAAATTACCTATTTTAGGACCATGGTACAAGTCTCCAATATTCCAAGCTTATTGTGCTAATACGCGGATAAAATCTCCAAGTACTATTCACTATTTTTACTAAACGCGCTCTAGGAAATTAATTTTCGAAACGAATCATTTTAAAAATATAACGAAGTTATATTACCATGTATTTAGGTCTAATAAGACTAGAAAATATTCCTTGGAAATAAAATCCAATTAAATAATCTATTAAGCCATAAATTAGGCATAAAATAATAGTTTTTGCGAGTCCTCACACAGTTCCTAGCTTAACTAGGTCGAAAATGCCAAATACTATACCAGAATTACCAAAACAGGTTTGCAAAACACAGAAAACTGTAATCGGTATATCTCAGTCCATACAAGTCCAAATGCCGAAATTCCAAAGGCATATGATAGCTAAGAACTCAGCTACATTTCATCAGAAGACACCAACTTCAAAATCCAAACCAATTCCAGTCAAAATGGCCAATCACTATCGCAGTTTTCGCATTCTGTCCAAAGCAGAACAGCTACAGTAATTTCGTCATAACTCATTCTACATTAATCAAATGACCTGAAATTTTACAGGCATCTCAATCACATCAATACCTACAACTTTCATGTTTTGAGCAAAGTCAAATTCGGCCTCTAACCCTATGATCCAAAACCGGACAAAATTGGGGATTTAAGAACCCTAGCTTTTCAATTTTCACACCAAATCCAAAATTGGTTGCATTTATCCACATTTCACATCCACTAGAGCCATTATAGTCCATTGCCAATCATCACAAACAACCACACCATCATAATCCAATTAAACCAGAAAAATCATCATAAAATGGAAAACTTCACCAAATCAATTCAAACCAAGATAAAAACCAAAAATTTTAGCACTCTTATCACTAATAAGCACAACATAAGCATCATTAGGTGTAGTAGGGTGTTTCAAGCTTCACTTACCAAGAACCAAGAGAGAAGAAGATGTTGGGCACCTTAATCCTTCAAACAAAGTTCACCAAACAACTTACTAGCTCTAGAAGGAAGAATTTTATGGAGTGAAATGGATGGAAGCAAATGTTTTTGGTTGATTTGCACCAAGTAGAAGCTTGAAAATTGAAGAAATCTCCTTCCTTTCTTGCTCAAGGTGGCCGGCCAACAAGGAGAGAAAAATGGTGAATTTTGTGCAATTTTTGGATATTTAACCTTTGGTCAAAAAAGTCAAAATTGTGAATAGTAATTCTTAAAAGGCATCCAATAAGAAGGTGACACTTGTCACCTTCATAAATGCATTCTTATCTTTCTTTCCTCTCTCACATCAATCACTTCACACACTCTACTTATCATTTAATACCCGATAAATTTTACACAGTATCCGAAACTTAACCTTATTGGCCGAATTTTTCCGAACTTTTCGCACTAGTGGGTCCCACGTCCACTATTTACTCTTAATTTTCTTAAATTTCTCCAATGCTAGAAAAATCATCTTAAAACTATAATTGCTCATAAAATCCACTAAGAAAATGTTTCTAAGCCAGAAAATGCAGAAAACATGCAATTAAGGGGAAATAAACCCTAGGAAAAAAATTAGGGTTTTACGGGTTCTCACACTCTCCCCCCCTTAAAAGAATTTCGTCCTCGAAATTTCTCACCTTAATTCTCGAAAAGGTTTGGGTACTTCTTTCGCATCTCCCAGGTAGCTTCCTCCACTCCGTGGTTTCTCCATAGCACCTTCACTAGTGGGATCCGTTTGTTTCGGAGCTCTTTGACTTTTCGATCGAGTACTTGAACCGGTTTCTCTTCATAGGCCAGTGATTCATCTACTTCGATATCCTCCGGTTGTAAAACATGAGATGGGTCAGGATGGTACTTCTTTAGCATCGAGACGTGAAATACGTCGTGGATTCGAGATAGACTGGACGGTAGCTCCAATCGATACGCGACCGCTCCAATCCTCTGAAGGATCTTGTAGGGTCCGACGTACCGTGGTTGAAGCTTCTTTCCTTTACCCGCTGTGAGACTTCGTAAGGGTGTGATCTTGAGAAATACGTAGTCTCCAACTTCAAACTCCAAGTCTTTTCTTCGGTTATCCGCGTAGCTCTTTTGGCGACTTTGGATTCGTTGCCGTATCAACTTAACCTTCTCGTGAGCCTCTTCCATCCACGGAATAGTTGTCGGGTCCAGTGCTTTCTTTTCGTCAACTTCATCCCAGTAAATCGGTGAGTGGCACTTGCGTCCGTAGAGAGCTTCGTACGGAGCCATTTGAATCGATGAATGGAAGCTATTATTGTACGTAAACTCTACTAAGGTCATGTGCTGACCCCAATTGCCTCCGAAGTCCAAGATGCACGTTCGCAGCATGTCCTCGAGAGTTTGAATTGTCCGTTCTGACTGGCCATCCGTCTGAGGATGATAAGTAGTGCTTAAATTGAGTTTCGTCCCCAGGGTTTCTTGGAACTTTTGCCAAAACCGAGATACGAACCGTGGATCCCGATCAGAGACAATGCTCGCCGGCACGCCGTGTAACCTTACAATTTCATCCATATACAGTCGGGTAAATTTGTCCATTGAGTACTTCATGTTCACCGGCAAGAAATGGGCCGACTTGGTTAAGGGATCAACGATCACCCAAACGGCATCGTGTCCTCTTTGCGTCCTTGGTAAACCTGAAACGAAGTCCATGGTAATGTTTTCCCACTTCCACTCGGGTATCTCCAAGGGTTGTAACAAACCCAATGGTTTTTGATGCTCCGCCTTCACTTGCTGGCAAATGAGACATTTCTGCACGTATTGAGCGATTTCCCTCTTCATGTTGTCCCACCAATAGGTTCCTTTTAGGTCTTGATACATCTTGCTACTGCCCGGATGGATTGTATACTTGGACCTATGAGCTTCCTCCAAAATTTCTGCTTTCAACGAATCGTCCTTTGGTACCACCATTCGATTTCGATACTTCAAAATACCCTCAGGACTCAAATTGAAGTCCGTTGTTTCTCCCTTTTCCACTTCCGCACCATCAAATCCTCGCCTTGCGCCTCTTTTATACGTTCCAGTAGAGTGGAGGTCACCCTTACATTGCTAAATATCACCTTATGACTCCCAAGACAGGGTTTCCACTCACACACGGATTCTAACAAATCCCACTCCTTAGTCATTAGCCCTGCCACTTGCACTTTACGACTCAAGGCATCTGCTACCACATTTGTCTTTCCCGGATGGTAATTGATCGTACAGTCGTAATCTTCCAGGAATTCCAGCAATTGCCGTTGTCTCATATTCAGTTCCTTCTGGGAGAAGAGGTACCTAAGACTCTTGTGATCCGAAAACACTTCGAAGGTCACCCCATATAGGTAATGCCTCCACTTTTTCAGTGCAAACACAACTGCAGCTAATTCTAGATCGTGAGTCGGGTAGTTCTGCTCGTGAAGCTTCAATTTCCTAGAGGCAAAAGCAATCACATTCCGGTTTTGCATCAAAACGCATCCCAATCCTTCTCGCGACGCGTCTGCATATACTGCAAACCCGTCCACTCCATTTGGCAAGACCAGTACCGGAGCCATGGTCAATCTTTTCTTTAATTCCTGAAAATTCGTTTCGCATCGGTTGTTCCAGATAAACTGGCCATGCTTCTTTGTTAGGTCAGTTAAAGGTCCTGCCAGTTTGGAAAAATCCTTAATAAACCGTCGGTAATACCCAGCTAGCCCTAGAAAGCTACGAATTTTCGTGGGGGTTTCTGGCCTCTTCCAATTTGTCACGGCCTCAACCTTTGCCGGGTCTACCGAAATACCTTCGTGGGAGATCACGTGACCTAGAAATGCTACTTTCTCCAATTAGGGTTTTTACGGGTTCTCACACTCTCTCCCCCTTAAAAGAATTTCGTCCTCGAAATTCCTTATCAGCGAAATCCATCAAATCTAAGGTACCCAACGGATCGTACCTTCTGCGTCCTCAGACGAGTCAGGGACCTGATGCTGCTCTAGAGAATATACTCGAGCTGGTGCCTTCGATCCCGTCCCTTCTCCTTTCGTCTGTCCAGGGTTGCTCTTGGCGGGTTGCTGAGAATTGGGCTTGGTTGGTGGCAGAGTCCCTCTCCGCTCGCGCAGGCGAGCTGGGCAGTTAGCAATCCGATGTTCAGCGCTTCCACAACGCAAGCATTTTCCTTCTTTCTTCCAGCAATTTGTTTCCGTATGACTTGGCCCTCCGCAATATCCACAGGGACCACGAGCAGCAGAGACCGTTCCTCCCTGAGGAACATCACGCGACACCCCTAGTTGTCGTACTCCTCCGTTTCCCTTTCCAATCTTAGGGGGTGTATTTGTACCTTCTTGTTCAGAGCTACTCCCAGGAAAGCCCCTTTTCTTGGTTTGGAAGTTTCTAACTTGTAGCCTCGCATCTTCAACCCGTTGAGCTTTCTCTACAGCGTCACTAAAGGTACTAAGTTGAGCTACAGCCAAATCCTTTTGAATCTCAACATTTAGCCCCTGAATAAAACGCCTTATTCGTCTTTGTTCGGTTATGATCAGTTCAGGCGCAAACTTAGACAACCGAGTAAATTGACTCTCATACTCGGCTACGGTTTGTGTTCCTTGGCGAAGCCGAATAAATTCATCTTCCTTCTTTTCTTGGATGAGAGGAGGGAAAAACTTGGCATTAAATTCTCTCATAAAGTTCGCCCACGTCCTCGGGGTTTGTTCTCTTTCCCATTTCATTCGAATGACATTCCACCAGGAACGGGCGGCTCCCTCTAGTTGAAAGACAGCAAATGTCACCTGTCTCTCCTCGGTATAGTGTAAGGCAGCGAAAATATCGATCATCTTCTCCAGCCACTTCTCAGCTACGTCAGGATCAGGGCCTCCAAGAAATTTGGGTGGGGAGAACTTCTGAAATCTCTCAAGGGCTCTATCCTCGCCCTCCATGTGATGACCAGGATTCCCAGGGTTAGGGTTAGGGTTTTGACCTTGTTGGTGCACCACTTGGGCTAGCAAAGCAGTCATTTGCTGCATGGCAGCAGCTATTTGGACATTGAGGTCAACCCTAAGTTCAGGGTTTGGTCCAGATGAGGTTTCCCCAGTACCCCTTTCAGGCGTAGGTTGCCTATTTCCACGCCCACGGCCCCGTCCACTCCGTGTACCTTCCATGAGTTTTACTTGGTCTAGGCAATAATACTAAACCAAAATAAGCACGATGCATGTAAGTAACACTCAAAACTTTTATGATAACACACATTTATACATTCCAAACAAGATCAAAACATGTATATACAAGCCGGTCAAAATTAAGCCACACACATACATACAGCCAGTTAAGTCAGGTACAAACATAGACGATCCACCGAGGAATGGCCTTTCTAGTTCACCAAATCCTTTCTAACCTAGGCCCTCATATCTTTTGTATCCGGGCACAAGAATCCCATCTAAGATAATTCACAACTCGAGCCGGCCGGTCCCAAGAGTAAACCATCTTTATTAAGGATTCCTACCCGACATACATACCTAGCTTCCTCGAGTCCCATGGTAATGATTCGTACACTTATCACATACCCGGTTCATAACTTATGCTCAAACGAGCACTTAGACATATTCATGAAATTAGGACCACAACACCACTTGGCCCAGTCTCACTCCGCGCAGAGACCACGCGACGTGGCTCTGAT
Organism: Coffea arabica; assembly: GCF_036785885.1. NCBI lineage: Eukaryota > Viridiplantae > Streptophyta > Magnoliopsida > Gentianales > Rubiaceae > Coffea > Coffea arabica. The sequence goes on from NC_092326.1 coordinate 17,352,921, forward strand.
ACCACTTGTAACAGCCCCACTTTCCCCTAAGGCGAACCAAAGGGGTTAGCGGACTGCCTGCCCAGCTCTCGCTAGGACTACGGATAAAATTAGAGCTATCTATAGCGATCCGGAACTTACAAACGAGCGTAAACAAGTCAAAATGGTAAAATAACCCAAAATAAAAAAATGAAATCCGGAGTCGGCCATGAATAGCAACCGACCCGTCAGAACCCAACCGAAAAGCTAACAAACATACACAACTGAACTTTAGCGTTTACAAATCAAAATGACATACAAAAGCTTTCAAAAGTTAATACATATACACGGTTTGCCAAATCCAAAAGAGAAAACGCCCCAAAAGTACACTTAGGGTTTTAATACATGGGCTATACAAAAGATATGTTCATCTAGCTCAATTTGGCAGCCATTTGTCAAATCCAGACCAAAAGGGTTTATTTTCCTGTAAGGAAAACAAAAGGAACGGAAAGGGGTGAGCTTGCGCTCAATGAGGTACCAAACAAATAGCATTAAAATCATGGCATTTCACATTTAACAAATCAGATACACATGTCAGATGTAAAGCACAGAAACCAATGATTCAAATCAGAAGGATACGGGTGGCTCTCAGGAGCCAAATTTCCAGCGCAGTACTTGATCCAAACCGGTTGACTCTCCGTCAACGTATATAGAACCAATGCGTCCGTAGACCCCTCTTTACTCCGAATTCCGTCCACCAAACACCCCTTTACCGGGCCCGCTCACCGTAACCGAACAGAAATGGTAATACTCGAGTATACCGGAATCAAGGGTCTCAATACCCAAAAATCCCCGAACAGACTACCGTGGTTCGTTATCTAATCGTCCAGGCCCTTGCCGGCCCGACTCGAATAACTTAGCCACAGGATTGAGCTCATAGGTCATAGAAATCCGAACAGATGCAGACACAGATAACAGATTCAGATACAGATACAGAATAGCAGATTCAGATAGCAGATTCAGATAGGCACTCAAAATTGGCATATGGACAGACAAGAGAACGAGTGTGATAAAGTACACCCTCGTCTCAAACAAATTAAACAAATTACAGTGCAGAAATCAAGTTAAACAGCAATGGAGGGGAGTGGTACACTCACCGGCTCAACTTCAAAAGTTTTCACTTCAGATTGGCCTTAATCGCCAAGAAACCCTAAAATAATCAAAATAAACCAATTGAAGGTTTTACTTCCAGAATCGAGTAAACAGAATGCACATGTGAGGCTCGACTATACGTCGTACGCCTTGCCAAATAAATACTAATGCAAGAATGCAAAAACATGATTCCCTTGGAAACGAAAAGGTAGCATGAAGACTTAGGCGCAAACAACCCAAAAGCCTTTCATTCTACCAAAAGGCAAATCCAACTTAAAGGAATCAAACGGCCTAGAAAATCGGGCAGCACTTCCCCTAAATTTCTTACTTTTCCAGCCATTAAGGCTTCATTATATCCTCAAATCAGTCCCAACATCTCACACAAAATTCATCTCATTTCCCAAAAGCCGTTCACTAAGCTCAAAGTGGTACAAGTACAAAAGTTAACTAGGAAACAACCGAAATGAAAGCAAGCCCTAAAAGAGACTCGATAACGAGTCATAAACCAATGCCAACCACAACCCCAATAAGGTTTCATATGCATATATCAGCATCATAGGTAACCAGAAATTAAGAAATGGCTTTAACTTAGGCCTTAACAAAAAAAACGTATTTGACCTCATAATGCGGTAATGACACCACTTTCACTACGGTTATCGGATGGGGGTGAAAGACCCACCGTTTCGAAGCTATGAAACAGAGCTACAACAATGTAGAAGGCCACTCAATCCAGTTCCTAACACAACTAGGTCAAATATGCCAAATACTAACCCAGAATTCCCAAAACAGGTTTGCAAAACACAGAAAACTGTAATCGGTATATCTCAGTCCATACAAGTCCAAATGCCGAAATTCCAAAGGCATATGTTAGCTAAGACATTCAGCTACATTTCATCAGAAGACACCAACTCCAAAATCCAAACCAATTCCAGTCAAAACAGACAATTACTATCGCAGTTCGCACATTCTGTTCACCCAGAACAGCAACAGTAAAAACGGCATAACTCACTCTACACTACTCTAAATGCCCTGAAATTTTGCAGGCACTTCAAAATCATCAATACCTACAACTTTCATGTTTTGAGCAAAGTCCAATTCGGCCTCTATCTATGACCTAAAAGTTCGGACAGAATGTTCAACCAAGAACCCTAATTTTCCAGAAATTCTTCCAAATCCAAAATTGATTGCAATTTTCTATCATATGCACCTACTAGAGCCAAAGCCCCTTATTACCAACCATCAAAAACAACCACACCATCAAGATCATATGAAACCAGAAAATCATCAATAAAATGGAAAACTTCACCAAATCACTTCAAACCAAGATAAAAACCAGAAATTTCAACACTTTAATCACTAATAAGCATAACTTAGGCTTCATAAGGTGTAAGAGGGTGTTCAAGCTTCACTTACCAAGAAACAAGAGAGAGGAGGATGTTGGACACCTTAAACCTTCAAACAAGCTTCACTACAACACTCACTAACATCAACTAAAGAGATTTTATGGAGTAGAAATAGATGGAAGCAAGTATTTTGGGTGATTTGAGCTAGTTGGGCCTTGAAAATGGAAGAGGTTTTCTTCCTTTCTTAGCACAAGAGGGCCGGCCATCGAAGAGTGAAAAATGGTGATTTTTGGGCAATTTTTGGATATTTAATCCTTTGGTCAAAAAGTCAAAATTGTGAATAGTAAATCTTAAAATTCACCCAATGAGAAAGTGACACTTGTCACTCTCATTAATGCATTCCTATCCTTCTTTTCTCTCTCACATCAATCATTTCACACACTCTACTTATCTCTTAGCACCCGATAAATTTTACACAGTATCCGAAACTTAACCGTATTGGCCGAATTTTTCCGAACTTTTCGCACTAGTGGGTCCCACGTCCAATATATATTCTTAATTTTCTAAAAACTCACCAATGCTAGAAAAATCATCTAAAAATTATAATTGCTCATAAAATCCACCCAGATAATATTTCCAAGCCAGAAATGCAAAAATTATGCAATTAAGGGAACTAAAACCCTAGGAAAATAATTAGGGTTTTTACGGGTTCTCACACTCTCTCCCCCTTAAAAGAATTTCGTCCTCGAAATTCCTTATCAGCGAAATCCATCAAATCTAAGGTACCCAACGGATCGTACCTTCTGCGTCCTCAGACGAGTCAGGGACCTGATGCTGCTCTAGAGAATATACTCGAGCTGGTGCCTTCGATCCCGTCCCTTCTCCTTTCGTCTGTCCAGGGTTGCTCTTGGCGGGTTGCTGAGAATTGGGCTTGGTTGGTGGCAGAGTCCCTCTCCGCTCGCGCAGGCGAGCTGGGCAGTTAGCAATCCGATGTTCAGCGCTTCCACAACGCAAGCATTTTCCTTCTTTCTTCCAGCAATTTGTTTCCGTATGACTTGGCCCTCCGCAATATCCACAGGGACCACGAGCAGCAGAGACCGTTCCTCCCTGAGGAACATCACGCGACACCCCTAGTTGTCGTACTCCTCCGTTTCCCTTTCCAATCTTAGGGGGTGTATTTGTACCTTCTTGTTCAGAGCTACTCCCAGGAAAGCCCCTTTTCTTGGTTTGGAAGTTTCTAACTTGTAGCCTCGCATCTTCAACCCGTTGAGCTTTCTCTACAGCGTCACTAAAGGTACTAAGTTGAGCTACAGCCAAATCCTTTTGAATCTCAACATTTAGCCCCTGAATAAAACGCCTTATTCGTCTTTGTTCGGTTATGATCAGTTCAGGCGCAAACTTAGACAACCGAGTAAATTGACTCTCATACTCGGCTACGGTTTGTGTTCCTTGGCGAAGCCGAATAAATTCATCTTCCTTCTTTTCTTGGATGAGAGGAGGGAAAAACTTGGCATTAAATTCTCTCATAAAGTTCGCCCACGTCCTCGGGGTTTGTTCTCTTTCCCATTTCATTCGAATGACATTCCACCAGGAACGGGCGGCTCCCTCTAGTTGAAAGAGAGCAAATGTCACCTGTCTCTCCTCGGTATAGTGTAAGGCAGCGAAAATATCGATCATCTTCTCCAGCCACTTCTCAGCTACGTCAGGATCAGGGCCTCCAAGAAATTTGGGTGGGGAGAACTTCTGAAATCTCTCAAGGGCTCTATCCTCGCCCTCCATGTGATGACCAGGATTCCCAGGGTTAGGGTTAGGGTTTTGACCTTGTTGGTGCACCACTTGGGCTAGCAAAGCAGTCATTTGCTGCATGGCAGCAGCTATTTGGACATTGAGGTCAACCCTAAGTTCAGGGTTTGGTCCAGATGAGGTTTCCCCAGTACCCCTTTCAGGCGTAGGTTGCCTATTTCCACGCCCACGGCCCCGTCCACTCCGTGTACCTTCCATGAGTTTTACTTGGTCTAGGCAATAATACTAAACCAAAATAAGCACGATGCATGTAAGTAACACTCAAAACTTTTATGATAACACACATTTATACATTCCAAACAAGATCAAAACATGTATATACAAGCCGGTCAAAATTAAGCCACACACATACATACAGCCAGTTAAGTCAGGTACAAACATAGACGATCCACCGAGGAATGGCCTTTCTAGTTCACCAAATCCTTTCTAACCTAGGCCCTCATATCTTTTGTATCCGGGCACAAGAATCCCATCTAAGATAATTCACAACTCGAGCCGGCCGGTCCCAAGAGTAAACCATCTTTATTAAGGATTCCTACCCGACATACATACCTAGCTTCCTCGAGTCCCATGGTAATGATTCGTACACTTATCACATACCCGGTTCATAACTTATGCTCAAACGAGCACTTAGACATATTCATGAAATTAGGACCACAACACCACTTGGCCCAGTCTCACTCCGCGCAGAGACCACGCGACGTGGCTCTGATACCACTTGTAACAGCCCCACTTTCCCCTAAGGCGAACCAAAGGGGTTAGCGGACTGCCTGCCCAGCTCTCGCTAGGACTACGGATAAAATTAGAGCTATCTATAGCGATCCGGAACTTACAAACGAGCGTAAACAAGTCAAAATGGTAAAATAACCCAAAATAAAAAAATGAAATCCGGAGTCGGCCATGAATAGCAACCGACCCGTCAGAACCCAACCGAAAAGCTAACAAACATACACAACTGAACTTTAGCGTTTACAAATCAAAATGACATACAAAAGCTTTCAAAAGTTAATACATATACACGGTTTGCCAAATCCAAAAGAGAAAACGCCCCAAAAGTACACTTAGGGTTTTAATACATGGGCTATACAAAAGATATGTTCATCTAGCTCAATTTGGCAGCCATTTTTCAAATCCAGACCAAAAGGGTTTATTTTCCTGTAAGGAAAACAAAAGGAACGGAAAGGGGTGAGCTTGCGCTCAATGAGGTACCAAACAAATAGCATTAAAATCATGGCATTTCACATTTAACAAATCAGATACACATGTCAGATGTAAAGCACAGAAACCAATGATTCAAATCAGAAGGATACGGGTGGCTCTCAGGAGCCAAATTTCCAGCGCAGTACTTGATCCAAACCGGTTGACTCTCCGTGAACGTATATAGAACCAATGCGTCCGTAGACCCCTCTTTACTCCGAATTCCGTCCACCAAACACCCCTTTACCGGGCCCGCTCACCGTAACCGAACAGAAATGGTAATACTCGAGTATACCGGAATCAAGGGTCTCAATACCCAAAAATCCCCGAACAGACTACCGTGGTTCGTTATCTAATCGTCCAGGCCCTTGCCGGCCCGACTCGAATAACTTAGCCACAGGATTGAGCTCATAGGTCATAGAAATCCGAACAGATGCAGACACAGATAACAGATTCAGATACAGATACAGAATAGCAGATTCAGATAGCAGATTCAGATAGGCACTCAAAATTGGCATATGGACAGACAAGAGAACGAGTGTGATAAAGTACACCCTCGTCTCAAACAAATTAAACAAATTACAGTGCAGAAATCAAGTTAAACAGCAATGGAGGGGAGTGGTACACTCACCGGCTCAACTTCAAAAGTTTTCACTTCAGATTGGCCTTAATCGCCAAGAAACCCTAAAATAATCAAAATAAACCAATTGAAGGTTTTACTTCCAGAATCGAGTAAACAGAATGCACATGTGAGGCTCGACTATACGTCGTACGCCTTGCCAAATAAATACTAATGCAAGAATGCAAAAACATGATTCCCTTGGAAACGAAAAGGTAGCATGAAGACTTAGGCGCAAACAACCCAAAAGCCTTTCATTCTACCAAAAGGCAAATCCAACTTAAAGGAATCAAACGGCCTAGAAAATCGGGCAGCACTTCCCCTAAATTTCTTACTTTTCCAGCCATTAAGGCTTCATTATATCCTCAAATCAGTCCCAACATCTCACACAAAATTCATCTCATTTCCCAAAAGCCGTTCACTAAGCTCAAAGTGGTACAAGTACAAAAGTTAACTAGGAAACAACCGAAATGAAAGCAAGTCCTAAAAGAGACTCGATAACGAGTCATAAACCAATGCCAACCACAACCCCAATAAGGTTTCATATGCATATATAAGCATCATAGGTAACCAGAAATTAAGAAATGGCTTTAACTTAGGCCTTAACAAAAAAAACGTATTTGACCTCATAATGCGGTAATGACACCACTTTCACTACGGTTATCGGATGGGGGTGAAAGACCCACCGTTTCAAAGCTATGAAACAGAGCTACAACAATGTAGAAGGCCACTCAATCCAGTTCCTAACACAACTAGGTCAAATATGCCAAATACTAACCCAGAATTCCCAAAACAGGTTTGCAAAACACAGAAAACTGTAATCGGTATATCTCAGTCCATACAAGTCCAAATGCCGAAATTCCAAAGGCATATGTTAGCTAAGACATTCAGCTACATTTCATCAGAAGACACCAACTCCAAAATCCAAACCAATTCCAGTCAAAACAGACAATTACTATCGCAGTTCGCACATTCTGTTCACCCAGAACAGCAACAGTAAAAACGGCATAACTCACTCTACACTACTCCAAATGCCCTGAAATTTTGCAGGCACTTCAAAATCATCAATACCTACAACTTTCATGTTTTGAGCAAAGTCCAATTCGGCCTCTATCTATGACCTAAAATTTCGGACAGAATGTTCAACCAAGAACCCTAATTTTCCAGAAATTCTTCCAAATCCAAAATTGATTGCAATTTTCTATCATATGCACCTACTAGAGCCAAAGCCCCTTATTACCAACCATCAAAAACAACCACACCATCAAGATCATATGAAACCAGAAAATCATCAATAAAATGGAAAACTTCACCAAATCACTTCAAACCAAGATAAAAACCAGAAATTTCAACACTTTAATCACTAATAAGCATAACTTAGGCTTCATAAGGTGTAAGAGGGTGTTCAAGCTTCACTTACCAAGAAACAAGAGAGAGGAGGATGTTGGACACCTTAAACCTTCAAACAAGCTTCACTACAACACTCACTAACATCAACTAAAGAGATTTTATGGAGTAGAAATAGATGGAAGCAAGTATTTTGGGTGATTTGAGCTAGTTGGGCCTTGAAAATGGAAGAGGTTTTCTTCCTTTCTTAGCACAAGAGGGCCGGCCATCGAAGAGTGAAAAATGGTGATTTTTGGGCAATTTTTGGATATTTAATCCTTTGGTCAAAAAGTCAAAATTGTGAATAGTAAATCTTAAAATTCACCCAATGAGAAAGTGACACTTGTCACTCTCATTAATGCATTCCTATCCTTCTTTTCTCTCTCACATCAATCATTTCACACACTCTACTTATCTCTTAGCACCCGATAAATTTTACACAGTATCCGAAACTTAACCGTATTGGCCGAATTTTTTCGAACTTTTCGCACTAGTGGGTCCCACGTCCAATATATATTCTTAATTTTCTAAAAACTCACCAATGCTAGAAAAATCATCTAAAAATTATAATTGCTCATAAAATCCACCCAGATAATATTTCCAAGCCAGAAATGCAAAAATTATGCAATTAAGGGAACTAAAACCCTAGGAAAATAATTAGGGTTTTTACGGGTTCTCACACTCTCTCCCCCTTAAAAGAATTTCGTCCTCGAAATTCCTTATCAGCGAAATCCATCAAATCTAAGGTACCCAACGGATCGTACCTTCTGCGTGCTCAGACGAGTCAGGGACCTGATGCTGCTCTAGAGAATATACTCGAGCTGGTGCCTTCGATCCCGTCCCTTCTCCTTTCGTCTGTCCAGGGTTGCTCTTGGCGGGTTGCTGAGAATTGGGCTTGGTTGGTGGCAGAGTCCCTCTCCGCTCGCGCAGGCGAGCTGGGCAGTTAGCAATCCGATGTTCAGCGCTTCCACAACGCAAGCATTTTCCTTCTTTCTTCCAGCAATTTGTTTCCGTATGACTTGGCCCTCCGCAATATCCACAGGGACCACGAGCAGCAGAGACCGTTCCTCCCTGAGGAACATCACGCGACACCCCTAGTTGTCGTACTCCTCCGTTTCCCTTTCCAATCTTAGGGGGTGTATTTGTACCTTCTTGTTCAGAGCTACTCCCAGGAAAGCCCCTTTTCTTGGTTTGGAAGTTTCTAACTTGTAGCCTCGCATCTTCAACCCGTTGAGCTTTCTCTACAGCGTCACTAAAGGTACTAAGTTGAGCTACAGCCAAATCCTTTTGAATCTCAACATTTAGCCCCTGAATAAAACGCCTTATTCGTCTTTGTTCGGTTATGATCAGTTCAGGCGCAAACTTAGACAACCGAGTAAATTGACTCTCATACTCGGCTACGGTTTGTGTTCCTTGGCGAAGCCGAATAAATTCATCTTCCTTCTTTTCTTGGATGAGAGGAGGGAAAAACTTGGCATTAAATTCTCTCATAAAGTTCGCCCACGTCCTCGGGGTTTGTTCTCTTTCCCATTTCATTCGAATGACATTCCACCAGGAACGGGCGGCTCCCTCTAGTTGAAAGACAGCAAATGTCACCTGTCTCTCCTCGGTATAGTGTAAGGCAGCGAAAATATCGATCATCTTCTCCAGCCACTTCTCAGCTACGTCAGGATCAGGGCCTCCAAGAAATTTGGGTGGGGAGAACTTCTGAAATCTCTCAAGGGCTCTATCCTCGCCCTCCATGTGATGACCAGGATTCCCAGGGTTAGGGTTAGGGTTTTGACCTTGTTGGTGCACCACTTGGGCTAGCAAAGCAGTCATTTGCTGCATGGCAGCAGCTATTTGGA